>NC_056735.1:845260239-845380239 GCF_019279795.1 Protopterus annectens | reverse complement strand
TGCCCTCACTTTGTTGTAAGTGAACAGCTGGACGTGCTTGCGTTAACCAATTCAGTTTTTGCTTTTGTATTCCTTGTTCTGACAATTCTAAGTCGGTTTGCCTTTCCCATCTTGTCACTTTTTCACCCAGATCTACCCATCTGGCATTTTTATGTTTGGTTAAGCTGACATGCGGTAGCCAGTTGGACTTATACAGTCCCGTGAATTCCTGGGGTAATGAACAACTCACCACACTATTACCTTCAGTATCCCAGTACAGGGTTCGTAATACTAACCTATTTGCAGGATTTCTGAACAATTTCTCCTCATATTCTTTATCAGGTCCTGGTGTACTACAATAGTACAGAGTACAATGTAACGAGTGCTGTTGATCAATGTGAAGGGAGGGTACCTTACTGATGGCTACGTTCATCAGTTCTTCGGTTACTGCCCCTGGACCAGTCGTAACTAGGTCCTGGCTGTACCAATAGTAGGCTTCACCCTCCGATCGCATCACAAAAGTATCCATTTGTCTTTGTGCCTCCATACCTTTCATGGTAGGAATTACAGCTATGCCAAAAAGCTGCATAAGGTCTCTTCCCAGTAAATTCACTGGACATTTGGTAGAAAGTACTATCTTACTTCTCTGGGTCATACCTGAAATAGGGTCAGTTATTGCTATATCATGGGAAAGTGGTTCCCTGTATAGCTGTCCGTTTGCTGCTTTCACTAATATATAATCAGGTGATTCAGAGTGTTCCGGTAACTTTGAAGGATGTATCAAAGTCCGTGATGCCCCTGAATCACACAAAAATTTCACTTCCTCCTTCCACCAGAAGTGTAACTTCCGGTTTCGTGTCCAAATAGAGCTCTAAGCTCAATAAGGCTAAATCTAAAACTTCACTTTCCTCATTATCTACTTGCACTTCCTCTATTCCTACTACTGTGTTTATATTTTCTCCCTGCTCATTACTCTCTCCTGATGACTGTCGAACGTTATGACTATCATATAGTCAATCCTCATCACTCTTGTCCTTCCCTTCTACAGTTGTTTTTTTATTCGATCTGCAGTCCCTTGCTAAATGTCCTTTCTTCCTGCACTTGAAGCACTCACCCTTTCTTTTCCTCTCCTCAAAAACCTCTGAGTCTCTGTCAGAGCGTTTATTGCTCTGAATGTTTTTCTTCCCCTTTTTACCTGACTGTACTACGAAGACTTCTGCTCCGTCTTCAGCTGTGAAGACCTGCGTCTTCTTTTTCTTCTTACTGTTAAAGTGTCTTTCAGCATGCCTAGCATACTCTAGTAAGGCTTGTAGCCTACTTGTTCGATGATCTATCATATGCTTTGTAATAAAGCTACTGATAGGAGCAATGCATCCTTTCAAAAATGCATTTTTTAACTGTTGTTCATATGAGCTATAATTTTTCTGATTTTCGGGAATAGGCATACCGCTATGGTTATTAAAACATTCTAATAATCTACCAAAATACCCATCCACAGATTCATTGTCCTGTTGTATACATTGATTAATACAGGTCCAATCTGCTCTAGGTTTCCATTTTTCAGTAATTCGGTCCGTAAGACCCTTCAACCTAGTGTCTAACTCTGCGTCACTATGTAGGAGGGCTTAAGTTGCGCGTCACGCGCATTCCAGTTGCCACAAACCATGTGCCAGTCAGGGCCAATAATTTGTCTAATAACTTTCTCTACTTCTTCCCCATTCAAGTGGTAACTCAATCGCATACCTTGTAAATCTTGTATAAACTTTTCATGATTAATTTTCGGATGGGGAATCCCCTCTGTGGCCTTCCGGATATCCTCCGGTGTCCATGGTCTATATACTAAAAGGGTTGGATCCTGGCCTTCCTGTCCTGCCTGAGGGTTCGGTACTTCAATTAATGGACAGATTTCCTCACTCTCTTCTAGTGAGTCCCTCACTTGAGTGTCCCTAAGTGTTTTATGTGTACGGGACCTAGTCTCAATAGGTTCTCTTACAAATGGTTGTTTAAATGCCCCTGTTGCCTCAGGATATCGTGGGGGGGGGACCAGCCTGTCCTCCCGCTTCATACCCTGGGTAAAGTATCAGTGGTGGCGGAGGGGGAGGGGCCGTCGCTACTACTATATTATTATCTTCTTTATCTAAGAATAATGCTTTCGCATTTTTAAACTTCTGTTCCCTTCGGTTTACTTCCTCAATCCACCTGTGTGCTTGAGGAATACCTAACTGTTGCTGTTTTTTTGCCTGACCCTCCGCGTCAGATTTTAACTGTTTCAAAAGTTTCACTAACGAAATTTTGTCTAATTTACCATCAAATCCATATTTATTAACCCATTTTGCAAAATATCTCACATTATCTGCTCTCTGCAATTGCATGTATTTCGCATCATCCGTCAAAGGCGGATCTCGCGATCTTTTAGTGCACTGATTTCCCATGTCTTAAAAAGACTGTTACGTAACCCTTCTCTTGTACCACGTGGTATCTTATTTCCCCATATCCACAGTAGTGTCTAGAATGACTGTTTACTTTGCTTTGTTATTTCCTGATCTATGACTCAAGATACAATACTTCAACTCTCTCTCTCCCTGCTATCACAAACCTTAGCAATAGCACAGTGTAACCTGGTCCCTGATCTAAAACAAAGACAAAGAGGGAAACTCTCCTTACCTGAGCCTCCCGTTTATGACTGTTCACTTTCTTCTTGGGATCCAGTTTTCCGCTTTTCAGCCACAGATCAGAAAGTGGACAGCCTCTTTGCACACAACAATTCAGTCGGAGGTCTTTTCACTCAAGAAGAACCATTTGTTTTGGCAGCTTCCCCTGCGCAGATTTGTTACCACTCATGCACTCTGACCTGCAGCTTACCAAGGGAATTCCAGCTCGAAGGACCAAAATGTCAAATAAATTGTTAGAATCAAACTGTAAAAATCATTAGGCTTTTCAAAATGACAGTCAATAACACAGGATGCTCAGGTTCAAACAATATTGCTTTACTAATGTACATTAGGAGGCAAAAAACTATACAGAAACAGTATAGAGTTTTGACTAACTACATTCAGGAAATACTCTCAATTATATACTATTTGCAATCAGCTTTTGCCCACCTTACTGACGTGGTCAGTCACAGGGCATTTACATCACTATAGTCCATAATACTTCATTCATAAGAAGATGCTTAGGTAATGTTTTTTGAAACTTTCCCATGAGAATAACACAGCCTTGCGAGGCACCTGGTCCATCATAACGTCTTCCTGTAGATGTTACTTTTTCAAGGATCTTAGATTAGTTCGAACACAATGGTCAAGTCTTTTCTTAATACATCCCTTTGTCTCTCTGGCTGCCAGCTGCGCACTATCTCAGATAGTGTTCACAAGGCCATCCTTCTCGGTGGAAGGAAGAAAGATATACATGCATACATATTTATTTCTCTCTGACCCAGCAGATTATAGTTACTGAAAGACATAAGCTTGCTGAGCTGGCTACTGCCAGGGTCAGGGGTTAATCATACTGTAGCTGAATTTCAAGCAATTACATGCAAGATCATTTCTACTGCCATATTGTTAAATAGAATCAAATGCATTACATATTATACTATTTCTAAATTCTGCACTACATATATTGTTTGAGTACATATTCTTCTAACAGTTTATATATGTCTAAGTACATATTTTTCTAACATGTTCCAACAGTAGATTTGGTGTAAAACATACCCATTGATTTGTGTGTTTAGATTATTGTTGCAGATATGGGGGGGGGGTGTCAATTAACAACGTATATATCATAGGTTCACAGGTTCATAGATTAGTACTAGGCTAACTGCCCTTGTGAGCCCAGTACTCACAACTTTAATGATCATTGCTATAATCATTACTCTACCAGTATTATTACAATAACCTATGGCCTTGGTTTGGGCAGTGGTATGTTTGTACACAGTGTATAATTCAACCTTATAGCTACTTTCTACATGGCTTACTTTGAAGACATGTGGATGGAATGGTTGTTAACACTACCTGACTGTTTCTACACATATTCACAAAATCCTAGTTGAAATTATGCATACAGCTTACTACCACTCCTGGGATTTGAAACATGGTTGTGTCTGCTAAAGATACAACAATTTGTGTTTCATCAGAGTGAGCTATTGAGAAACTGCAGCCTTTTCCTTCAACGTTTTCTGTTTAAGTCTCTCTTGGTTGTACAGTCTGACCTTGTAATTACAACATTCTTATACAGACATTCCTAGACATATTTTGCACAGTGTGGGAAACAGTGGTTAACACAACATTGCTATTCAGATACCAGATCTTGTTGAATGCAACATTTCAAGTCATACAATACCAGAGTAAACACAACCAGTACAGGATTTAGAACTTTATTGCCAGGCAGTTACATTTCTCTTACCTGGAAGAACTGTGGGCGGGGGAATGTTTGTTAACACTACCTGACTGTTTCTACACATATTCATAAAATCCTAGTTGAAATTATGCATACAGCTTACTACCACTCACAGGATTCAAACCATAGCTGTAGCTGCTAAACATACAACAGTTTGTGTTTCATTAGAGTGAGCTATTGAGAAACAGCTGTCTCTTTTTTCGATGTTTTCTTGGTTGTACAATCTAACATTGTAATTACAACATTCTTATATAGACATTCCTAGACGTATTTTTGATATTGCACAGTGTGGAAAAAGTGGTTAACACATTACTATTCAGATATCAGATCTTGGTGCATGCAACATTTTAAGCCATACAATGCCAGAGTAAACACAACCAGTCCAAGATTTTACAACATTATTGCCAGGCAGTTACAGTTTTATTTAAATATGACCTATATGGGACTATTACTGTCATATTGTCTGGGTTATTCAGTACAAACCATACACATATTTATCCTGTGAGGTGACATTCTACTCCTTTATATTTATTTGGTACAACTACTACAAGCAGGATTGTTACTCAGCAGCCTCTTGATGCAGCTTTTGCAACCTACTGGCATGGGCTTCCTGGTTTGCAACCCACTCAGCTGGAGCTGCAATGAAAATAGAGAAACATTTAGGCATACCTATCCATCACATACACAAGCTGGACATTGGTAAACAGTTATTGCTATGAATACTTACACACTGCTGGGACATCACCCCTCTGTCTTGCTTCTTGGACCCACTATTCCAAGAGCTCCCTCTTCCTTTGTTTCAAGTTGGCATAGTGGTGCCGGACCTGCTCACCAGTCCGAAGGATACCAGTGGCACTTGTGAGATCATGGGTGAGACTTTCCCAGGCTTCCACTTTGTATTGGGAGCCCCGGTACTGGTCCTGCAGCAGTCTCACATCATGTTTTTTTACAAGGAGTCCTACCATGACCTTGAACTCCTATATGCCCCAGCTCTGAGTCCAAAAGCCCATACCATCTCCAACACCTGCCATACTGCCTACAGTGGAGAGCTACAACCAGTTATGAGCTGTATTCCCACCTGCGGGGTTTAAATACAGCCAATTTCCTGCCCTTTGCCATGATTGGATGGTTTTGAATATGCTCTACTAAGCTAAGCTACGGGCAAACCTGCTTAGCTAAGGTTGGCAGTGCTTAAAGAGGCAGGTTCAGCACTGTTACCAATGGGCAAATCCACTTAGCTGGGCTACTCATTGCTTGGCATTCATATGTACACAGTGCTTACACTCGGTCAGCATAGCTGTGCAATGCTTAGCATTGCTTATGTGTTATTTTATTGGACTACCACCTGTATGGAATTGATTCATCATTCGTTACATATTATAAATTTATTTACCTTCCCTGACATCCCCCAATGTGCTGTAATTACATTTATTCTTATGTGACTATACTGTATGGGGCACTTGTGTTTATATGGGTTTTCACTACTTTATTACACTGACACCTCACATCTGGGCCTAATACACTACTCTGGTTGAGAAATATAAGTTACTTCCTACACAAATATACAAATAAATTAAAATTGTAATGATTACACATACAAAATGGAAATGGCTTTGGTGAGGCTTGAGCCATGCATAACTATATGCAAGTCGTACACTCTAACCACTACATTATTGCACTAATGCTTATGTTGGGTGTCTATTGCTATTTAACTTTTTGTGCCATTTCAGCTGGGCTAAGCATAACTAAGCAATGGGCACGCCCACGCAGCTAAGCTTAAGCTTTATTGCACATGTGAAAAAAAATATTTGTTGCATTTTTTACTTCATACCCTCAGAATATCCATGCTAATCCTAAACCTGTTATTCTATCAACTTTCTAGGTTTGTAGGAACAATTTTCCCTTATGGCTTTGTCCAGATTTCTTATTCTGATGGGTTGAGAGGTGTGTGTTTTATACTTCATACCCTTACTAGAATTCATGCTAATGCTTAACCTGTTTTTCTATCAACTTTCTAGGTTTGTAGGGACAATTGTCTCTTATGGCTTTGTCTAGATTTCTTACCCTGATGGGTTGGGAGGTATAAAGAGTGATCTAACTTTATTTAAATTGCCGTATGGCAATTCTGGTGTGCAGGAGGCATGTGTATTATGAGAGCACCACTCTCAGACACACCTCCTGCACTCGTACACAGAACCATGTCCGTATTACAGCACAGCAGCATGCCTTCATTAATATGCATAGCGTACTGCCGTTATGCATGGGAATGGTCCCTTGTGTGCAGGAATAAGGTATTCTTGCATGGATGTTTACTGAATCTGGGGGTTAGTCTTTCACAATAACTTAAATTTTCAAATCCATGGATGCCCTTGGTATATTTCCACTGTACTCTTTCCAGTTTACTCATGCTTGTTTTCTTATAGGGTTTCCATACTGTTATTCCATGCTCAAGTTTGGGTCTAATGTAACTAACAAACAATGACTTAATTATTTTTGATTTCCTAGGCTTTAGAAAAAATTTTATACACCCTATAGTTCTATAACTATCATTAACTAATTGGTTGATATGATTAGAAAAACTCATAGCTGAATCTACCCATATACCCAGGCCCCTAAATGAGTCTACAGTTTCAATCACTGTGTGCTGTATTAAATATTCATCTTTCAATTTATGTCTCCCAAATCTCATATGCTTAGTTTTTGCAGCATATTGTTCTCCTGTGCCCAAATGGTCAATTCAGTCAAGTTATTTTGTAGACATATCTTATCTGTAACACATGTAATCAGTTTACCCAATTTCAAGTCATCTATAAATAGACTGTAGAACACATTAAATGAAAAAGTTATGTCTGACAGATACAATCTAAACAAGTAAGAGCCTAGGACAGAGCCCCGTGGGACACCCTGACTCTAAAGAAGGATTTCACCTGTCCAGTTGCTATATGATACTTGCCATGTCCTATTTGTAAGCCATGCAAGTTTTGGCATAGTACAAAATGAAAGCGCTTATCAATTTATTGGTGCTCTTAATGTTTTTAATGCTTTTAATTAAAGTTTTAAAATTCCCAGAATGAGAGTCTTTGATTTCTTCAGTTTGATGATGTTATGTATATTGTTCTCTTACTAAGGCATGTGTTCTTGTACTGTGGTACATCAACATTCTACACAGTTGTCACAGTGACAGATCTAGTATGCACAGGTGTGCATGTGTATACCTATACCAAATCATACTGATTACATGGGCACATATGCCTAGGTTCATCCACATGTTGCAATGTGGTTATACAGACAAACATATGACATGTTGGGATTTCACTTTCAACCTTGGGAAATCTGTTGTATGTAGCATTGTATTGCTATTGACAAAGATTTTGCAGGTGTTGCCCATCAGCATTCTGTGACTGTCAGTATTTGTGTCAACAAATGTTCTACATGAGCTGGATTCACCTCAGTTGTCATGGGTCCACATATGGTGTCAGTGCCCTCATACACACACATTTCCACTGATAAACATATAGGCATATGATGTACAACTAATGTAATGATGTGAAATAGGTAGAGTTGTATGACTGTGTTAACAGTTCCACTGTGTTGCATGTAATTCAGACCAAACTTTATATCTGGAGGTGAAGTACAGAATGAAGTCCAGTTGTAGCATGGGTACAGCTATAGTGCAACTGTGCTGCATCACAGATGTACCCCTATGTCTTATCAGTATTCCTACTTGATAGTTTGCATGAACATATATGGATGAATGACAGAATTTCGTGGCAGTATAACATTTTCACTGGCAATGTCAAGGGGAAAGTGATTGTGTGGCATATGTGCTGATTGTTGACATGTACTTACAGAGGGTGCTCTCTGTATTGCTTGTCATGTCTATAAATCACAGTGGCAGCTTCCTAAATCATTGACACTATACTTTGCACTACTGTACTTTCTGTGCACATGGGCATAGATGATGCATTGCCATCAGTCCAACATACTGCTGTAGTATTCATTATAATGGATCACCTCTTAATTTGTAAACCAATTGCAGATGCTTCAGACAATATCCATTGCTATTATACGTGTCAGATGCATGCAATACCCAGCTGTGTGTATGGAATCCACTCATGATAGTGTATGTTTGTAAGTGTTATCCATATGGCTGATACCTATGTCAGCCAGGAATGCTTTAGTCTAGTATATCACATTTGTCACAGTGAGCTCCCACACATCTTGTTAGCCATGCAGAACTATTCTTTGGGATGCATACCCATTAGGATTCAACAGTGCAGATTCCTCTTCAAGGTGTTCCACTAAATATGTGTATGATACGTCTGTCTGTGTTGCACCCAGTAAATAAACAGCTCAGTGAGAACATTGATGGCACAGGCTTGAGTCCTGCAGGTATGGATTGTGGCTTAGCAAACCTCACAACTGGCCAGGATTGAACCTGATTTCAATTCCAGGTTTAACACTGTCCTTCTTAACCCCTCCAAAAAGTGGTAATTTTTGGGGAAAAGGTGGTGAATTATCCTTATAATATACTGACAATCATTACAGTTGTATACATCTGTTCTACAGAACATGTATAATAAATTACACTTACATATTCTGTCAATGCCACAGATTAATGGTCATCATACTTTAAAAGTGTCCCTGATTGTGTTGCTGTAGTGGACATTGCACTTGGTGCACTTTACATTAATGTGTTAATAGTGCTGTTATTGCAGTATTTTCACACCTGGTAGTCATTGTAGCGATCCTTGCAATCTCTCCAATCAGGTTTGCTCATAAACAAACTTGAATATTTCTAGTTTATGTGCTCATGTTGTTCTGCATGGTTTCCTAGCAGCAGCACTGTTGCTGGCCACAAAACTGTTATTATATATGTGTAAAAGCAATGAGCAATGTGAATATGCGATTAATGCTACTGCTCATCATGCTAAAACGTAAACTCCATGTAGGTTTCACACGAAGACTAAACAAAGTTTATTGAATTCCTGGGACAGATTTCTTAATAGTGGTGCAGATGCTTTATTAGAGTAGAACCAATGCTCTAAAAAATAGTAGAATTGTGGGAGATTAGTGACACGGTTTTTCAAATGAATAAGGATTTGATAGGTAGCACCATGAGTTATTTACTTAACCATATGCATCACTGTTTTGTCATGACATGACATCACAAAGGTACAAAATGTCAAACAGCATTTAAGGGATTTTGAAAGGTATTTCTGTATATATTTTGAGCACCTGCATGTTAGTCATGTGCTCTGTCACGCCAACAGCTGTTTGGCTTTTTTTTTGAACATGAGGTCTCAATTACTTAAAATAGAAAAAAAATGAATAAATATTACAAAATACAATTTAAAGACATAAAATATGAAAAGTGTTTGCAATAAAGCATAACATAATTCAGTTTTCTTCTGCAACTTCAAACCAGGAAAGTGGCTCTAAAAGACCATAGAAGGATATCATACAAATACTCATTATAAAAAAGAAGCAACAGAATATGCACAAATGTAAGCAGTTATTCTCGATTCACTAAATGACCACTTATTTGCAAGCTCATTCTCTGCATTCAGTCATATTTAATTTGTAAGAAAATACACTGACATCAGCACATACAGCCAAATGCACTCTCACCAGATCTATAAACTCATAGATGGCATTTATTCAAATTACAGAAGAAAATGGATGGAAGTCAGTAGAGGCAAGTAAAAGCAGATAAACCACCTGGAATATGTTGAGTACCTATGAGCCAAGTAAGACTCACAGGTGCTGCTTTGAGACAAAGTTGTTTTGGTTCAGCTTCTCACTGTGAAAAACCTTAATTAGAATGTAGAATACTGATTGCAGGATGGTGGGACTACTGGACATTTATTATTAAAAATGAGATGCATCAGACAAATTTACAAGCTTGGCTGACTACATGGGAGCCCTTAGTGGCCAGGATTATGGTAATAAGGCCATAAGTTAGACAAACTGACACTAAACAATAGAAATAGCAAATTAATTTTAGAAACATTAATCACCACAGAAATAGACTTTTGTGGCTTAAACCTTCTTTGTCACAAAGGGTAATTTTATGGCTTAACAGAAGCTTGCACTAAAACATGGAAATACCAGATTAGTTTTAGTAACATCGATCACCACAGAAGCAGACATCTGGGGCTAAAAGCTTTTTGTCATAAATGGTAATTTAATAGTTTAACAGACTATCTCTTCAACTTGTCTTTCCATCTAGTCCCACCAGAACTAAGAAAGTGGTGAGCCATTCTTGTACTATCATGGTGCCTAGGGTATACTGGCTAAAATAGTTACCCAAGCCAAAGACAGTCATAAGGCCCACTTTAGTTATATTTGTAATCTCATAAGTACAATGCAGCAATGATTGTGAATGATCTTACCTACGCTGTGTCTGAAAATATAGTGACCCCCCACTGGTTGAGAAATTCAGCTCTAACTGTAACCTTCTCTCTCTCCACCATCTGTCCCTCAAAATATAACTGAAAATGGCTTGCCTCCAGCTATTGCACAAGACCAAGTCCCAAAAGTGCTGTCAGAATCTAAAAATACTACATCAGTTGGTACCGACAATATCTATGAATGGATCTTAAACAGCGAGAAGCACAATTTTACTACCCCCTAACAACACTGTTCAACCTCAGCCTCCATATAGGTTTTGTATCAAGCAAATAGAGACCAGATACAGTCAGTCCCCTGCATAAGGGAATATCTTCCACTGATCCAGGCTATAGACTCATAATGTCTGACCAGCCTCATATGCAAGGCTATGGAAAGACTTATCATGGAACTAGTCAAGAAGATCATAAGGAACCTCCAAACACTAGACTCATCTCAGTTTGGATTTGTCAAGAGAAGGTCATGCTTACTCAGCCTGGTGGACTTTTTTGAAAAGTTCTTCAAAACAATGGATGAACATAAAATGGTACACACAACATACCTCAACCTGGTCATAGCTTCTGACTCAATCCCCCACTCGGGTATAGTAGAAAAGCTAAATAAACTAGGAATAAAATCCTATGTCACCTGCTGAATTGCTAACTGGCTCATAGGTAGGATGCAAAAAATCAAAATTTCCACTCACCAGTGGAGTCCCCCACACCAGTGGAGTCCCCCAGGGTTTTGTGCTGGCTCCTCTCTTGTTTGGCATTTCATTTTCTGAAGTGAAAGCCAATGCCGAAGGGCTCTGGCTCACTAAGTTTAGAAATGACTGTAATCCAGCAGTCACTGAATGCCCAAATGACTTAACCAAGAAGGTTTATTGCAAAGAAATAACTGTTGCCAAAGTCATGGACTGAAACTGAATGCCAAAATATGCATTATTGTATCTTTTGGGAAGTTATCTACCCCAGGAAAATGCAGCATTGACAATATTTCTCTAAACAATGACCAAGGTGTTCAGGATTTGGGAACAGCCATGGACATTGACCTAACTTTCGGCCAACATATGTCCATTGTTGTAAGAAATTCCTTCTATATAGCATAGCTTATAAACAATGGGATTGTGTCTAGATCTGAGGATGTCATTGACCCCCTTTACATAACCCTCATTATGCCAATCAGTGAGTATAATACCCCCTTTGATGTGTATCTGTCCAGACACATGCAACAACTGGAGCTCCTACAGAGATATCTTACTTAAAGGATACAAGGCCTAAACAATATGTATTACATGGACCAACTCAAAGCCATGTCACTGTACATGATATCCTACAGATTGCAAAGAGGTGTCCTGTGTGTGGCATGCAAGACATTTCCCTACTCAATACTGATAGATTTACTGAACATCAGTAAGTCAAATGGCATCAGGAATACTTGGTCTAGGGATATAAACCTCATCTGCAACATCAACAGAATGGTTTGGAGGGACAAGTATATCTTGTAAAGGATTCTGCTTATATGGAACAGACACATAAAACAAAGCTCATCTCTGTCCATATTCAAGCACAACTTGGATCTATGGATGGGAAACAGATAATGTACCCCAGGACTGCCTTCTGTACTACTAAGATGCAGGGGCAGCTACTATATGATTTATCCCATGCATGGGTCCCCTTAAATTATCTATGGTACAATTCCAGTTATTCTCATTAGAGTTAGTACATAATTATCAACCATGGAATGGGTAAGGCCAATCTAACACTGAATGGGATCAGTTATTTCCAGCATCAAAGGGGAAAATTGGCAAGGCTTAAAATGGCCTTCAAGGGCACCTTGCCTAGTTCTTACTTATGAACCTATGACCGTATGAGAGTATAGTAAACTGGAGTATGCACTCTTTCCTCTCCCCTTTAGAAGGACTATTTTCGGTACAGTGATTGATAAATAAGTACAAGTTTTTTTGAATTGCTTTTTTCAAAATTTCTTTTATGTTATTGAGCGCTGTAAATTTTAAGATTTCCTGATTTTGCTGTGTCATGTTGTTTACATCCGGGTTAGAAATATCATTTTTGATTGGTTCTCTTTCCCAGTGATCTTAAATGTTCTTCTATTATTTATGTGTTCTTGACTTTTTTACTCCACACTATGATCTTACCATTGTTAACCCTTTGTAATAATAAAAATAACTTTACAAAGGTAAGAGATTTGTAAAAATAAAGACAAAATCCTAATCACCAACTTCTGTTTTTCAGTACAGACAAACTGATGTGTCAACTAGTTTCATCAACTTCATAATTTTTCAGAATGTTTTCAGGGGAAAAGCAGAGTTAAGTGGATAGTCATTATTTAAGTGCAGCTTCCTTAATATGAAAAATCTTCTCTGGTGCAAGAAGCAAAAAAAAATTAATTTATTGGTCAAATTTTACCAGTATTCACTAAATGCCATATATTTCTTGAGTTAAATTATAATATTTTCTTTAAACAAAATGTAGCTTAGAGCAGTGCACAATAAGAGAAAAATGGAAAGAGTAAAAAATAAAATCCAAGATATACCAAAATAACATTTAATAAATGCATTACAACTCAAATTGTAAACACCTGTTATAATGATCATCTGACAATGAGAAGCATATTACATTATCACATTATACATGGGATAACATTAAATGCATGAATTACAAGATGACGAAGAAAAGGTCATAGTTCTGCTATTAGTTCCCCGTCTAAATGCTGAACCAATTATAGATAATATGAAAAACAATAATTACTGCACAAAATGGTGAGGTTTGGATTACGTCCACTCAGTAATGCACTGGTATCAGTAAAGCTGTTAGTTTTATAGTCATTAAATGCCACCTTACATTTCAGTTTTGTATTCCAACTTGACATTAAAAACTTTAAGCAGCCCACATAAAAGGTCTTAGGATAAGGCTAATTTTAATGTAGTGTCAGTAATTAACATCTATGTTTAAAGTAGGTGATAATATACTGCATCCAGGCATGAAAGGATAAAGTAAAACCTGCTTCCAGCATTATGTCAAAGTTATAACTTGTATTTGCTTCAGTTGCACCTGTTTTCTGTTGTCAGAAACAGTGCCTGAACACTGATTTATGAAACGCACATGAACATCACACTTCCATATTTTATTAGTTTCTTCATATCTTTTGGAATCTCTTAAGATGTAATCATTCTAATTGCATTTAATGTATATGGATTTCTTTCTTAGCACTTAGTATGTTTCAATGTGCAATGTATATTTATTTGCAGCACAGCACTGTGATTTAACATTTCCTTGGCAAAGGCAGACCAAAGTGTCTGTGGTTAAATGGGAACATGTGATAGGAAACTTCAAGAAGCAAACAAAAGGGTAGATGATGATATTAAGGCTGAGATAAATAGAAATAGCTAAAAAGGAAAGTAAGGTTTAAGACTTCATTGGTGGTAACAAATTTACAGACTGGACAACAGATCTGACAGGGAGGAATGAAGTATAAAGCCAGAGTTATGAGGAAGAAAATGCTTGAGAAAGATCAGAGTAGGGATAGGAAATCAGATTTCAGGAAGCAAAAATAAGAATGTACCACATCTGATCCTCAGAAAGACCATGAGTTAATATTTCTGTTTATATGGATTTAAGTAATGGTTCTTGAATAGGATTATGTAATGAATGTTAAAACAAAACTGCTTGAGGTTATGGATATATCAGATAGTTGTGGAACCAGGCATGTCTGATTAAAGCAATTTCTTTGTTATGGTGGATGACCATTACTTTAATGTACAGATTGTAAAAAAAATGAACAAAAAAGTGTCACCTTTTAAAGACAGTGCTACATGGAGGGTTTTATCTGAAGAATAAAATCACTATTTTGGATGCCACGGCTAGGTAAACATTTCATTAGCAGTTTCCCACATATGTACCTCTCTGACCGTCCTCACACTTTGCTGTGCTATCAAAGCCTTTATAAACATGACCATGTTCTAAGAACCTACTACAAGCACAGTTCACTGCTTCATCAGGGAGGATTATAGTTTTGTATCCATCGCTCTGTTATTGCTTTAATGTAAGTAGGGTTCTGGTTTCCTCCTTCCCTCCCTTACAAGCCTTCCAGTTCTGGATTCAAGGGAAGGCTTCCTTTTCTTTCCATTGCCACAGTCAATATAGGTGCATGATGATTCTTCTCCAATAACTTCAGGAAAGATATGCTGAAAATCTGGACTAAGAAAAGTTTTTCTAGTGTTTCCAATATCAAACTTCATGTAAAAATAGAACGGTACTTGTTTCATTTTGATCTTAGTGTTATTTTAGTGCTTTCTCTCTACTTTATATCTTATTTTATTAAAATTTATAGCTTTTTCACAGTTTTATTACAAAATGTTGCTTTGTATTTTAAACACTTGCCTGTTATTGAATCAAATTGCACCTCCCTCTAGTTAAACTTAACAGTTTTCCTTGTAAGTTTCTACTTCTTTAACCACATTTTTACATCAAATGTTAGTGTGATTCTGTTTAACTGAAAGTCACTGATACTGTGTGTTTTACAGTCACCTGACTGTTTTTGTGACAGATACCTTCTCCATTTTGTTACACTGACCCTGGGATTCATTAATGTCATGTAATCATCACACTGGAGTTAACATGACTGGCCATTTTTGCATGATAAATAGCATTACTTATCAAATATGTAAGAACAGTATTTAAGTAAGGTTTTAATTAATTGCTACTAGATCTGATGAAGCACCCAGTGTAGCTGCAAAAATGCTCATCTGTTTTATTTATTTTTTTTATTTGTTTTTGCATTAAAATTTATGTTTTTTTTTTATCTGACACCAGCTGCCTGACTGTTTATTTTGGCTTCTAGTTAGCTGGATTTTGCTCTGGACTTTGTGTTTTGTTCAAATATTGAAAACCAATAGCCACCACAATACTTATAAAACACAACACTGGAAAGCAGCAAAGCAGCCCAAATGGAAACATTAAATAACTTTTATTCAACTGACTGCTTTCATCTGATTGTAATATTAGACTTCCTCAGAATCAAAAAACATGTAATCAATAATCAGTTGAAATATCCTTTCCAGATAACTACATGATATCTTAAAACCAATTAAATAAAACAAACAATTATAAAGTAAAATGAAACATATTAAAATATAATGACATATCCTAAAAACAAAAAAAAATGAATGAAGTGCAAACCAAATTGGTCATTGAGTGAAGACACTGCTTTATTACACCAATTGATGACTGAGCACTTTCACTTGTAAATCTTAGGCTTCATCAGAGTCACCATGACAATACATCACTTCCTTTATATATTAAAAATCCAATGACATTGCATATACTAATTGACTGCTGCCTGAATTAAAAAAATATGTTAAAGCACAACTTAAAATAAATTTAAAACCATCTATGCCACAGAAATTTAAAAACAATCACATAAATAAGTGGATGGGGAAATGAACAGTTTGTATTTTAACAACAATACTAGTGTCTATATAATCATAGATCTCTGTTTCAGTAGGGGGGCAATGGAGATGTAATCATTGCCTGGTGGATTGTTAGCATTTAATCTCAATTGCCATTTTGTTTCACACAACTTCAAAGGAATTTTAGTGTTGCCCCCTTTTTCATTCATTTCAACCTTGTCAATAATAAAGAACACTTTAGAACAGAATGGTATGAGACCAAGGGGAATATATAGGTCTCGATTGTATAAATGTGGTTGTTGCAATAATTATAAATACATTAATGATGGCCGTTACATGGCTGTTGAGGGCTACTATCGAACCTTGGAATGCTCTGGGAAGGGTACTTGTACTACAGTAAATATTGTGTATATATCAACTTTTAGCACATGCTCAGCATTTTATGTTGGAAAAACTATATGTAAATTAAGGAACAGTATTGTCGAGCATGTGAGGGACATTAAGAATAGAAAAGTTAGTAGTGCACTTTATAGGGTCTATATCAATTCATTGATATGGCAGAAGTTCGAACACCATATGTTTGAACTTCTAACGTGGAACTACAAAACCATTGAAGGCTTAGAAAAGAGATTTTTTTCCCAGAGAAAAAAAATCGCTGTTCCAAGAAACACACACACAACACAAGCACACCACAAAAACAGCAATCCACACATACACTTAAAATCCTACATCTAACCCTACACTAAACTGTACATACACTGCAATCTATCCATTTACCTGAACCCAAACCCTAACCCTAAGGTCCATCACTATCGCACACTCACCTGACCCGCACCCTAACCCTAACTCACCTATCCCGCCCTAACCCTAAAGTCTGTCACTATCGCACACCCACCTCACCCACACGATAATCAGTTTTCGAAGTTCACAGTTCAAACATATGGTGTTCGAACTGCTGAAGTTTCAACAAACTGATAGGAACCCCACTTTACAACCATTCAGTACTTTGTTCTAATTTTAAAAATTTTTAAAAGATTTTTGTTCTTTATTATTAACAAGGTTGAAATGAATGTGTTTGTTTTTATTCTCACCCTGAGTGTGGTGGGTTTGAGTTTCTTTCTACAATGACATATCCACCCCCTTGTTAGCCCCCCCCAGATATATATAAACCTTTTGTTTTATAATTAAGCAGTATTAGACCATAATCTTAAAATACTAGATATAAATACATGGTCATTCAAACCAAGGAAGATTGTGGCATTTAACTTTAATTGCCACCACAGTTCAGAAGCTTCTATTAAAACTTCCAGGACCACCCTCTTTGGTTTTTATTAACCATCCCCAGGATTTAATAAAATCAGTGTAGGCACAGTGTAGAGCCTACATGGAATGCATCTGTGTACATGACCATGGTTCCCCCTTGTCACCATGCCATGCATATTAATGATGGCATGCTGCTGAGGGAGAACAGAGGAACATGGATACTGAATCAGTGTAGGGAGTGTTGTAGTGGCTAACCGTGGCTACAGATGAGTCTGAGGTTCCCTGCAATGGTCCCCACCACTGTAGTACTGCTGTGAAGTGGGTCAAATGTGTAATATGTGATCATGTGTCCCCGTTTTTTTTTTTTTTAATATATATTTTTTTTATCTGCATGTTTGTATGGCATAGGGAGGAGTGCAGCAATGCCAAGCTGTGCTCAGATATAGACACCTGACACCTGCCAGACATCTAAAAATAGGAACTGGATATAATCAATAATCATAATTACATCTATTTGTGTTTTACAATTTTTTTTAATTGCTGTTTGCGTGGAGCGCAACAGAGCACAGCAAAGCTGAGTGAAGCTCATACACAGATAAGCAACACCTGCCAGAAATCTAAAAATAGAAAATGGATGTAATTAATTATTTATGCAAAGTTTTGTTTACTCATGTTTACACATGTTTGCATGGCAAAACACGGTGCCCACCAAAACTTATATGTAGCTCAGTAGTATATGTGAAGGTATACCAGTTTTCATAATATCCAAGTAGCTAAATGGGTAGAGTTACAGCTATATGTGCAGTAGGTCCTGGGTTCAAATCCATAGCAGGCAGAACATTTCTGTAATGTACTGAACTATTTTTCTGGAATTTAATAATAAAATTGTAAAATATGGCACTGCTGCACTCTGCTAAGCTTTGCTCAATCATGCTAAGCATCACATAATCTTGTTAATGGCTACTAATGTTTGCGAGATGCTATGCTTCCCTTAAACCATGGTTGTGCGTGTTCGTGCAATGCATAGCTCTGCTTAGTTGGTTTGCATGCTGCTAAGTAATGCAGCACTTTTTTTAATGTTACTTAATGATGTGTAAGGGCAGGAAAGCTGCCTATATTAACTGAAATAGGTGGGAATTCTGCAGAATCCATTGGAGTTTAATCAACTGTTGGTATGGCTGGTGGTGTTGGGGAAGGGCTCCTTGTAAAAAACATAATGATAGGCTGCTGCAGGGCAGTTTCCAGGGCTCAGTGTGTAAGGTGGAGGCCTGGGACCGGTTGGCCAGAGAACTCACCAGTGTTACTGGTATCCCCCGCACAGTTGAGCAGTGTCATCACCACCATGATGATCTGAAAAGGCAAAAGAGGTGAACCTTGGACACCTGGGTCCAAGAAGCGAGAGTAGGGAATGCCCCACAAGTATGTAAGCATGTTTTCTGCTTTTAATCCAAAAACTGTATGCAGCGAATAAGACAAATGGTTCACTCAAATGTATAATGAAGTATACTCCAACAATGAAAATAAAAAAAAATAAAGTGAATCAAACCAAGGCAGAACATGCCCACATAAACAGCAATTCCAATTAAAAAGCAAAACGTTTTATTGTGAGCGCTTTCACAGTTATATCAACTGCTTCATCAAACAAACCCATACTCCATCTACTATTCTATTTAAAGCACATTCCACCAATAAGAATGCTAAAGGCATTAAACAATTAAATCAATACCTCCCAGCCTGTTAAAATGTATGTATCTTCAAAAAGTAATACATAATACACTTAAAAGTACATGTATATAAAAAACACACAAATGCACATATAAAAGATACACATATAGAAAATACACATATATAAAAGCATATATGAAAATATATATAAGAAGCATGTAAACACCATATATATGATTGTATGTTCATATTGTCATTCCTGAAGTTAACAACAATGTAATGTTTCAGATATGAGAATCCCCTGGTCTACTTATTTATGTATAGATCTAGTTTTGAGAACATGTTTAATAAATACCTTATCATTCAGGCCTCTACCTTTGTTGGCTCTCATCCTAATAATCCACTTCAACTCTGATGTTTCTACCTTAGTTCTAATGTCTCCACCACTTTCATTAGGTTGTACTGTTTCCATTACCATAAACCTAAATGTGTGCATATTAGTTTGTTGTGAAACATGCTTGGCTAGTGCATTAGTATGTATAGCATTATTAATACTATAAATGTGTTCAGTGATGTGATCATGTAACCTTCTGTCTGTTTTGCCTATATGAAAAGATAAGCAGGTATGACAAAATGCTAAATACACTAAATGGCAGGTATTACAATCTAAAGAATAAAAGCAGGCAGAGGCAAGGCTCCAGTTTCTTCAGCTGATTTATTATAAGACACACAAGTGCTTTCACCACAAGGCTTCTTCAGGTGTATAAAAAGCAGCACTCAACACACCCATTCTTATACTAAGCATTAGCTAGTCACATGATTAAAAAGAAAAAACTCTTAAAGGCACAAAGAACAATTGTATTCAGCCCATAGTATAATAAAATATATAAATACTTTAGCATAGTAAAATATATAAAAACTTCATTACAAAAACCACATTTCATAAAAGCAATATTACAAAAAATGCATATTACAAATACATGTAAACCACATAAATGTAACAGATTCTACCTACGTAATGGTCTATTTTTCCGGATGGGTCTCAATGGTACATGGTCATTAAGACCATGTCCTGTGTTAGCTCTTAATCTCACAATCCATTTTGCCTCCAAGTTCTCAGTTTGAACTATGGTGTCACCACCCCTCAAGTTCTCATAACATTTACCTAATACCATAAATGTAAAGGTGTGTTGATCATTTGTTTCTTTAACGTGTTTTGCTAAAGCATTGAATACACTACCCTTCTTAATATGGTATAGGTGTTCCCTTATCCTATCCCTTAATAGTCTGTCAGTTTTTCCCAAATAAAATTTACTGCATACTTTGCAAGTAGCAAGATAAACCACATGTGAAGTATCACACCTTGCACTGGTTCTTAGTGTACACCAGTGTCTGGATGTAGAAACTCCATATCTTGATTTATAAATTTACAGAACTAGCACCTAGTGCATGGTTTAGTCCCTGGTGTATCCTCAGTCCTGATTTGGTCTCTGGGATTGCAAAGTCGTCACCTTAGCGACTTCTTATTTTTAAAAGTAAACTGTGGATGTGTTCCTATCAGGTTGCTAACTTGTTTATCAGATGTCAAGATATTCCAATGCTTGCCTATGATGTCTGTGTAGTATCTTATATTTCTAGAATAGCTAAAACACATTTTAAGTGGTTGTGAGATTTGTTTCTGTTGACCCCCGTTGCATATATCACTCTCTACCTGTTCAGAGAAATAGGGCCTGGCTCTACTGTGTCTAGAGTTTCTCACTGTCCTAATACTTTGATTGACAAGTTTCTGGTCATAGCCCCTTTCTACTAGTTCTGTATTTTTCTTGTCTAGTTGTTCCATAAAATCTGTTTCTCTAGCATTCAATCTAGAGGCCCTGTAAGCTTGATTTTGTGCAACATTCCGAAAAATGTATTGAGGGTGCATGCTATCTTTTCTTAGTAAACTGTTCACATGACATCCCTTCCTAAACATTTTAGTGCTCAGTGCACCATTAAGTTCTTGTATAATAGAGACATCTAGAAAGCTAACTTCAGTGTATGAACAGTTCATGGTGAATTTAAGGAAATGTGTTGAAGCATTAATATAGTCTACAAACATCATTAGCTGTTCTATAGACCCCCCCATAAAAGGAAGGGGTCATCTACAAACCTGCAAAAAAATAATATATCATCTTTAAAGTCACCCACGACCAAATTATCTTGTTCCCATTTGGACATTACAGTATTCGCATAACTGTTAGCACATGATGTTCCCATGGCTACCCCGTTGCTACCCCGTTGCATTGCCAGTAGACCTTGTCCCTGAACATGAACACATTATTCTCCAATACCAGACCTAGTAGTAACTGTATTAGGTCCACCATATCTCTATCATACTCCCTGGTTTCAAGCATTAACTGAGTTACACTATTAATCCCAAAATCATTTGGAATAACAGTGAAAAGTGACACCACATCAAGGGTAACTAACAGCATTTGTTGTTTACAGGCTTGTTGCTCTCTTTCACATGCAAATCTGTAAGTCTCTCACAAAATGCTCAGTGTTCTTCAAGATATAGTCTGACTGTTTGATCAAATTCCTAAGGAATTTCTCCACAAAAATAGAAATGGACTCAGTGCACCAGTTGCTTCCAGCTACAATGGCCCTCATAGGAGGATTTTCCCTGTTTTTGTGTACCTTGGGTAATCATTGAATCACTGGGGTAGTGGAGTTAAATATAAGGAAGTATTTTAATAAATTTTCATCAATGAGACCCATCCTGGCTATTTCCCTTAGCTTGTTGTGTACATATTCAACCATTCTATTAACTTGTGATAAAGTAATAACTTTATAAAATGTGTCATCAGCTAATAAAACAAGCATTCTCCTGTCATAGTCTTCCCTATTCAAAATTACAGTCTGTCCTCCCTTGTCTGCAGGGCGTATCATGATACATGGATTTGTTTGTAAATTATTTAATGCTGTAAATTCATCCTTGGATAAATTGCACTGTCTGCTGCTACTAGGGTGTAATTTTTGTTCATGAAAAACTCTATAAACATCATCTAAACATAACTGTTCAAATGCAGAAACCAAAGGATTTAACTTGGGTAAAAAGAGCTTGGTTTTTTAAACATAAATTCCCTATTTTCACTATTATTAGCATACATAATTTTCAACATTAAATTGCATGTAAATAGCTTAATATCAAATACAATTTCAGTAATGTCAAAGTCAGCAGTCGGGATAAAAGAAAGTCCTTTTTCCAACACATTACATTCATATCTGGATAGAGTATAGGTTGATAAACTGACTATTAATTTTTGCTGTTCATGAAAGCTTTCTTTATCGTGTATGGACTCACTGTTCCTTCTGGGTGCTTCCTTTTGCTTCTGGTCATAATGTGTTCATGTTCAGGGACAAGGTCTACTGGCAATGCAACGGGGTAGCCATGGGAACATCATGTGCTAACAGTTATGCGAATACTGTAATGTCCAAATGGGAACAAGATAATTTGGTGGTAGGTGACTTTAAAGATGATATGTTATTTTTTTGCAGGTTTGTAGATGACCTCTTCCTTTTATGGGGGGGGGGTCTATAGAACAGCTAATGATGTTTGTAGACTATATTAATGCTTCAACACATTTCCTTAAATTCACCATGAACTGTTCATACACTGAAGTTAGCTTTCTAGATGTCTCTATTATACAAGAACTTAATGGTGCACTGAGCACTAAAATGTTTAGGAAGGGATGTCATGTGAAAAGTTTACTAAGAAAAGACAGCATGCACCCTCAATACATTTTTCAGAATGTAGCACAGAATCAAGCTTACAGGGCTTCTAGATTGAAATAAATACAGAACTAGTAGAGAGGGGCTATGACCAGAAACTTGTCAATCAAGGTATTAGGACAGTGAGAAACTCTAGACACAGTAGAACCAGGCCCTATTTCTCTGAACAGGTAGAGAGTGATATATGCAACGGGGGGTCAACAGAAACAAATCTCACAACCACTTAAAATGTGTTTTAGCTATTCTAGAAATATAAGATACTACACAGACATCATAGGCAAGCATTGGAATATCTTGACATCTGATAAACAAGTTAGCAACCTGATAGGAACACATCCACAGTTTATTTTTAAAAATAAGAAGTCGCTAAGGCGACGACTTTGCAATCCCAGAGACCAAATCAGGACTGAGGATACACCAGGGACTAAACCATGCATTAGGTGCCAGTTCTGTAAATTTATAAATCAAGATATGGAGTTTCTACATCCACACACTGGTGTAACTTATACACTAAGAACCAGTGCAATGTGTGATACTTCACATGTGGTTTACCTTGCTACTTGCAAAGTATGCAGTAAATTCTATGTGGGAAATACTGACAGACTATTAAGGGATAGAAACAGGGAACACCTATACCATATTAAGAAGGGTAGTGTGTTTAATGCTTTAGCAACACATTAAAGAAACAAATGATCAACACACCTTTACATTTATGGTATTAGGCAAATGTTATGAGAACTTGAGGGGTGGTGACACCAGAGTTCAAACTGAAAACCTGGAGGCTAAATGGATTGTGAGATTAAGAGCTAACACAGGACATGGTCTTAATGACCATGTACCATTGAGACCCATCCTGAAAAATAGACCATTACGTAGGTAGAATCTGTTACATTTATGTGGTTTACATGTATTTGTAATATGCATTTTTTGTAATATTGCTTTTATGAAATGTGGTTTTTGTAATGAAGTTTTTATATATTTTACTATGCATTTTACTGTGGGCTGAATACAATTGTTCTTTGTGGCTTTAAGAGTTTTTTCTTTTTAATCATGTGACTAGCTAATGCTTAGTATAAGAATGGGTGTGTTGAGTGCTGCTTTTTATACACCTGAAGAAGCTTTGTGGTGAAAGCGCTTGTGTGTCTTGTAATAAATCAGCTGAAGAAACTGGAGCCTTGCCTCTGCCTGCTTTTATTCTTTCGATTTGTTTTGTGTTTTTGCAGAGGTACCTGGTACTGCTGGAATTATATTTTGCTTTGCTTACTTTAGGTATTACAATCTGTTGCAATTTTAAATACTAGTTGTTTCCCCATATCAGGATGTGTAAACCTCCTAGTTGTATCTCTATATCCACACCAATTACACTTAGAACAGGGGTGGGTCCCATAAATCAAAGTTGTATTGAGGGGTCTCTCCATCTTTCTTGGATAGCACAGCATCTTCTTTAAAGGTTTTTTTTATTTTTAAACACAAAATTAGTTTTATGGCCGACTATGGAACTAACTTCAGGGTCTATAGACAGTATCTGCCAATGTTTTCTTATGATTTTCTCTACTTGTCCAACATTACTACAGTAAACCAATGGTACTCTTACCAGTGCTGGGTCCTCTGTCGGACTGTTGTATCCCATACTCCATCTGAAAAATAAGGTTTCCCTTGGGTAGTCCTCTACTCTGGGACTCTCTTCAGAATGCTGTCTACCTCTTGGGTATTATATCCCCTTCCCTTGAACCTATCTTTCAATCCATCCAATTCATCCAAAAAAAACTGCTTCGCTGGCATGTAGCCTTGATGCCCTGAATCCCTGACCTTTAACAATATTATTAAAGATGTGTGAGGGATAAATGGTCTGTCGATGTAGATAAGCATTCCTATGACAGGTTTTTCTAAACACTCTAGTGTCTATTGAACCATTTGATTTTCTCACAATGGTGACATCAAGGAAATTTATTTCTGTAAAAGAACTGTTCATGCTAAACCTGAAGAAAGGTGTCATAGAGTTCATATATTCACAAAACATTGTGTGTTCTTCCTCACTCCTTTCCAAGACCATAAAGAGGTCATCTATGAATCTACAGTAAAAAGTGAATTCAAAATAGATTCTTCCTCCCACAAAGCTAATACAATGTTGGCTTAGCTATTGGCACTGGAGGTGACCATAGCTACGCCATCTTTCTGCAGGTACAAGATATCTTCAAATAGAAAGATACTGTTTTCAACATCATTTCCATAAAAAGGCATACCAATTCTATAAACTTTATATCATAATGACTGTTTGCTTAAGTAACTTTTAACCATGCTAATACCTAATTCATTAGGTATACATGTAAACAAAGACTGCACATCAAAAGTAACAAGAATAAAATCAACATCATCAATACATTCTTTCATAGACGTATAAATAATTTAAACTCTGTTTAGTATCTTTCAAAACATGGATGTTCTTATCTAAAATTGGTCTGAGATACTTCTTAACATAAATTGATAGAGATTCCATGCACCAGCCTCTACCTGACACAATAGGTCTAAATGGTGGTAACAGTGGATCTTTGTATATCTTAGGGAGGCCTTGTATGGCTGGAATTACCGGTTCATTATTAATCAAATAATTATACAGACCCATACTGATTTTGCAACAAAATAAACAGTCTAAGAAACAGACAGTCACCCTTCTTTACCATCTCATATACTTGATTCCTAGTCACCTTAACATATGTCGTAGAGTCACTTAATAACACATTCATAGAATGGACATAAAAATCATGGTCCATGACTACTATTAGACCGCTTTTGTCTGCTGGACTTATAACAATAGAGACATCATTGCTTAGGAAAGATAGTGCTATACTGTCATTTCTAGTCAAATTCCTAAATGTTTACGCATGCTTTCTTCCATTAAACATTTTGAATATCTCATCCTCACAGATTCTTTCAAATACCTCTAGAATAGAGTTCTTTATTTCCAAAATAGCTCCTTTCCAAAACACAAAGATGTTGTCCAAAAAATAGATGTACAACTTTAAATTTCCAGAGAACTTACTTTTGAAAACGTGATTGGTTTCCCATTCCGAAATAACTAAATTTGCAAATATGGGGGCATATGAGGCCCCCATAGCCACTCCACTTATTTGCCTAAAATATTCACCCTCAAAAAATATGACGTTATTATCCAAAACAGTTGTCATAAATTCAGAGATTAATTGAATCTTGTCCCATTCAAGGTTTGAAACATTTCTCATACTGTTACAAATGAATTTCAACCTTTCTTCCTTGGGAATTGAAGAAAATAAATCTATAACATCTATTGTCAAAAAAATCAAATCCTTCTCCCATAACTCATCTTTTAAACAACCCCAAAACTCCAAGAGAACTTTTTAGAGTATTTGAATAGCACTAGTTCTTTTTTAAAGTTTTCACACACTTTTAACCAATATGGTATTCCCTATTTAGACACCCACATTTCTCATTCCAGCAATGGATTCAAATTGAAAATATATCGAAAACCAACCTTCAACAACTCCTATTTGGAATATTCAAGTTGCCACCCCCTTACTCAGAAAAAAGCATACTTAAGGGGCAGTGTATCAGAGCAGCAAGGATGACTTTCATGTACAAAGATGGCGGTAAAGAGTTAGACATTTTGGGTGATATGTTTTTGGAAAGGAGATACCCCATTCAGCTAGTTAAAAAAGATATTGACTATGTGCTGTCCCAATGGAGCAAGATGTACAGACCCTTATTAGGGTTAAGGATGGAACCCCCAGTTGATACACCTAAACATAACTTTTGTAGAGCTCTAGTATTGGAATATAGCCCTTATGTTAAGATTAAATTTTTTTTAAAAGAAACTGGAATATACATAGAAGTAACCCAGAGGTCTTTAATTTATTGGATGATATACCCAGCTTTGTGTATAAAACAGGGGTTAACTTAAAAAAAAACAATTTTGAACATGGGAAGTTTAATTTGAACTCCAACAAAAGGACATTAGTTGGCACTAGAAAATGGGGCTCATGCAGTCAATGTCCTTTTATTTTGGATGAGGTGTTTTTAACTTTGGATAACATTACTAAGACTAAATTTTATTTTAAAGTGGTAATTGTAGTACAAAACACGTTATCTATTTGGCTAAATGTATAGCCTGTCCGGCTTTATATATTGGGAAAACAGACCCCAGGATTCACGAAAGCTTGCACGGAGTGCAAGATGAGTGTAGGAGCTCACGCCGGCAATATATCTGCTGTGCAATCCAGGAACAGCCATCAGGGGTGTGCATGAAAGCTGCTAAAGCTACTCTTGCACGGGCAGCATCATGGTATGCAAATTACCTCATTTGCTCGGTAAAGCCATTCAAATGAGGTAAATTTGCGATCCAGGAAACACTAACCTGTCCGTGGAAGATTAGTATTACCTGCAGAAATGTGCTGCGTTGGTAACGGAGTCCATTTCTGCAAATAGCTAAATGGAGCTATGACAGCTCCAAATAAAGGATGCATACAGTTGAGGAAGCATGTCAATGGCCATATATAAGGCCATTGACATTTTAAAATGTTTAAAAATATAAAAATGTAACTTTTTTCCCCGATCTCTGATGTTTAAGCATAGCGCAGCACCATGCAAACATGTGGCGCTTATAAAACCAAGAAAATAATTTAAAAAAAGCCAAAAATAGGCATTTTCATTAAAAAGCTTATTCTGCCATGCAGGTGAATGGCAGTCTGAAGACAACATGGCTACTGACTAGTGGTTGCTAAGGGGGGGAAGCTCAGTGTGAGAGATGTAACCATGCATTACTAGGCAATCCTATGCAAATGAGGATAAGGGTAGTGAATCCCAATTTCCCCAGCATGTGAGGCATGTCCCAAGGGTGTAAGAGTAGGAGTAGGTAAGCAGAAGACTAGAATATAGGTGACATCATGAGGGAGCGTGTCAGACAGGCTGTAAGCTAATTGGGGCACAGTGGCTTGTGTTTACCCTCAGTTGCTCAGGATTGCAAAAAGACGTGCCTAAAGTTGTCCTATGTGAAAACCTCAAGCCAAAGTTGCACACTGTTAAAAGAAAGAAAACTCCTTGCAAACATGCACACAGTGTGTGCGCTCGTGTACATTCGTGTGTGCATGTGTGTGCGCATTTGTGCTTGTTTGTGCGGCGCTGCCCCCCTCCCGGATTGGAAACAGAAAGGTAAAAGGTAGGAAAAGAAGTAGTAGGAAGTTAACCAAGGAGAACTAGCAGAGCTGCCAGATGAAATATATCAGAATCAGCCAATTACACAGGCAGCAGACTAGCCCAGCCCAGCCCAGCACTTTAAACTCTGCAAACATCATTCTCCCCTGTTTTTTCTCAAGAACTCTGCAACACTGCTGTATACAACGAGGGAAAGCTTAAAAAGCTTAAGTCAGACAAAATGTTAGGGTCTGCTCTTGCTATCATAAACCAACATGTGCAAGGTGCTGAGGGTGGTGATGTTGTGAATGCTGCTGAGCAACCCACAGTGAGGAGACGGAGAAGATTGTACAGACCCAGGGTAACCTACCAGAAGCTACATGAGCTGGAGATAGTGGAGTGTTATAGGGTGGACAGGGACCTCCTACAGCAAATTGTTGAGCTGTGCTGGCCACGCTTCACACACAGAACCAACAGAGGGGGAACCCTTCCCAGTGGATACCAAGGTATGTGTTGGCCTAAGAATACTAGCTACAGGTACCTTCCAAAGACCAACTGGTGATATTATGGGGATTTCACAGGCTTCAGCATCCAGGGTACTCCACCAGTTCCTGGATGCCATGTCAGCACATGTCAGTGACCACATATATTTCCCCAACACCCGTGAGGCATTGGCCAGCAATATGTGTCTTTTCCACCAAATAGCACAATACCCTGAGGTAGTGGGTGCAATAGACTGCAAGCACATATGCATCAAAGCACCACCCGGTGAGCAGGGTAGGGTCTACATCAACCGCAAGGGCTTCCCCTCCATCAACTGCCAGTTTGTGTGCGATGCCCAGGGCATAATAATGAATGTGTGTGCTGAATGCCCTGGAAGCTATCATGATTCCCACATTTGGCATCCGACCCAGCTGTACCAGTTATTTGCCAATGGGGACATTCCCTACAGTCACCTAGTAGGGGATGCTAGATACGCACTGGAGCCATGGCTGATGCACCCATCAGAAATGCACACACACCTGAACAAGAACTCCATAATGAGGCAAACGCACAAACAAGAATCATAATTGAGCATGTGTTTGGGATGCTCAAGTCACGGTTCCAGTGCCTGGACACATCTGGTGGAGTTTTGCAGTACTTACCAACAACATGTACCCAAATTGTTATGGTATGTGCCATGCTACACAATATGATCCTGTGGAAACAGCTGCAGCAGGAACAGCATGGGGCAGGGCTAAACAGCCCTCCACCATTGCCAAGGCCTGCACAGGCACAGTGTGACTCAGAGGAGAAACAACCTGAGCCTGCTCCAGTAGGCAGAAGGAGGCATGCTCAATATGACCTGGCCTTGGCAAAGAGGCAACACATAGCACATACACTGACTCAGTAGGAACCCTGGAAATGACACCTTTCTCTGACTTGCACATACAGTAAAAGGGATGCCTAACTTGACACTACCTGTTTTCAAACATGTATAGGGAGTGTACTATGTGCATCCAACATAGGCAGTCCTGCAGCACCACCTGAGGCATGACTATCCTATTTTAAGCAATATAAAGCACTGCTAAGCACATTTTACCAGTACTGAGCATATTTAAATACAATTGTGTGTAGCTGTGCACTGCGCTAACCAGCACAATGTCGGGCAATGCTGGGCAAAGTTGGGCAACATTGGGCAATGTCGGGCAAAGTCGGGCAAAGTCGAGCAAAGTCGGGTAAACACTTTCACACTTGCTTTACTGTTCCTTAACCAGTCAGGTCTGCCCAGCAGGAAAATAAAAAGCAGTGACAGGACTCGAATTCAGGATACTGTGCATTATAGTCATAGTACTGAACCACTAAGCCATGATAGCATTTTACTGGCACAGACACAACTTAACTCACTCACACATACCAGTTGGGGTGTCACATACCTAACAGTCACAGCCAGCAGGACAGTTGTAGACAAATGCAAACACAAACAAATGCTGTATCATGCCCTCTGAAGAGGCATATGGGTAACCACCCCCCAGGCCTATGTAGACAGATAACAGCAGGCCAGGGAGTGTGATGTGGGTTGGGTAGGCTATGAAGTCACAAACTAATATACGTGTAATTGGAAGCTAAGGTCTGTAGTACAGTGGTATGCCTCAAGCCAGTACGATAGGCAACAGTACAGACTGAAAAGGAGTACCTGACATAGCAGTGCAGGCCTAGCAAATGTGTATAAGTGTCAGGAGTACCCCTAATCCTATATACACCCACAGTAACAATCAGGTGTGCCCCACTGGGTAGAAATGTACAAATAATAGCTGTCCCCCCTGTATGTAGAAATGTTGATAAGTCTATGCAAATTGACTCATGGAAGCCCTGCAGGCACAACGTGCTTTCTATTGATGTACAACACAAAGGTGAGCCCTGAAGTAAAAAACAACTTGATTTTTCACACACATATAGTATATATGCCCATAGTGGGCAAGCTCACACACTTAAACAAATTTAGCAAATTTCAGTCAACAACATACTGAAAGGTCATACTGGGCATGCTCACACACAAACAAATAAAGCAAATGTCAGTCAACAACATACTGAAAGGTCATACTGGGCATGCTCACACACTTAGGCCATGTCTGAGTACAGCAGTGGGCCACACATATCTGGCAGTTGCAGTTCTTATTCCAGACATGTCACTATTCACCAATCCTGCCTTGCGCACACAGTGATATGAAAACAGGCCCATATAATATATTGGTCCCCTGTCGTAATCAAACTATGTAATACAAGTACTTAAGTTGTTCAAAGAAAGTTAAAATTCAAAGAAGATCAATAAATCTCCGATCAGTATCATCAAGAAACAATGAGCACTCCTAACATTATCCAAGCCAAGCTCTGCCAAAAATATTGATAAAGATTCCATAGAGAACCATGACGCTTTCTTTAGCTATGTCATAAATATCAATGTAAACTCATATATGTTCTGAGTTAGTGCAAAGGGTAAATGAATACATGTACATGACTGACATTGCCAACATCTTGTCAGACAGGTACATACATATTTACCCCCCTCTCACTGACAAAAGGGCCCATTACCATACCTGGAGATTGTGAAAATCCAGAAATCACATATACAATGGTTAAACAGCTCTATCTAAACCTAAAAACACTGCATCTATGGGATGACTTGGTGTCCCTGGCTGTGTCATATGTGAACTCCAAAACAAGCAGACCCTGCACCTGAACAGTCTGTTGGGACTAACCCTCTGTAAAGGATATGTAACTGCTGAATGGGTTACAGCAACATTTGGCACACTCCACAAGTGTTGGTGCACAACAGACCATGGGAACTAGTGTCTTATAAGCTTAATAAGCCTGATCTGCAAGGCCATGGAGTCCATCATTATGGAACTCATAAACAGAGCTATTGGGAGCCTACAAACACCCAACCCTACCCATTTTGGTTTGGACAGGGGCAGATCATGGTCCCTAAACCTGCTAGACAGTTTTTAAGACAGTTACCCAGGACATATATCAATGAAATGAGCTCCACACGGCCTACATGGACCTTGAAAGCCCTTTTCTAACATCCCACACACATGTCATATCCACAAAATCAACAACCTGTGCATAAACACGTACGTCATCTGATGGATTGCCAACTGGGGCACAGATAGATCCCACAAGGTAAGAATTGTGGTCTCCCTGTTGGACTGTAAGCTGGTAACAACTGCTGTCCTCCATGGCTCAGTCCTGGGACCCCTCCTGTCTGGTGTATACTTTTCAGAAGTACAGTCAAACACATGAGGGCTATGGTTAGCAAAGTTTGTGGATGACTGCAAAAAGGTTGTGATAATCGATGTTTGGGACAACAGAGACATCCTTAAAAAGGGTCTTAGTCAGACAGATGTGGTATGAAAATTATGGCTTCAAGCTACAGTCATACAAATACCACATAGGTACCAACACCCTAAATATGGAGGTAATAATAAGGGATCTATGGACACATGCGGATAGTCATCTCTACTTTCAGAAACACATTCACAAAGTGGTTAGAAAATCATGCTATGTGTTCCCACAAATTGCCAAAGTCTTTGCATGTAGGTCAAAGGAGGTTCCCTCTACTCATCAGTCATCAGACCCATCAGAGAGTACCACAACACACTTGCGATGAATTTGACTAGGCACCTTCAGCATCTGGAAAGACCACTGAAGTACCTCAACAAGAGGATTACTGGCATCAAGCAGTTGCCCCATGCAACAAGACTGAAGTAACTCAATCTGTACTCTGTTGCATACCGTCTACTCAGGTTATCTCTGCCCAACAGACAGGTCCATGTCCAATGCAGAACTGATGTACATGCTCCATCTGAAGTAAACCCAAGCTCACTGTGCCACATGCTCTAGGGATATAATCATCATAACAATAAATAGAACATGTTGGAGGGATACATTACTAACTCACAGACTTCCCTTGCTTTGGAACAGGCTGCCAACCTACATTAAGCTGAGTCCCTCACTGACACTCTTCCAGAGGAGCCTTGATGAGTGTATGTGAAACTGAACTGTCACACCATGGATCACTTCATCAGCTCTACTACACAGAGGCATAGGGAACTAACCCCAGGTGTGGTGATAGCTGCACACTCTGGCCATACTAATATATGCTTTCAGGCAGATAGACTGTTACCTACCTATGTACCTATATATGTAGGGGGAACACAGTATAATAAGCCAAAGATGGATGGGTAGAGATGTGTGTAAGAGGGTGACTATGACAGGGAGCCATCCAGAACTGTCCCACCCAGCACACATCCCAATGGCACAAAAGACATGAGGTGCACATCTCACCCACTGTACATAATAGCCATCAGTATCTGTAAGCATTACAGTGTATGTGGTGCATGTGCCTGCGGTACAACATGACTGTACAATGAAGTAAACATCTACTATCTGTAGACATGTACCTGTCACATAGGTTCACAGGTATGTAGTAGACTATCTTCATGCAGGCATATATTAGCCTAGGCAAGTTGTGCAGCTTTCAGCACCCCATTGGTTAGTCTCCTAAGCCCTAGTTCTAATAGTTAGTACCCTGAGCCCCTTTCTAGTGGGGCTGCTGATGTGATCCCTGGTGTGAATTGTCTGTTTCCCATCCACTCATCAAGGTTCCTATTGAAGAGTGTCAGCGAGGGGCTATGTCTGATGTACATTGGGACTCTGTTCTATTGTAAGGCAAGTCTCTGCGATGATACTCTATCCCATCGGCATGTTGTATTCATTGCTGTGATGAGGTTCATATCCCTAGAGTGTGTAGTGTGACTCAATTTTGTTTTCCTTAGATGGAGCATGTTCAACAGTTATGTGTTGGACATGGCTCTGTATGTTAGGCAGAGTTACGCTCTGAGTAGGTGGTAAGCAACAGAGAACAGATTTAGTTTTTCCAGTTGTGTTGCATAACACAACTGTTTGAGGCCAGTAATCCTCGTGGTGAGGTACCTCTGTGGTCTCCCCAGCTGCTGAATATGCCTAGTCGAGTACATCCAAAATGGTGCATTGTACTCAATGATGGGTCTGATGACTTATGAGTAGAGGGCCACCACTACCTCTTTTGATCTTGATGCAAACCCTTTGCTGATTAAGTGGGCCACATAGGATTTCCTAACCACTTTGGCAACATGGTTGTCAAAGGAAAGATGACTATCTACTTGTGTCCCCAGATCCCTTATTACCTCATCAGTTTTTATGGGGTAACACCTATGTGGTAGTTTGTGGATACTTTGTTTCCCCAAAGGGGATTACTATGCATTCTTTCACATTGAGCTTGAGGCCATGATTCTGACACCACACATCTGTCTCATAGAGTCCCTTCTGGAAAATATGTGTGTCATCTGGGGAATCTATTATGGCAAACACTTTACAGTTCCCAGCAAACTTAGTCAACCACAACCCTCCTGTGTTGGCATGTACTTCTGAGAAGTATATACCAAACAGGAGGGGCCCCAGGACTGAACCCTGGGGGACACCAGTTGTTACCGGTTTAGAGTCTGACATGTAGCCAGCAACTCTTAATTTGTGGGATCTATCTGTGAGCCAGTTTGCAATCCATCTTGTGATGTTTGGATTTATGCCCAGGTTGGTGAGTTAATCTATGATACCTGACTGGGGAATGGTATCAAAGGCCTTAGCAAGGTATAGGTAGGCTGTGTGGAGCTCCTTTCAATCATCTGTAGCATGGGTAACTGTCTCAAAGAAATCCATCCAGTTCAAGAGGCATGATCTGCCTTTGACGAAGCCAAACTGGGTGTGCTCAACTGTGTGAAGGTTCCCAATGTCTTTATTGTTGAGTTCCATTATGACTGGCTCCATTGCCTAGCAGATCAGACTCGTCAGGCTCATAGAGTGGGAATGCAAAAGGTCTGTTGTGGCCCCACCCCTGTGGAGTGGGAAGAATGTTGCTGTGCAACATTCCATAGGTACATATCCTGTAGAGAGGATGTAGAGAGAGGTGTAGGTATCCTTGATGAATATGGATACATCCCCACCCTATGTGCTATGATCCAGGTCCTGATGCTGGAAGGTATGGAATGAGTAGTATCCTGGTAGTGCTGGTGTGCTCTCTGGAGCCTTGAACTAGGTTTCTGTTACTGCACAGATATCAGTATTCTCCATATTGAGAAGTGCCTCGAGGGTGTGCATCTGGAGGCTGAGACTTCTGGCAATGAGTAGCATTTAGCTCGCTTTGTGGTTATTTGTGTTGGTTACGGGGCTTGGTTTGTCCTAAGTAATTGGTATTCCACACCTGAAGTCAATGCCTCACTGATCCAATCCGACCATAAGCTAATTACCCTAGATATCCACATTCTGCCCCCACCTCCCATTAAGGAAACCATGGTATAAAATTTCTCCAAAGCCAACTTCATGCTTCTTAAGACAGAAGTGGTGAACTTCATGACACCCATGCAGATGGACAATACAGTTACAGCTACTGAATCCTACACAACTGCACTTTATAAGCCTTTACATGAGTGCATGGATCGTGCTATCCCAAACAGAACCAATATGCTATCCTCCAAAACAAGGAAGCCAATCTGGTGATCCCCTGCCATAAACAACTGTACAACAGAAGGAAGAAACTGTTGCAAAAGAGAGTAAAATCCCATGAGTGGAGGAGCTCCCTGGTCAGCCTCAGTAAGAAGCTGTGATCCCTGATAAAATCCTCCAAAGCTAGTTATGAAAACAAAATCGCCACTGATTCTAAAGACAACCACAAAGCATTCTATAGCTATGTTAAGAATCTCACTGGCAACACTCAGATCAGCTCTGAGTTACAGACTCAACTAAATATATAGACCCAACTGATATTGCCAACATCCTGGCAGATAGGTTCAGTGCTAACTTTACCCCCCCCCTCACCCATTAAAGAGCCCATCTCTATACCGGAAGAATGCAAAGTTCCTGTAATCACGGCTGCACAGGTAAAAACCACACTCTCCAAAGGCAAGAACACAGCATCCATGGGACCCGACAACATCCCAGGCTGTGTTCTACACAAATACAGAACAAACTGGCACCCCACCTAAGTACCATGTTCAGTCATAGCCTCACCTCAGGCTTTGTGCCTGCTGAATGGCACACAGTGATGGTTATCCCACTCCACAAGGGGGGAGCCACCACGGACCCCAGGAACTACCGCCCCATTAGCCTGATGAGCCTGGCTTGCAAGGCCATGGAACGTATCATCATGGAACTTATAAACAAAGACATTGGTAATCTCCAAACTCTGGACCCCACCCAGTTCGGGTTTGTAAAAGGCAGATCATGTCTCCTAAACCTGGTAGACTTCTTTGAAGCAGTCATCAATGCCATAGACAAGGGTAAGGTGGTTCACACAGCCTATCTAGATCTTGCCAAGGCTTTCAACACCATCCCCGACTCTGGAATTATAGATAAACTCACTAAACTAGTTATAAATTCCTATGACACAAGATGGGCTGCCAGCTGGTTCACTGATAGAACCCACACTGTGAAAGTAGCAGACTCCAACTCTGACTTCAGACCAGTGACAAGTGGAGTACTACAGGGTTCAGTCCTGGGTCCTCTCCTGTTTGATATCTACTTCTCTGAAATACAGGCTAACACAGAAGGTCTTTGGCTAATGAAGTTCACAGATGACTGCAAACTAGGAGCCATAATCAAAACTCCTAATGATGTGGACATCCTACAAAAGGGTCTCACTGAGACAGATGCCTGGTGTCAAAGCCATGGCCTCAAGCTCAATGCCAAAAAGTGCATTCTCATCCCCTTTGGTAAAACTCTGTACCCATGAACTACAACATAGGCGGTAGTATACTTAACACCGAAAGTGTGATAAGAAACCTTGGGACACAGGTGGGCAGTAGTCTCTACTTTGATAATCACATCGCCACAGTAGTCAGGAAATCCTTCTATGTGGCACACCTCATCACAAAAGGTTTCTCATCCAGAAAAAAATAGTCATTGTCCCCCTCTACTCATCACTCATTAGACCCATTATAGAGTCCAACGCCCCTTTTGGTATGTACCTCACAAGACATTTACAACAACTGGAAAAGCCACAGAAATACTTCACAAAGAGGATTACTGGCCTCAAACAGATGCCCTGCACAGACTGTCTCAAAAAAATCCAGCTTTACTCTGTCGCATATCACCTACTCAGAGGTGATCTCTGCCTAACATACAAAGCTATGTCAAACCCAGAGCTGTTGGACATGCTCCACTTAAAGAAATCCCAATCCCTCCAAGCTATATGCTCTAGGGACCTAAACCTTGTCACCACAATGCCAGAGGGATAGATTCCTGTCCCAGAGACTTCCCATACTCTGGAATAAACTACCTATCTATATCAACCAAAGCTCCTCATTAGCACTCTTCAAGAAAAATCTTGATGATTGGATGGGAAATAGGAAATTCACCCCGGGGATCACCTCTGTGTCTCTGCTCGACAGTGGCACAGGAAAATAATTTTCTTGGGTGGCAAAAGCCAGGGTACCTTTTTGGCTGGGCTTGTATAGGCCCCAGGGCCGATAGCCTAGTACCTCCATATGAACCTATGAACCTTTGAGCCTTGCCTAAAAAAGGTAATATGGGGACAGCAAGAGCCTTGGCCAGTATTCAGAAGCATAGGGGTGACAGGTGCAAACCATCTCTAGTGAAGCAACGAAGCTTGTTTATCATGTCATCACAGGCAAACAGAGACTGGATCCCCTTTGAATGACACCAAAAGCTCAGCCAATTGTTGAAGTTTATCATCTTTCTGTTATATTGCAATATCATGTAGGTGAAGGTAAGATGCTACTCAAGGTCAGGGTCATACAAGCCTAAGCTACATGATCATAGAGCTGCTATATATCTCTTGTCATGTTGTCCTTGGAGGTATGTCTCAGATCATTCACACTGACATGTGCAAAGACTGTGTCATATATATACCTGTTCTGGAGTGATGTAAGTGCTTGTGTTATGTGGCAGATCATAGCACCTGACAGACAACTGACAATAACCTTTCCCTTTTCCAGCCTAGTGAGTGGAACACCTGTGTGCCTGACTATGGAGTCACCTATTACTAATGTGTTGGGTATGTTGTTTTGCATTAGGGCCTGTTGTGAGGCACACTGTTTTGGTGTATTATGTGTTTTCTGGTGTGTGCTTGGAGGTTCATGTTGCTTGCTTGTCTGCTTAGGAGGACACTTTCTCTTTTTCATATTAATATTTGTATTCTCCGGGTATGGTAATGTGTATTTATGTGTGTGTTTTGCTGGTGCTTATATTGTAGGTCTATCTGAGACTGCTGGTGTTATGCTTGTATGACCCTACTCCTCTTGACTGTATTGTCCAATACTGGATTGGCAGAGCTTAGCCACCAGTTTGACCCTGTGTGTGCCAGCATGTGGTGTGTGTGCCACACATGCAGACATGCAGACATGCACACATGCAGACATGCACACACACAAAACTACACTCCTCCTGAAAGCAGACACACACAACACCAGCAATCACAGAATACACAATAGCAGGTGATGGTTGAGTACAGTATCACAAGCAAAACAGTCATAACAGTCATATCACACCTGTCAGCATGCAGGGTATGTGTTGCTTAACAGCATGCAGTGCAAGTGTAGTCAATCCTTGTTACTAACAGTATGCATGGCTTTGATGCATGTGTTTTGTTATTAGGTGATGGCCCTCCCCCTGGAACACAATGCATACATGGACACAACATTGCTGTGCAGGTATTCATAACCCTGCGATGTACTGTGCACCATAACTCACAGGTATACATACCATTGCTGGATGTGTATCTGTGTGTCAGATAGGTATCCAATGCTGATTACAGCCTCTGTGTCTTCAGCAAATAATTGTGCACACGTGTTAATTGTGGACACGTTTTTAGCATATGCATGATGAATATTCACACAACATCATCAGTGGTGCATGGATAATTGATAGAATGCCATTTGGCCACATACCCAATGTACGGTACTTTTGGTGAGTGGAGATCATATTGTGGACATGCTAGTCTCATCCATGACATGGCATGCTAAAACACAACTGCATATTTAAACACTACACATACCCAATATGTGTCATATGACCTAGCCACTCAATAGCATCTCAAGACATATATGTGTCAGTTGTGCAAATGGTGATTGGTATGCATGCTGTTTAGAGGTGCATATGTGTGCACACACACATCATTATGGTGTGTAGCAATGACAGCCATGTGTAGTACTGTGTTTACAATAACTGGATGGGGTATAGTACCAGAGGCCATCATCATGAAGCATCAGGTGGTCAGTCAAGGCTACAAATGTTTCACAAACCAGCACAAATCATTCTGTTCCAGAACTGTACTACCTTGGCTAAATTCACCATTTCACAACCAGTTGTTACGTGAGTTTGTAAGGAGGCCAGTAAGGAGAATTCCCTGACATGAATGTGTAGTGTGTTGCAGAGTGTTTAAATGTCCCAGGATAGGCCTTTTCCCCTTAGATATATTCTGTGTAATGTGTGGATGAGATTTTGGATACTGGAGTGTGTCTTTACAGAGGGTTTGTGAATCCTTTAGATGTAGCATGTTAAAATGCTCTGTGTATGGCATAGATGTGTATTCTATGTGGATGTTGAGTATCAACTGTGCCTATCCAATGGTCACTACAGTCTAGCCACATTTGTTTGAGATGGTCTGGGTATTGCATGTGTTTGCGGCTGCTAATCACATTAGTGAGATGTGCGTGCTCTTTCACCAAACATGCACAGCATGCATTATGGGTAGGTGTGTTAAATGTGGTCATGGCCTACACCTTAACTATGGCATCCACTTTTTATTTCCAATAATAAATGTAGAACACACTCACCAGCATCTGTCCGCTGCCTTGATGTCACCTCAGATGTACCTACATAGAGATGAGACCAGTTTGTCAGTGGCCACAACTGTGGCACTGCTACTGTGTGTTTGCAATCTTACAGCACAACAACAGTTTACATTCACATGGCTACAGATTATGTTCTAAATGATCAGTATTGCACAACAACAGGCTCCACATCTTTGAATGACACACTCCACATCTCACATATGCATGATCTACCAATACAGATTACAGTAGTCTACAGATATGCCATGTTACCTGCATGCTCCATGTGTGCTTGCTGGGTGGCTCCAACCTCCATCATGGTGTATGTCTGCTGCTGCTGTTGTTGGGCGGGTGCCACTAGGCTCATGAGCAGCTCCTGCACTCTGGTGAGGGGGGGATGGATGCTAACACCACCCCCTGTTGCAAGCTATTCCGTATGCACATCAGCGGCACACTGACGGACATGTCGGAAAGGATCACTGCAGTGGTGTAATACCTGCTCATATGTGCGGTTATGCAGGCCTACCTCATTGACCCTGCGGACAAGATCTTGTCACATTGTAGTACGCTCCTGCTGATTCTGGCTGGTTCGTGCAGAAAGTGCACGGTAGTGCTAAATCATGATGCTAGTGATGATATCATCTTCAGCCCTACTGTAGCTTGGGTTCCTGTGGTGGGTCATGATCCCTGGAAGACATAAATACAAAAATATGTCTGAGCAAGTCATATGGCACATTTAACATTATACAATATAGATATCACTGAACTGCTATATATATATATATATATATATATATATATATATATATATATATATATATATATAGATAGATAGATATTTACTTACATACATAATACAATATGTTGTACTTGAGCACAGATTACAATAATTACTCATTCACATACATCTACATGTTGGAGTACATTTTCTGTAGTGTTGTATGATTGTACTGGATGTTATGTTTGTGAATACATAAATGATATGTATATCTGAGATGGCTTAGTGGCAAATCACATATTTTGTGATGTGAATGGTTGTGGGTTTTTTCCTAGTAAATGCTTTTTATTTTGTTACTAGCCAAAACAAAGGTCAGGGGCTACAGATGGAATAAGGCACATTTCAGCATTTGTAAGTAGGTTTTCAGAAGGGTAAGCACAGCTTATGGAAGTTTAGCAACCTATAAGCTAACCGAGAGTGAAACACTGTAACTGCCACTTATCACTGCTCACCCCACAACTGCTTGAAAGTGCCTTGCTCACTCTCCATCCAATGAACCATGCTCTGCACAGCAACAAAATGAAATCACTATATAAGACTATACAAGAGTACCTGGCACACTGTATGCAACACGATCCACCACCTAGCTACAGCAGATATACATCAAGCTGATGTGAAAAAAAATATATCATCCATCACAATCAGTGTAAGGTACAGTAAATGTATTAATATTATACCACACAACTTGTTAATGCCAAACCTGTGGCCAAAATATGTGCACAATTGGGAATATAGGTCACATACTGCTGTAGCACACTATGAATGTTGCTAGATATGCAGTTATATGTATTAGCACACATATGTCAAAGGACATGTTACAGACATACCCACACACATGTCAGACATAATTACAGGACACAAAGGTATGACAACCCAGATAAGCTTTCAGTGTGTACTATACAGTACTGTGTGTCAGTATTTACACAACCTTAATCTTGAGAAATGTAATCTGTGATGAATACAGGGACCACACAAAACAGTGGATGCAAGCAATGTGGACATACACCATACTTTGCTGTACAGGCCCAGAGCTTCAATTAGTACTACAGTACACACAGGATTTGCATTCAACATCGGTACCAATCAATAATCATACATGGAGTGCTTTAGCCTCCAATGACACACCCTAGTTAAAACCAAGAGACTTAATCACACTGTATGCAATAACACTTGTTCTGCCTAGCAACAGAATACACAGCTTTTGCTAGGATCAAAGCAAGGACCCAGAATACCATGACATAGACAGTTTCCCAGTAAGCTATCCCACAGATACATATCTTTGACGTATTCACAAACATATTGACCATCACAGTCAGTCAACAGTACAGAGAATCTATTGCAACAAGTAGATGTAGGTGTGTATGAGTATATATATATATATATATATATATATATATATATATATATATATATATATATATCAGCTGGGCTTGGGAGTGCCTTCTGTGTGGAGGCTGCATGTCCTCCCCGTGGTTGGGTAGCGTTCGAAAGACATGTGTGCGTAAATGGGCGTGCCTTCGTTGAAGGTTGAGCGTCGAGCTGGCACCTTGGCATTTCGTAAAAAGCTACTGTCAATCATTAGAGGACTGGAGTTCTGCTGTGGTGACCACTTACTGGGAAAAGCCGAAAGACAAACAATAACATATATATATATATATATATATATATATATATGCATATATATATATATATATATATATATATATATATATATATATATATATATATATATATATATATATACATACATACATATATATATATATATATATATATATATATATATATATATATATATATATATAGGCACATATACATTTCATCTTTCATAGTGAGAATATCAATATCAATTATACAAAGGATGTAAGGTGTACAGTAATGTAATAACATTGCACAATCTTGGGATAAATGCATTGAAGGTGTTCACAGCCCAGGTAGCTTTAGCAGACCCTACTGGCTTCAGCATTGCAAACTGAATGAACCACCCACAGTGTTTAACCACCACATGTCATATACCAGCACTGTATGCTGTCTTGTTTGTCACACACTAAAACCTACATACAAATATGCGCATACTAACCTTCACCAACATATATACCCCCCCTTCGCAAACAGTTGCAATATGTCCCCTGCTCTACGCACATAGACAGATGTGAATATATATGACACATATATATTTCTCTGTATGTGTGTGGCATACACACACATGGTCTATACTGTTGTAAGTCCCTGGACCTCACAGCTGAACTGTTGGGCCTTGCTGCAACACAAACAGGTGTCACATATGACCACAGACTAACATTAGGAGGGGTATATATGGCAACAGATGCTAGATAAGCATACTAGACTGCTACAGCACTTGCCAATGCTAAGCTACACTTTAATATGATTATCATGCATGTGTTGTTCTGTCACATCCATGTTTATATAATGTCAGCGCTAATCCCCCCAACAGCCATTGGCCACACTACTGTACAGAACACAGATAACATGGATCAGATCTTTGACATTTAATGCTGAGTTACACATTTCATAGGTATGTCCCACTGCCTACAGGTACACACAGTATTGTCCATAGCAGTAGTTAAGTGGAACATCTGTGCAGAAAGAAGTACTGCTGCTACATATGAATGTTTCACATTATGTAGACTGTTCTTCAATAACATCTACTTCATGTCAGTAAATACATATGTGTCACATACCTTTCCTTTGTATAATTTGGTAATATTTCTTTTTCCCTTGTTCTCTCTCTCTCTCTGTCTCTCTCTGTCAGTCTCTGCAATAGAGTAATTGAGTTTGTTGGCATAGTTTGCAGCCTGCTTTTATAGGAATTGCACATGTGCATGTGATGGCCTCAGCACCAATTAGTGCCCACCATTTGCTAATTGCATGCAGCCTGCTATGTAGTAATTGAAGTAATCACTGTCATAGCAACCCAGTACTATAAATTGCTGACTCGTGTAGGCGTGGCACTTTCAGCTTTCCAAGATGGAGATCATCCTTGTTTGGGGTGGACATCATTGTTTAAGACAGAAGGTTGGTATAGTTCTTATATCAGAAGCCAGGGGTGTAGCCAGAGATTTACATTTTGTACTCAGACCTAATGTTGCTGCTTCCAGTACCCACTTGTCAGTGTAGAAATGTACTCACCCCTCAAAATGCTACCCCAAGATACATGGAAAGATGTACTTTATTTTCAACTGTCACAATTAACTGCCATACAAAGCTAGTTATAGAGATGTATTCCTTTGGCACAAGAATTGTTTGTGAACTGCTATACTGTGAATATTCATTTACGCAATTCTAAACATTTTGTGCTTTTTTAGTGTTGACATTAGCACGCATTGCTCAGAAAAACTGGACACATTACAGTACAGCGAGTATGCTTACCTACATCCTTGGTAGACCCTGCACTCACAGGTATATTCTACATTTGGGTAGGGTTGCAGAAGTACAGAGAGTGTAAGTAGCATTGTGTGGATTTTATCTTGCTGGACTTACAGGGTTGCTGTGTACATGTTAGTTTATCAAGGCATGTAGTCTGTCTGTGTAACTCCCATCTGTGTACCTGTCCACATGATAGCCAGAGAATAGCCTGTTATTTTTTGTCTGTGCACCACACAGGTCTTTTCAACAATAGAGCAACAACATTCTTACAGTTGGTTGCTACCAGTACATGACTACATCCATTTGTATTTCAGTGTTTTATTCCTACATAAGGGTATGTTTCCAGAACTCCTTCCAAAGCTATTTTCACAGTGTGTAACAGCAGAAAGGCTAACATGCCTCTGTGTTTCTGCCTCTGCCAGCCTTCTCAACCAATCAGGTACATATTTGAACAGAATCAGGGAAAAGTCAAGAAAAACTTAGGGACAATCAGGGACACCTTTAAAATATTAGTGCCATTAAGTAGAAACATTGAGAGAATCAGAGCATATGAATTAATACACCTTTTCTGAAGTAAAAGAAGTATATAACTCTTAATTATTGTCATTATTCATTAAGTGTAATTCACCACCTTTCTGCACAAAGTCACTAGTTTTAGGAGGGATTCAGAGGGACAGAGCTAACATTTGGGTCAAAATCAGGGACGTCCCCAAAAATTAGGAACACTTGAGAGGTATGGCCTCTGCCCTAAACAGATATGCCAGTGTTTGTCCTGCTGTGATACTGTGTGGGGTTGTAAGGTGATGGTGTAACATTATTTCCTTCTAGAAAGGCTGCTTCTCTTATCACAGTCATGTAATGTAATCCCACAACAACTGTTGGTCAACATGCACAGAACAAGTTGTGTGGTATGGTATTCCTAATTTTCCTTTACATTCACTCATTCTGATGCATGGTATAATTATTTAAGCACGAACGTGATGTCTATCTATCGTGGCTTACTGGTACTTCATGTACAGGTTCAAGACTTACAGAGGTGTTTAATTTTGTTCCAGAGCAGAACAAGGGCCCTCACATACAGAGTGACTAAGGCACCTTTAAGCAGTTGTAAGCGGGTTTGCACAATGCTGTGCATTGCTTAGCCAAGCGCAAACAAGCGCAAACTCGCACAGACACGCTAAATACTGCTTAATAGTGCTTACTCCCGCTCACCTCCGCGCTAATTTCTTTGAAAGAAAAGAAAAATGGGGAGATAGGAAAGTGGTGAAAAAGGGGCACAAAGAGGGAAAGACAGTATGGAAAATAGTGCGGGATGTGCAGGATGGGTGTAGGGACAATCCATAGCTGCAAATTTCCAACAGCAACAGCTGTGCATATGCAATAAATTTGGAGGTAGATATGAACCCTTCAACCCATGAGAGAGGGGTGAGGACAACAAAGTATGTTGTAATGCCAAGTAAATAACATTTCATGTGTCCAGTGAACATGTGTGCAAAATGGGCAGCTATGTATGGAGCGTAATTTTTTTTTTTGGGAGCAGATTTCCCTTTTTTTTGAGGTGAGAGTGGAATGTGGGGTAGGGGAAGTAGGTATATTTGGGGAGGTAGGTTGGGGAGGTAAACAGACAAGACAACAAGGTGCATACAGGGGTGGTACATGACACATGTGGTGGGTGAACACCTTTGATGGGGAGGGATGTTTGGAAATCGCAAGCCCATGAGCCCCCAGATGGAAACAGCAGTCACCACTGCACCTTCACAGCCGAGATGGTGGCTGTGCTGGTGGCTGTGTAGGAGGGGCAGGCTGACCCGGGAGTTTAACCACTCTGGCCTCAAGCTGGCATAGAGGTTCCTCAACAGAACGTTCAATCTCTCTATGCACCACAGCCCAGACCATACGAAGGATGATAGGTGCCTCTCCGCCCATGCTTGCACGGGGGGGGCTGAACCCCATCCCCTGCAGCGCTTCCACCTGAAGGTGGCACAGGGCCAATGGAGGAGGAGGTCCCAGGCTGGGCACTGGATCTACTGGTGCCAGGTGCCATGGCCAGCTGAGGTGGGACAGGTGGGTCCACTGGGACCGGCCTTCCCATACTAAGTATGTTTTGGAGAGTTTAATAAAGATATGGGTTAGTAACAGTCAACAGCATTGCCAGTTAGTTATAACAGCATGCAGAAGTATTCCCATTAACCCAACACACCAGATTTTCAACAGTCGAAAAGCAAGCATGACACATGCATATATAGAACAATAGTGGACATTACAACAGCATGCAGGTTTAATTGATGGCAACAGGCCACCCATATTGTGGTATTTTAACAGGGCACATGCATAGAAATAAATGCAAATATTTATAAACCAATAAGATATATGTCCCAATAAATGTTTTGAGATTAGACATACCGATTGAGGTGTGGAATTGCATTTTTTATGCACATACAATAGGGTGGAAAAAGATAGCTCAATTAACAGCTTATATATCCTTCTAGTTTTCACTACATTCCTATTAACTGCAGTTATATGTCCCTTATATGTATTATTACACTACCCAATGTCCTTATATTGTGTAATTGGATTTTGCTAGATCATTATATACATGAGCTGTATCTTACATACAAACTGTCCAAGATGCAGATGTTACTGCAACATATTTTGAGAATTGCTCACACACTACTGCTAAGATGGTACGCTGACAGCTCTACTTTCATATAATTATCTACATATGTTCAGGTGAAAGTATCAGTTATATGTTGACAGCTCCCTACATTTCTGGCAGCACACTGACATTTCTGGGGAACAGAATACGAAGCTACTCATGTTCCAGATTAACCTGTACATGCTGGCCATGAACCAGCAGTTGAGGGCTGTACATATGCATACAAGATACTGGCACTCCCTTCATCCACGTTATATGGGCCTACCCAAGTGTGGGTTGACACTGCTTAATACAACACTACTATTTGTAGAATGCAACAGTACAACATATCAAAGAAAATGACATAGACACACTCCATGAATCATACATTTATTAAGGGATTATTACACCTTTATTTATTGGGTTAAAAGACTTTTTGAAGGCTCTCTCATGTATTTTATATAACAGTACATGCAGAATAATTACTAACCTGCCTCATGACGCAGTGTTTGCAGCCTATCTTCCTGAGCTTGCAGGTTCATAGCCCGGTCACCTGCAGCTCAGAAGTAAATGCAGTGATATTGAGACATACCTATCCGTGGTATAGACAAGCATGGCAATTCTTAACTATTTAATACAATGGCTACTTAGTACTGGGTCATTAGGCATCGTACGGGACTCCTAGATCCACTGGTCCAGTTCATCTCCCCTATGCCACTTCAGGTCAGAATAATGGTGCCTAACCTGCTCACCAGTCCGAGGAACACCAGTGGCACTAGTGAAAGCACGGGCAAGATTGTTCCAGGCCTACGTTTTATATTGGGTATCCTGGTACTGGCCCTGCAGGAGTCTTTCCTCATGTTTGTGGACGAGGAGCCAAACCATAATTTTAGACTCCTGGATGCCCCAGCATTGCCCTCTAAATCGAGTGCCTTCACCAACACCAGCCATGCTGACTGCAGAAGGAAGCTACAACCAGTTATAGCAAGTATTCCCGCCTGTACAGCTTAAATATGCCTCATTTCCCACACTTATTTGTGATTGGCCAGTTTTGGAAAAGATCAGCTGTGGGCACGCCTGCTTAGCTGATGCTGGCAATGTTTAAAATTCCTTTGATAGATATGTGTCTGTTGAAAGTGCATGCTTTTGAAATGCTGTCATGGCTTAGTGGTTAAGTACTGTGACTATAGTGCACAGTATCCTGAGTTCAAGCCATGTCACTGCTTTTTATTTTCCTGCTGGGCAGACCTGACTGGTTAATGAACAGTAAAGCAGGTGTGAGCGTGTTTGCCCAATGTTGCTCTTGTTAGTGTGGTGCACAGCTACCCGCAAAGACATTGCGCTGGTTAACGCGGTGCGCAGCTATGTGCAATTGTATTTAAATATGCTCACTACTGGTAAAATGTATTTAGCAGTGCTTTATATTGCTTAACATAGGCTACTCATGCCTCAGAATGCATAAACATTTCACCTTTATATATATATATATATATATATATATATATATATATATATATATATATATATATATATATATTTAAAATTCGTGCACTACTACATTTAACATTTCAATGCTTTTTACAAAAGTTATACATAAAAAATGTTAGGAAATATTTTTGTATACAGATTTCCCACAGAAAATGGAATGTGCAGTAGTGGGACTTGAACCAGGAATGCCTCCTCTTTGTGCGAAGGTTCTAACCACTATGCAATCTTGTTTAAATTGCATATATTTTTCTTATTATCCTCTTCTGGTGTCTAAGCTGCTAACTGTAGCTAAGCAATGGGCAAACCCGGGCAAACCCATGCAAACCCGCACAACTACGGGCAGCTATATTGGAAGAAATAAAAATTCTTTTTATTTTTTATTTTGTAAGTTGTTTAACATATGGGGGAGTGTAGTGTTACCTTGTACACATGTGAGCAAACTTGCTCATGTAAATGGAAGTTGCGACATTTCTTCATTGCAGGGGCATGGATTTTTGGACTGCTCAGCAGTCTGACATGCCCCCTAAACTCGTCCACGATCCGTGGAAGCTTTAGAGTTGAGGCAACGCGCCCTCATTAATATGCATGGTGCGCTGCCATCATACTCTTACACTGGCTCTTCTGTGCAAGACTAATCTAGTCTTACAAGGAAGATTAGTGAATCTGGGGGAGAGCCTTCAAGAGCAGAAGATATGAGCACTTGTATCAAATCAAGAAGCAGAATAGTAATAATGCCTTATTCAGGCATTTGGTATCTAGTCTGGAATGTGATACTTTTAAATTTGCTATTTTAGAGAAGTTAAACATTAACCCAAGGAGAGGGGATGTAAAAACAATTTTAGAAGAAAGAGAAGTGAGATGACAGTTGTTCCTCAATCCACTTACTCCCCAGGAATAAATGAAACTATTCCCCTTCAACCATTTTTAGAACACAGGAATTAATGGTCAAAATTTCTTTGACAGTGTTTTTTCACAGTGGTTTTACACATATTATTTTTATTAATGTGTTTTCAACACATTCTTTTGCGCAGGAAAACAAGTGTTTCATAGTAAATCATTTGCATTAGTAGGCTAGGAAATATATATTTTTAATGGATGTTTTAACTTTTCTAACCCCAGGATACAGCAAGCTCTGCACGGCGTGCAGGAATAGTGCAAGAGCTGCTGCAGGCAATATGGCTGCAGTACGATCCAAGAATAAGCTCCCGGGGCATGCATGAGCACTCCTGCACTATTCCTGCATGGACACAGGTGAAAACCATGCAAATAAGGTGAATTTGCAATCCAGGAAGCTGGCAGCTGGCCGTGCAGGACTAGTATAATCTATAGAAATGTAATTGGTTAGTAACCGTGTACATTTCTGCAAACTACAAAACGGAGCCATGACAGCTCCAAATAGATGGTGTATATAATGTGTAAAGCATGTCAATGGCCAAATATATGGCAATTTGCATGGAAAACAGTTGCAAAAATAAAAAAAAATAATAACTTTTATTTTTTTGGCCGATTTTGGCTGTTTAAGAGTAGGGCAGCTAAGCACAAAAAGATCAGCCTGAAAATAGAAAAAAAAAACTTGAAATAAGCATTCTATCCAAAATCATAATTTTTGCCATTATACTCAATGCAAGGCAAAAGACAACATGGACAGTGAATAGTGGCTGCTAAGGAGGAAGGCTCAATGTTAGACTTGTAACTAGGCATTAGCAGGCAATCCTATGCAAATGAGGAAAATTATATTGAATCTCAGATAACTCCTCATGGCTACCCTACACCCAACCATGTAGGTGCAGGAAGACCATGGTGCAAGCTTAAGAGCTAGCTGACATCATAGAGGGGTGTGTCAGGCATACTGTAAGCTTATTGGAGCCCTGTGGCTCGGGTTTGCCCATAGCTTAGCAGAGCTAAGCAAGAGGGTGTGTCTGAAGCTGCCAAGCACTCTTTACAGCAGGTGTGTGCTCAGCACACTATGTTTTAAAGGAAAAAAAGTAAACCAGGAAATAGCAGCTCCATGCACATCTGAGAACTGTGTTTGTGTGGCATGCTTCAGGGCTTAAATAGGAAGGCAATGGGAAGGGAAAACAGAAGTAGGAAGGTAATCAAGTAGAACTAGCATAGCTGGAAGGTGAACTGTATCAGAATCAGCCAATTACACAGGCAGCAGCCCAGCACACCACTATAAACTATGCAAACACCTTTCCGTCTGTTTTTTCCCACAAACTCTACACTACCAGTGTACAAAAGTGAGGACATTTTACCAAACAAAAGCAACAAAATGATAGGGGCTGCAGCAGCTATCATAAATCAACACGTGGAAGAGGCTAAGGGTGGTGAGGATGAGAATGCTGACAACCAACCCACAGTGAGGAAAAGGAGAAGAGTGTACAGACCCAGGGAAACCTACCAGGGGCTACATGAGCTGGAGATAGTGGAGCACCATAGGGTGGACAGGGACCTCCTAAAGCAAATTGTTGAGCTGTCCTGGCCACACCTCACACACAGAACCAACAGAGGGGAACCCATCTCAGTGGATACCAAGGTATGTGTAGGCCTAAGAATACTAGCCATAGGTACCTTCCAAAGGCCAACTGGGGATATCATGGGGATCTCACAGGCATCAGCATCCCGGGTAGTCCACCAGTTCCTGGATGCCATGTCAGCACTTGCCGGTGAGCACATATATTTCCACAATAGCTGTGAGGCATTGACCAGCAATATGCGTCTCTTCCAGAAAATAGCAGAATACCCTGAGGTAATGGGTGCTATAGACTGCACGCAAATATGCATCAAAGTGCTACCCAGTGAGCGGGGTAGGGTCTATATCAACCGCAAGGGCTTTCCCTCCATCAACTGCCAAGTCATGTGTGATGCCCAGGACATTATAATGAATGTGTGTGCTGGCTGCCCTGAAGCTATCACAACTCCCACATCTGGCATATGATGCAGCTGTACCAGAGATTTGCCAATGAGTCATCCCTTATGGCCACCTAGTGGGGGATGCTGGTTATCCACTGGAGCTGTGGCTAATGACACCCATCAGAAATGCACACACACCCGAGCAAGAACTCCATAATGAGGCACACGCACAGACCAGAATCATAATAGAGTGTGTGTTTGGGATGCTCAAGTCACAGTTCCGGTGCCTGGACATATCCGGTGGAGCCTTGCAGTACTCACCAGCTACATGTACCCAAATCATCATTGTATGTGCCATGCTACACAATATGATCCTGTGGAAAAAGCTGCAGCAAGAACAGCACAGAGCAGGGTCACACAGCCCCCCACCATTGCCAAGGCCTGCACAGGCATGGAGTGACTCAGAGGAGAAACAGCCTGAGCCTGCACCAGTAGGCATAAGGAGGTATGCCCAGTATGCCCAGGCTGTGGCAAAGGGGCAACGCATAGCACATACACTGACATGGTAGGAACCCAGGGAATGACACCTCTCTCTGACTCGCACATACAGTAAAAGGGATGCCAAACATGACACTACCTGTGCTTAATCATGTATAGGGAGTGTATTATGTGCATCTGACATAGTCAGCCCTCCAGCACCATCCTCAATTCTGGCACAGCCACAAGGTAAGTCACTTTCCCTATCAACTGCCCAATGAAGTAGAATGTTTTGTTACTTGTATCTATGGTATGGATGTAAGCATACATGGGAATCGGTGGCTGAATGGGATGCCAGCAGATAGTAGACACCTATAGTGGCAGCATGAAATCTGTAACAAATACTGGTGTCACCATAGTAGCCAGTACTAGACAAGGTGACAAAACTTACTGCAGGAAATGTGGTGGGACATATGTGTGTCCATAGGACACACACATGCCAGTCAGAGAGGCTCACATACCCAACAACAGTCTCAGCCAGCAGGACAGGCATAAACAAACACAAACAAAGGCTGTGCTAAGGCCTCTGATTGATGGCTATGGAGAACATCCCCCCTCCAGACCTACACAGACAGACTACAACAGGTCAGGCAGTGGGATGTTAGTTCTGAAGGGTAAGAAGTCTAAAACTGAAATGTAGGCCAGTCAAACCTAAGACCTGTAGTACACTTATATGCCTCTAGTCAGCATGATAGGTCAGAATACAGAATGAAATCGAGCTGAAATACCAGTACAGTTATAGCAAATGTGTACAAATGCCAGGTGTGCCACCCCCAATCTTATGTAGAAATGTAGTAACATATATATGTAGGTATAATAACAGTGGAGCAGAGATTACCTGAGACAGCCAAAGTAGCAGGATATATTGTAGCATGTGTACAATATGCAGGGCTGTGTGTGTTAGGTTGGTGTGTGTTCTATATTATGTGAGAGTGGTCGGTATGTAGGCATGGTAAGGTTTGTCCTGGTGGCCATTGGCCAGTACTGCAGATGACAGGGCCAAGTTCTCACAACTGCAGTGCCAAAAACAATGGATCCCAGCAAAACACATTCCAGCAGTAAGCCATAATAAATGTTTGGAAGTAATATCTGTCAACATCTGAAAGATAGACATGGCATGAATGTGGGCCCAGACATACAAACAGTACACAGGTAGAAGTATCCCAGACAGACAATGTATAATATGTTATTGTCAAATGGACATACCTTTGGAATTGTACATACAGGTTAACAACACATTAGTTGGGTTTGTAGTATTGAATACGAATGGTATCTAGCCTAACACTGGCAGACCACAAAGGTCAAAGGTATGATGTATTGAGAAACTGCTGATGTCCCTGCACAAGTCAGAATAAGTGGAATACCCCATGCACATCTGTGAGTCACATGCAAGTAGTGTCCATAGCACACATGCACCTAGCTCACCCCACCATCACCCACAGGTACATCTCTGGTCTTATCGCTGCTGTTGGGAATGAGTGCAATATGACCCCCACCAATAACCAAAGAATGCAGCATGTAGAACAGGTGTCCCATGCAGGTGTATCCCTAACTGTAAGCAGCCAGCGTCCACACCACTGGATCAGTAATGACAGAAAGTATTGGCATTAACACCTTGCACACCTACTCTGTCACCCCAGGGGAATATAGTGTCTTGCAGTCTGGGACTGTAGGAGTGACACAATGCAACGACCTGCTACAGCTGGCCTGCATCCCTACCAAATGGCCTACAGTCCTCTTCCAAAGGCCTGTGTTTCACCCGTACTGCCAATGTATGTTATGTCATGGGCTCCCAAATAGCAACATAACACAGTCCACAGAACCCAAATGCAAGGCCATGTGGACCAATCCCAGTAACATGTCTATCATGTCCTACTGCATGAACTGTGGACCAACACCAAATTACTGCTGGGATGAGGTGATAATGATAGGGAACTTATCAGATAATGTTTGCATAATGTTTGGAAGAGGATAGAATTATGGGGGTGGTTAGGAGCATGGACGGCATGGAGTGTGTGAAGTCTGAAACTCAGCCATGTCCACATACTATCCCTGCCTGCAAACACAAGAATGGGTGGCTGCAAACCTGCTCATAAACCACAATGTGAAGGGTTAATGTCCAGAATTATGACCCCTGCCTCTGGGTAACCTGTGTGAATCTGTACAGCTGTGAGGTATGGCAACAGCAGGATATGGCCATACTGTCATGTTGATGGATGTACAAGCATGGGATCCTCAGCCACCACTGTACCAAGGTACTGAACCATTTACACAGACCCATCAGCAAGTGTCTGCAGCTTCCCCTCCAGAATGGCATGATTGTGTAAGAACATGTAGGCTGCAGACCACAATACTGGACACAGTTGCATTCACCCTGTGTTCCCCAGAACATTACTGCAAGCAAATATGTATCCCTGACAGTACCTGATTATATAAAACATCACAGTGTAAAACAGTACATATGTCTGAATATCTCTGCTAACACTAAAACCATGTAGCAGAAGCAGCACAGATGCAATTATCTACAGTAACTCACTATCCTTTGCCCATTTTGACCCCATATTGTCAACCAATCTACAGATATCCTGCAGAAACAGGTTGCTAGCTGTAGGTTTAGAATACAAAAGCCTGCCCTGGAGTACAACCTACCGGGAATGATTCACACATTCAATGTAGAAGGTCATATTGGGTATGCTCCCACACTTAGAGAAAAAAAGCCCACGTCTGACAACAAAATACAGAAAGGTCATACTGGGCATGCTGCCACACTTACAGAAATGAAGTCCATGTCTGGCAACAACAGTGGACTATACATATCTGACAGTCACAGATGTTTGTGCACACACCAGTCATGCTTTGAACACACACTGGATAGGAATACACACATATTCCAAGGACAACACATTATAATAAGCCACAATTACACATGCATAGATGTGTGGAAGAGAGTCACAGACAGTGACAAAGAGCCCCCCATCATGAGGCCTGTCCCACCCAGCACACACCCAATTGGCTACAACCACATGATGTGCAAATGCCAATCACTGTAGACATTTGCCTCTGGTATCCCTCAGCACTATAGTGTCTGTGGTGTTTGTGATAACTGTGTACAAGTCAGTAGTCATCTAGCAGTTGTATACATGTACCTGTGAAATATAAACCTGTGTGTGTCTGAGTGTTGTGTGTCTGCTTCCAGATGAATGAGTTATGGCCCATGCACACACACTGCACTCCCCATTGCCCTACTATGGCAATCCTGCTGATGTCTTCACCTTGAAATACACCTTTAGGGAATGAGTAGTTCTCTAAGCTCTGTGGCATGTGCTATAACTGTATAATGCTATAGTGTGATGTAATAGGTAGGAGTTCTAATCCCAGACATGGCAACTGTATGTGTGTGTTTGTCTGTGTAGGGATCAATGCTTCTGAAATCATTCACACTCGTTACAATTTCAAATGCCCTACTTTGTCAGGGCTGCTGATGTCATTCACTTTGAAATACACCTTTGGGGAAAGAATAACCCAGTGAGCTCTGTAGAGCATGCTATAGCTGTGTAATGCTGTAGTGTGCTGTATTAGTTAGGTAGGAGTTCTATTCCCAAACATGGCAACTGCAGAACTTTGTGTGTCTGTTTGTGTAGGGATCAATGCTTTTGAGGCCATTCACGCTCACTACAATTTCAAATGCCCTATCTTGGCAGGGTTGCTGATTTCATTCACTTTGAAATACACCTTTGGGGAAAGAGTTACCCAGTGATCTCTGTGGTACATCCTATAACTGCATAATGCTGTAGTGTGATGTATTAGTTAGGTAGAAGCTCTATTCCCAGACATGGCAACTGTAGAACTTTATGTGTGTGTCCTATAACTGTGTAATGCTGTAGTGTGATGTAATAGTGAGGTAGGAGCTCTATTCCCAGACATGGCAACTGTAGAACTTTGTGTGTGTTTATCTGTGTAGGGATCAATGCTTTTGAGGCCATTCACACTCACTACAATTTCAAATGCCCTACTTTGGCAGGGCTGCTGATGTCATTCACTTTGAAATACACCTTTGGGGAACTAGCAGCCCAGTAAACTCTGTGCCACGTCCTATAACTATGTAAAGCTGTAGTGTGATGTACTAATTAGGTAGGATTTCTAATCCCAGACATGGCAACTGTGAAACTCTGTGTGTGTTTGGTTGTGTGTGTGTAGGTGTCAATGTTTTTGTGGCCATTCACAGTCACTACAACTTCCATTGCCCTATTGTGGCAAGCCTGCTTTGATGTCAAAGAGGGATGACACCCTTACTGTGTTCTGAAAGTTCATTGGAGTAAGAGTTAAAATCCAGACCTGTGTGAAAACATTTCATGCGCACCAACAAACATTTTGTAGTGTTTATTTATTTATTTATTTACTTATTTATTATTTTTTTTAATGCCAGGGTTTGCATGGTGTGGGGCTTAGTCAAACAATGGAAGTGGAGAAACACAATGAATGTTAGGTTAAGATTTGTTTATCTCATTTGTGTGGTGCTAAGCACTGCACAGACCCAGACTAGTGGCCCACACAGGAAGCAGACAGAACATCTGCAGACATGGCATCTGTAAAAGTGTAAAGGCCAGAAAGGATACATTGTTGCAATTTTTGCTTTCCATCATGCAATGCTGCTAAATGACATTGCACAGTAGTCATCACATTCTCCAACACCTGCAGCCATTGAACACCTGCAGACAGGATGCAGTCGACAACTGAAAATGGATACATTCAATTAATTCTGTTGGACACCCTGCAAATGCGCTATGCAGAGTTGTACTGCGGTTAACGCACAGAACTTAATGATTATGAAATTATAGAGGTGTTATGTAACTACTCTTGTGGCAGCAGGTGTAAGTGTAGGGCTATAATATAGGTGGTCCTGTGTTCTAATACAGGAAGTGCACCATATTTTTACTGCTGTGACAGTCCAGTTATAGCAGTGAACAGAAAAATCTTGTTACTGTGAATCTTGTGAAGTGTTATTTCAACATTCTTGTGGCAATAGGTGAATGTGTAGGCCTGCCATACACATGATCCTGGGTTCTAATACAAGGCATTCCAAACATTTTTACTGTTGTTCCATTTCCCATTATATTCAATCTAACTTATAACACTTTAGATAGTGGAGCCAATATGAATTATACATATGAGATATAAGACACCCATACTGTGTTTTTTGATATATGACTGCGGGTATATTGTCTATTATATTTCTGTAAGTATAATTCTGCTATCTGAACTGGGATGGCCGTCACACTTAAATAAGACACATGTACAAATGACTCTATATACAAGAACCTTGTCAAGTCACACATATGCATGGTTAACACTTCAAACTGTCAGCTGTATTTATGAATGATTCATGACTATGTCTGAGTAGCACTTCTTCTGTTGAAAAGATGAAAAAAATCACTGCTGTAAAAGAAAATGTTTTGTCCTTTATGCATGGGTTTGAATCCCACACGTAAAAATCAATTTTATCAATGTATAAAGTCAAAACAAAAATGTATCAGGTCATGAAATTTATGCTCCCAGTGCGTGTCTGCAAAGTTAACTCACCTAACAGGTATCTTCTAATTTTCAAAATATATTTCCAAGCTACAGCAGCAGATACCCCTCAAACTAATGTCAAGTGTCAGATTAACCTTCTGATTTAAAATATTTATTTCCTCCCTGCTTGGTACTGTTGCACTTCACTTAACATTGCTTGGTTGGCATCATTGCTTGGGTTTGTGCACTACCAGTAAATGCGATACAGGAATTGGCAGGAACTCATTAGTTGCTATTGCTCTAGTTTGACTTGTCTGGCATTAGAGGGAAAGGTTCCCAGTTTAGGGCACAGACATGGGGTGTTCAGGAGACAGGGATATTTACTAGACTCCTGGTAAAGTGCCACACCCAGAGACTTCTACAGGGGGGACTATTCTGGTTCCCAGTTAAGTCCGAGACTTGGAGTAGTTTGGCTCAGGCTGTATCCATTGTGACTGGCATACCACGCAATGGAGAATAGTGTAGGCACCATTTCAATGACCTACAAAGGAGCAAGAGGGATACACTCAGCCAGTGGTTGATTGAGTTTTAAACTGGTGACATCCCACAGTTGTGTAAGAATGCTAATAAAGAGTATTTTTAACACATGGAAGGCTAAATATAGGCAAGACTGGTATGCATAATGCTCTTCTGTTCCTTTCTTTTATTTCCAGAGCTAATGCCAAAATAGTGTTGAATCAACAGACTCATGGTAATTGACTGGAGAGCCTTAGGAAAGCAAGTGATATGTATGCTGCACATGAGAAGTATTACTGTAGCTTTAAAAGTTAATGATATAATTTTTTTTTATATTCTATACAGTAGTAGTAATGTGAGCATGCATATCCTAACTGTAAAAGCAAAAATGCATGCATAAGTCTGTAGCATAAACCAACTTTCGGAGTTAAGTGCAAGACTGTAGTCAGAGGTTGTGGGTTCAAATACCACAAGTAGCAACTATACAGTACTGCATTTCCTTCATAAATTTAACTCTGTACAAGTGGTATAAATGTCCTTCTGTTAACATTAATCAGTATACTTCGACCAAGCATATGTGCAACATATGGACATTGCAAAGATTACTTTAAGCAATCCATAATTATAGTTTGTAGTTGATACGATGTACATTTAAATATAACAGATCAGATAAAATAGTTGTATAATTTTGATACTGCATCGTATGTCACATATGATGCTATTAATTTTATCTCTTTTTTATCACACTCCAACCCTTATCTCTTTTTTTTATTTTCTATTATGTGTCATCAAAATGTTTCCATGTCATCTATCTGTAACAAGTCACTAAATGCTTCACTGCACAGTGAGGTAGGCCAGCCCCAGTAGATCAACCTGCACCCACTCCACCAGCTCCACCACCGATGTCCAGCACATCTGGGACCCAACGTGGCAGCACTGCCTCTGCTACCACTGCACTACCTGCACTCTCAGGTAGTACTGCTCCAGCAGCTGGTGCTGTTGTAGCCTCCAAGAGTAGTGATGGGGGTGGGGATTTCATCATCTACCAGGACATGCCAGGGTTGGTGCATACTGATGTGTATCACACCATTGGTGTATGCCTACACCAGATGGAGAGGCTGCTCTCCCTCATGGTCTGTAGAAGGAGAACATATCAAGCACTCCAGCAGCAAGTGGAGTAAGGGGACACTGATTACAGTCCAGTGGTTGATGACTAGATTCTCACTGTCTCCATGTTTGACAGGCATGGGCTTGTGTTGTTCCCTCCCTCATCCCAATCATGGTCTCTCCCACAACCTTTTGTGCCCTTCACTATCCTTGTGTCTTGTCTTGTCTGCTTGCATTTGCTTCCTCACCTACCCAACTTACCAGACCCAGAAATAACATTGTCCTTTACCTGGTATCCTTTTTTTACTCAATTTAAAAAATGGGTACCTGTTCCTCAGAAGGAAAATATATAATCTCATACATAGCTCTCCATTTCGCAAACATGTCTGCTTTCTTCAAAATGTTTTTTTTGTTTGTTTTTCAAATATGTTTGAATGAATTCCATAGTAATTATATATAGCTGAAATACCAATGTACACTATTTACATTAGCCTGACACTATAACAGATCTTAATGTGCACAGTTACTCTATAAGTATGTCCAATCCATTATCAGAGTGTCTGATCAATTATTGTATAGTGTCAATCAGTGATAAGACTTTTCTCCAAGGGTTGTTGATAAATGACTTTGGATAAATTCTTAGTTCTTTAATTTTAATTTCCAATAATGCTGTGGTCTTCAGTAGGCTGCAGAAGTCTTCCAAAGTTGGTATTGTGTTTGTATTCCATCTTCTTGTCATACACTTCCTTGAAATTGAAAGTATAGTCTATACTAGATACATGTTTGACCTATTCAAATGAGGACCTTCATTCACATTTAATAATACAAGAGCTTTAGTTAGATAAAATGATTCATTAAATAAAGCTTGTAGAAAGTTACTAATGCCATTCCAAAATGGCTTAATTTTAACACCCCCCCCCCCCGGATTCTCAAAAGCTTGCACGGAGTGCAAGATCGGTGCAGGAGCTCAAGCAGGCAATATGTCTGCCGTGTGATCCAGGAACAGCCTGCAGGGGTGTGCATGAGCGCTTCTGCACTAGTCTTGCACGGACTAAGCCCTGGTATGCAAATCACCCCATTTGCAGGTGACATCCATGCAAATGAGGTGAGTTTGCAATCCAGGAAGCTTGCAACAGTTAGTGCAAGACTAGTGCTAGCTGCAGAAATGTACGCAGTTAGTAACCGAGTACATTTCTGCAAAATCCAAAATGGAGCTATGGCACTTCCGAATAAAGGATGCATATTAAGTAGTAAGCATGCCAATGGCCAAGTATAAGGCCATTGGCATTGCAAACAGCGAACAAAATAAAAAAATCAACTTTTTTTTTTTAGCTGATCTCAGCTGTTTAAGCGTAGGGCAGCGGCGTGCAATCGGGATCAGTGGAAAATAATAAAATAAACCTAAAATAAGCATTCTAACTAAAATCAGTATTCCACCATGCAAGCCAATAGCAGGCAGAAGACAACCTAGCTAGTGAGTACTGGTTGCTAAGGAAGGAGGCTCAGTGTGAGACATGTAAGTATGCATTAGCAGGTAATCCCATGCAAATGAGAGGAAGGCTAGTGAATCCCAGTTTTCCCCAGCATGCTAGTCAGATCCCAACAGTGTAAGAGTAGGAATAGCTTTGTGCAAGCCTAGGAGGTTGGTGACATCATGGGGGGGTTGTCAGGCATACTGTAAGTGGATTGGAGCCCTGTGGCTCGGATTTGCTCCTAGCTTAGCACAGCTAAGCTAGGGGGTGTGTCTAAACCAGCCTAGCAGTCTTTACAAAGCCTAAGCAGGTGTGTGTGCCATGCACCGGGTTTTACAGGAGGAAAAAAGAAGTTAAACAGGGAATAGCAGCAGTTTGCACATTTGAGCACTCTGCCCGGCACGTATACAGGCTTAAATCAGGAAGGCAATGGGAAGGGAAATCAGCAGTAGGAAGGTAATCAAGGATTACTAGCTTAGCTGGCAGGTAAAATGTATCAGGATCAGCCAATTACACAGGCAGCAGACCAGCCCAGCCCAGAACAATACATTAAACTATGCAAACACTTACCCCTCTGGTTTTTCCCACACTCTACACCACCGGTGTAAACAAGCGGGGAACTTTTAACACACACAACAGCAAAATGTTAGGGGCTTCAATAGCTATCATACAACTTGTGGAAGAGGCTGAGGGTGGTGAGGATGTGAATACTGCCAACCAATCCACAGAGAGGAGATGGAGAAAAGTGTACAGATCCAGGGTAACCTACCAAGGGCAACATCAGCTGGAGATAGTGGAGCGCTATAGGGTGGACAGGCACCTCCTACAGCAAATTGTTGACCTGTGCCGTCCACACCTAACACACAGAACTAACAGAGGGGGAACCCATCCCAGTGGATACCAAGGTATGTGTAGGCCTAAGAATACTAGCTACAGATACCTTCCAAAGGCCAACTGGGGATATGATGGGGATTTCACAGGCATCAGCATCCGTGGTACTCCACCAGTTCCTGGATGCCATGTCAGCACATGTCGGAGAGCACGTATATTTCCCCAACACCTGTGAGGCGTTGGCCAGCAATATGCGTCTCTTCCACCAAATAGCAGAATACGTTGAGGTCGTGGGTGCAATAGACTGCACGCACATACACATCAAAGCACCACCCGGTGAGTGGGGTAGAGTCTACATCAACCGCAAGGACCTCCCCTCCATCAACTGCCAGGTCATGTGTGATGCCCAGGGCATAATAATGAACGTGTGTGCTGGCTGCCCTGGAAGCTATCATGATTCACACATCTGGCATCTGACGCAGTTGTTCCAGAGATTTGCCAATGGGGACATCCCGCATGGTCACATAGTGGGGGATGCTGGATACACACTGGAGTCGTGGCTGATGACACCCATCAGAAATGCACACACACCCGAACAAGAACTCCATAATGAGGCACATGCACAAACAAGAATCATAATAGAGCATGTATTTGGAATGCTCAAGTCATGGTTCCGGTGCCTGGACACATTCGGTGGAGCCTTGCAGCTACATGTATGCAAATTGTCCTTGTATGTGCCATGCTACACAATATGATCCTGCGGAAACAGCTGCAGCAGGAACAGCACAGGGCAGTGCCATACAGCCCCCCACCATTGCCAAGGCCTGCACAGGCACAGAGTGACTCAGAGGAAGAACAACCTGAGCCTGCCACAGTAGGCAGAAGGAGGAGTGCCCAATATGCCCAGGCCTTGGCAAAAAGACAACGCATAGCACATACACTGACATGGGAGGGACCCAGGGAATAACACCTTTCTCTGACTCTGGCATACAGTAAAAGGGATGCCAAACATCACACGACCTGTGCCTAACCATGTGTAGGGAGTGTACTATGTGCATCTGACATAGGCAGCCTTGCAGCGCCACCATCAATACTGGGACACCCACAAGGTAAGTGACTTACACATGCCAGTCGGGGGGGGGGTCACATACCCAACAACAGTCACAGCCAGCAGGACAGGTGTAGGCAAACACAAATGCTGTGCTATGGCCTCTGAATGAGGCCTATGGGTAACCTCCCCCCAGGCCTACACAGACAGACTACAGCAGGCCAGGCAGTGGGATATCAGTTGTGAAGGCTAGGAAGTCAGAAACTAATATGTAGGTAATTAAAAGCTAAGATCTGTAGTACACTGGTATGTCTCTAGCCAGCATGATAGGTAAGACTACAGACTGAAATGAAGTACTTGACATACCAGTACAGTCATAGCAAATGTGCACAAGTGTCAGGTGTGCCCCCTCATCCTACGTAGACATATAGTAACAGTCTGGTGTGCCCCCCCCCAGTCCTGTGTAGAAATGTAGATATAGTCTGGTGTGCCCTCCCCCATCTTACAAATATAGTAACAGTCAAGTGTGCCCCCAATTCTGTGTAGAAATGTAGAAATAGTCAGGTGTGCCCCCCCATCCCACATAGAAATATAGTAACAGTCAGGTGTGCCCCCCCCAATCCTGCATAAAAATGTAGAAGTAGTCAGGTGTTCCCCCCTCCCATCCTATATAGTAATATAGTAGCAGTCAGGAGTGCCCCCCCCCAATCCTGTGTAGAAATGTAGAAATAGTCAGGTGTGCTCCCCATCCTACATAGAAATATAGTAACAGTCAGGTGTGCCCCCCCCCCCTGCTATGCAGAAATGTAGTAACAGTCAATGCCAAATGATCAATGGATACCCTGCAGAGACAGCATGCTACCTGATGGTGTACAACACAAAGGACAGCACTGCAGTACAAACTACCTGGATTTGATCCACACATCCAGTATAGATGGCCATACTGGGCATGCTCACACACCTAGAGAAATGAAGGCAATGTCAGTCAACAACATACTGAAAGGTCATACTAGTCATGCTCACACACTTAAACACATGAAGGCTATGTCTGCAAACACCAGTGGACTACACATATCTGGCAGTCACAGTTGTTAGCACAGACTCTTGTCAGTATGCACCACTCATGCCTTGCACACACAGTGGATAGGAATACAGATATATATGTAAGGACAACACACTATAATAAACCAAAGGTAGACAGACATAGATGTCTGGAAGAGGGTGACTGTGACAAGGAGCCATCCAGGCCTGTCCCACCCAGCACACAGCCAAAGGGCCCCAAACACATGAGGTGCAGATGTCACTTACTACAGATACTAGCCACCAGTATCTGTCAGCATTACAGACTATGTGGTGCACGTGCCAGCTGTGCAACATGACTGTACAAGGAAGTAGTCATCTAGCAGCTGTATACACATACCAGTGAAATATGACCCTGTGTGTGCCTGTATGTGGCATGTCAACCCCTAGATGAATGGGTTATGGCCCATGCACACACATTGCCCTCCCCATAGCCCTACTATGACAAGCCTGCTGAGGTCATCCAATGTGAAATACACCTTTGGGAGAATTGTAGCCCAGTAATCCTTGGGGTGCATCCCATAACTGTGTACTGTTGTAGTGTGATAAGCTAGTTAGCTAGAGTTCTAATCCCAGACTTGGCAGCTGTTTGTGTGCATGTCTGCCTGACTGTGTAAAGAGCAATGCTTTTTAGGGTAGTCACACTCCCAACAGTTCAAATGCTCAACCTTGCCAAGGCTGCTGATGTCATCCACCTAGAACTACACCTCTGGGATAATTATAGCACACTGATCTCTATAGTGCTTCCTGTAACTGCGTACTGTTGTCATGTGTAAAGTAGTTAGGTAGATGTTCTAATCCCAGACATGGCAAGTGTGTGTGTCTGTCTGTGTAGAGAGCAATGCTTTTTAGGGTACTCACACTGACTACAAGTCATATACTCAACTTTGGCAAGGCTGCTGATGTCATCCACCTAGAAATATACCTCTGGGAAGGTTGTAGCCTAGTATTCTCCATTGCTTGTCCTTTAACTGCATATTGCTGTAGTGTAATAATGTAGGTAGGTAGGTGCTCTAATCCCAGATATGGGAAGTGTGTGTGTGTGTGGCAGTCTGACTCTGTCTGTATAGAGAGCAATGCTTTTTAGGGTACTCACACTCCCTACAATTCATATGCTCAACTTTGGCAAGGCTGCTGATGTCACCCACCTAGAAATACATCTCTGGGAAGGTTGTAGCCTAGTAATCTCTGTAGTGCATGCCCTAACTGCGTAGTTCGGTAGTGTGGTTGAGAACTGTGTTCAGGTTCCATCCCCACCTGTGGATGTTTTGTGTGTGTTATAATGTCTTTGTATGGAGCAATGCATTTTAGGCTAGACATACGCAGTACATTTCAAATGGCCTACTTTGGCAATCCTGCTGATGTCATTCATTGTGAAAAACCCCTTTGGGGAAGGGGTTTCCAGTAATCCCTGTCATGTGTCCGATAACAGCTCCATGCTGTAGTGTGATATAGACCTCTGTTAGGGGTTTCATACCCACACATGTTAGTTGTGGATGTTTTATGTGTGTGTCACTGTCTGTAGGGAGCAATGCATTTTAGGCTAGTCACATGCAGTACATTTCAAATGGCCTTTTTTGGCAATCCTGCTGATGTCATTCATTGTGAAATACACCTTTGGGGAAGGAGTACTCCAGTAATCTCTGTGGCGCAGACAATAACTGCATAGTGATGTAGTGTAATAAACTAGACAGATGTGTGTGTGTGTGTGTGTGTGTGTGTGTGTGTGTGTGTGTGTGTGTGTGTGTGTGTGTGTGTGTGTGTGTGTAACTCGTATCTTGTGTAGAGGTGGTTGTGAGTGTGTGACTCCTGTGGCCAATGTGGAGTGGGTTTTGCATATTTCTTATATGGTGGCCCTACTATATATCACAATATCCACCATATAGGGATAACAAATGTGAAATATCTGAGAGGCTGGGGTGCAAAGCCATACCCATACATGTAACATCAAGGCCAGGCAATCACAGTTAGCAACAAATTATTACCCAGAGCACACTCTAAACCCATGTCTCATACACACACACATGCCTAGGCAACAGCCAATATGTGGGTAGTGCGCTGCATATTGGCCACTGATAGTAAATACGGAGTGATAGCAGTGGGCTGCAGAGGGCATGGCACCCTGTCCATCTGTCCAATATGTACGTACATGCAGACAGTGCACCTCCCCCATGTTCTCCAATGGACACCTGCAACACCTGTGGTACCATCACATGTGACCCATGAAGGACATACCATGCCTAACAACATGTCCTGTATGGACAGATGCCACTGACACCAGGGAATGCTGTTAGCATGCTATCAATGTAGGTGCAGGGTAAACCTGCTGCCCATTAGTAGTTCCCACCACAGGTGGGCAAAACTGGCACATCTGATGATAATCTGTGTTCACAACATGGGACAGACACCCCAGGTACAGTCCCACATGTCACTGTACATGCATGTTGGAGGTGTGCACATGCCAGACACTGTCCATATCATGGACTAAGGAACACATACATGGCAAGTGATGCTCAGCATTGGCCACACACAATAGTCACCCAGGTGAGTGGATGGGGGATACAATACCTACCTGTGTGGGCAAATACAGAAACTACAGCCCTAAGCCACAATGAAAACCATTGCCATGTGGCCCGATGCCAAGGTATACCCATCGCCTAGCCTTGTATACCCATCTGGCACAGTCGACAACCACACACCCATGCAGACATGCACCCATGCATGTCAGTACTGGCGCCCTGCATGTTTGTGTGTGTGTTGTATGGTGCATATGTTCACATCCACACTCACTACAACCCCTATTGGCATACTGAAGCATGCTGTCTGATGTCAGACACCTCCTCATACCCTTTCCCATACAATCTCCGTATGACCTGTGTGGTGCATGTGATACCTGCAGTGATGTGTTGTGGCAATCCCACTACTGATGAGTTGTAATCCTGGCCCTGCCAAGTTTGTCAATGTGTGTGCGTCCCTGTGAGAGTGTAGCTGTGTTGATGCTGGCACCTGTTCATGTGGACAGGCACATGTACGTCACCTACCATATAGCTACCATATCCCTGTTGCAGATGTCACTCACCATCACATATATGTTCTGAGGGCTCCACAACAGGTAACCCATGTGGCATATCTAATAACTGCATAGAACTATGATAGCACAACATAGTCATCAGGGGTTTGATACCCTGTGCTGGTAGATGTGTGACACAGACATGCTTAGGTTTTACTCTCTCACTGCTCCTTGACTTGTCTTTGTCTCTGTCTGCCTCTCCCACACCCTCTCTGGTGGATGTGTAGATCTACACCTGCTTTGCTTATACAGCAGCATGTGTATTTTAAGTGATGCTCATGATCAGCTGATGGCCTCTGCATGAATTGCAGCCCTCCCCTAGCTGATTGCATGTGGAACAGCTGTGGTAACATTCCCATAGCCAGTTGCATGGAAACACACTCCAATATCTAGGAACAATCGGTTGGTGCTGGCCATTTTCATCCACTATGAGCAGGAACTAGATCTGTTGTTTGGCAAACAGCATCTCAGATGGATTGGGGATTTACCTCTAACAACATACACTGTGAAAACAGGGCAACACACAGGAGGGGGATGTGCCTGACCTGACTACAGACTGTAAGTGCTGCTATACTGCATTTGGAGTAATGTTGGTTTAACAGTGTGTGTGTGGATATGGCTATCCTACATGTCTCAATACCTGCCATGTCAGTTCTATGTTTATAAGGAATCCCCATCTGCAGGGTCATCTGCAGACTGGGCAGTGTTGTGCCTTTGGTTTCATGTGTTACCCATGGAGCATCTATCTGTTGAATGTAGAAGGTAGTGTGAGAATTGCAGTCTGTAGATGGTGAAAGCCGTGACAGTTACCGACTACATATCCCTCATAGGACATATGTTGCAACAAACCCTGTTACAACAGTAAATGTATGAGGTTATCAATGCAACATCTCAATATTGGGCCTGTGTATGTGCTTCCAGCCACAACTCTGTCAACCTTTGTACATATGTCGTGCATGAAAAGGTGCATATGTGCTGTATACCATAAATAGTGTCATTATATTTGATAACAAGCCAGGGAGATAGCAGACTGCTACATGTTATATACAGTAGGGGTTATATTTGATGACATAGCCTGGACATACTGTGGTTGTTTGTACAGTACTGAGGTATGTGTACTTATGGTGAATGTCAACAGTTTGTGTATTGTTAATATGTACCTTGGCCTGTGTACAGACTGTGGTAGTTGTCATCGTCCAACGTCCCATCCTATCTGATGTTATATGCTGCTCCACTGTATGTTACCGTATTGGCTTACATGTTTGTAGGGCCATACACACACATGTCCCATTCCACAGTCAGCCATCAGACCAAACTGTGTAGCGGCCCAGTATATGTAGGATTAGTGTGTGAGTGGCATATATGAGGATGGTGTTGAAAAGACGGTCCATATACAGTAATATTATGCTAGCTTGCCAAATGTGGCTGTGGCTGTGTTCTCATTGGTTGTGGTTATGCACTTTCACACAGGTGTATCTTACCCTGTGCTGTGACATGCCTGTACAGTCTGCTATATATGCAGGTACATGTGCATTCCCCCATAGGAGATGAAGGCCAGTGTTGAGCCAGTCTGCCTGTAGCCTGCACAGTGCATTTTTACATGCCTAGCAGCTTAGTGTACTTATCCACTAAGATGTCATGTGCATATACTTGCCATATGTAGTGCTGCCGGGCCTCCCTTAACAGTCATGTATGTCAGACAGAGCAGCAGGATGCTGTACAGCTGTATGTCAAGATCTAGTGGGTAGTATGTGGCCATGACACTCCTGTACCAGCGGTTATTATGTGTCAGGCCAGACAGGGGTGTGTGAATGCATAACCTATGATGGCATATGTATACCAGTTGTTATGTGTAATACCCATCTACATGGCTGTTAACATCCATATTGTCAGGCATGGTACACATGTTTTGCACTAAGGGGTTCTGTGTATACCTCTGGATTGTGCAGAGTCAGAATGTCCACACATATTGGAAAATATCTCTGCTGCAGCTGACAGGGGTAGTATGTGCTAGCAGCTGTACTTTACTACGATGTCCTTAGGATGTCTGTCAGTAGCCAATGACACACATGTGGAAAGCAGATGTGACCTCCCACTCACACCATGTCTGTGAAAACAATCCCAATTACAGCAGCAATAGTATATAGAACTGTAATAGTACACAAATAAAGGTTTTCCATTCCTGCAAACCTGTATGTGGTGTTTTTTCCTATGATCTCTCTGTGGGTATATGTTGCAGGCCCATACAGTGGCCAGTTGTTCAGGTGTGAACTGTAGGCATAGTGGCTGTTCCATATTTTGTGCACCTTCTACATATGTATCTTACTGTACATATCTCTGTGTGTAGTCACATGTATATATATATATATATATATATATATATATATATATATATATATATATATATATATATATATATATATATATATATATATATATGTCATTATATATACAGCTATATCTGTATCTGCAGATATGTGTCTGTGTATCTGTATCCTGGGGATGTTGATAGCTTCCACATTTTACAATTCCTATGGGAGCCAGACTGTACTGCATGATATGTTACAAATACCAGCTTGATATCATATAGGTGGGATGTAGTACTGTTAACATCTTGTGCCCATGTCATGTCAGGCCTGGTTATGGGATCTACAACACTTGGTAGTGTATTGCAGGGCAGATGTGTTTGGCTGGTGGGGGGGGTATGCCTATTCCTACAAGATGTATATTGTTTGGGGCCTCTCAACCCCATTAATGGTGCATGTGGACATATCTGTTTTTGTTAATCTACCATTTCTATCCACAGAGGTATGGCCAAATATACCTATATAAATATATGGGTCTAGGACACATGCTCGATTAGCATATGTCCGAATCACAAAACATCGAACACACATACACGAAAGCGCTTAACATCAAAAAGCACTTCCGTGTATGTGTAATTCAAAAAAAAATGTACTTTTCTGCAGGGGGGCTTTGCCCCCATGCACCCCCCACCCTCCTTACTTTATTATTGTCACTCCGAGATTGCACTACAGTGGAGAAAAGGGAATTTTCCCTTACCCACACTGTAGTCTGATCTACGAAACAGGAACACATACATGGAAGCGCTTGTCGATGTTAAGCGCTTTCGTGTATGTGTGTTTGATGTTTTGTGGTTCGGACATATGCTAGTCGAGCATGTGTCTGGATCCCAAATATATATATATATATATATATATATATATATATATATATATATATATATATATATATATATATATATATATATCAGCTTACATATATATGAATGTCCATATATACCTACATATCTATATATCTGCATACATATATGTACCTTGCTGTGTATATGAGACATATAGGTGCATATATATGCGTCAATGTAGGCATTTGCATGTATATATGTTCATACATATGTATTTATATATGTAAATATTTCTAAATATATATATATATATATATATATATATATATATATATATGTATATATCTACATATATAGATATGTTGTATCTATTTAGATATTAATATATTTACACACACACACACACACACATACATCTAGATGTTGGTATACATTCTCTGTACTGTTGCATGACTGGGCTGGATGATATGTTTCTGAAAACATCTGGTTTTATGTATATCTGTCATGGCTTACTGGTAAATCACTTTGTGTATGGTGTGCGGGGTCCTGGGTCTGAGTCTTACAGAGCTTGATTCGTTTGTTGCTGGGCAGATCTATATATAGATATGTATATACAGATTTTATATATATATATATATATATATATATATATATATATATATATATATATATATATATAAAATAGAGAACATAACAAAGAGATATATGAACACAGGCAGCATTAATGGGGGTGAGTGGGCTCAAGCAACCTAGATCTTACATGTTCATAGGTAGGTACTAGGCTATTGGCCCTAGGGCCTATACAAGCCCAGCCAAAAAGCTACCCTGACTTTTGCCACCCAAGAAAATTATTTTCCTGTGCCACTGTCTAGCAGAGCCACAGAAGTGATCCCCAGGGTGAATTTCCTAATTTCCATCCAATCATCAAGATTTTTCTTGAAGAGTACTAATGCGGAGCTTTGTTTGATATAGAAAGGTAGTTTATTCCAGAGTATGGAAAGTCTCTGGAACAGGAATCTATCCCTCCGGCATGTTCTGTTTATTTTTGTGACAAGGTTTATGTCCCTAGAGCATGTAGCTTGGAGGGATTGGGATTTCTTTAAATGGAGCATGTCCAACAGCTCTGGGTATGACATAGCTTTGTATGTTAGGCAGAGATCACCTTTGAGTAGGCGATATGCGATGGAGTAAAGCTGGAGTTCTTTGAGACGGTCTGCATAGGGCATCTGTTTGAGGCCAATAATCCTCTTTGTGAGGTATTTCTGTGGCCTTTCCAGTTGTTGTAGATGTCTTGTGAGGTACATACCAAAAGGGGCGTTGTACTCTATAATGGGTCTAATGAGTGATGAGTAGAGGGGAATGATAACCACTTTTTTTCTGGATGAGAAACCTTTTGTGATGAGGTGCGCCATGTAGAAGGATTTCCTGACTACTGTGGTGATGTGATTATCAAAGGAGAGACTACTGTCCACCTGTGTCCCAAGGTCTCTTATCACACTTTCAGTGTTAAGTATACTACCGCCTATGTTGTAGTTCATGGGTGCAGAGTTTTTACCAAAGGGAACGACAATGCACTTTTGGTATTGAGCTTGAGGCCATGGCTTTGACACCAGGCATCTGTCTCAGTGAGGTCCTTTTGTAGGATGTCCACATCGTTAGGAGTTTCGATTATGGCTCCTAGTTTGCAGTCATCTGCAAACTTCATTAGCCAAAGACCTTCTGTGTTAGCCTGTACTTCAAAGAAGTAGATACCAGACAGGAAAGGACCCAGGACTGAACCCTGTGGTACTCCACTTGTCACTGGTCTGAAGTTGGATTTGGAGTCTGCTACTTTCACAGTGTGGGTTCTGTCAGTGAGCCAGTTGGCAACCCATCTTGTGACATAGGGATTTATACCTAGTTTAGTGAATTTATCTATAATTCCAGAGTGGGAGATGGTGTCGAAAGCCCTGGCAAGATCTAGATAGGCTGTGTGAACCACCTTACCTTCATCTACGGCTTTGGTGACTACTTCAAAGAAGTCTATCAGGTTTAGGAGACATGATCTGCCTTTTACAAACTCGTACTGGGCTGGGTCCAGAGTTTGGAGATTACCAATGTCTTTCTTTATAACTTCCATGATGATATGTTCCATGGCCTTGCAGACCAGGCTCGTCAGGCTAATGGGGCGGTAGTTCCCGGGGTCCATGGTGGCTCCCCCCTTGTGGAGTGGGATAACCGTCACTGTGCACCAGTCAGTGGGCACAAAGCCAGAGGTGAGGCTATGGTTGAACATGGTACTTAGGTGGGGTGCCAGTTCGTTCTGTAGTTCATGTAGAACGCAGCCTGGGATGTTGTCTGGTCCCATGGATGCTGTGTTCTTGGCTTTGGAGAGTGTGGTTTTTACCTGTGCAGCCATGATTACAGGGACTTTGCATTCTTCTGGTATAGAGATGGGCTCTTTAGGGGGTGAGAGGGGGGTAAAGTTAGCACTGAACCTATCTGCCAGGATGTTGGCAATATCAGTTGGGTCTGTATATTTAGTGCCATTGTGCTGTAACTCAGAGCAGATCTGAGTATTGCCATTCAGATTCTTGACATAGCTATAGAATGCTTTGTGGTTGTCTTTAGAATCAGTGGTGATTTTGTTTTCGTAACTAGCTTTGGAGGATTTTATCAGGGATCCCAGCTTCTTTCTGAGGCTGCCCAGGGAGTTTCTCCACTCATGGAATTTTACTCTCTTTTGCAACAGTTTCTTCCTTCTGTTGTACAGTTTTTTTTATGGCAAGGGACCACCACATTGGCTTCCTTTTTTTGGAGGATAGCGTGTTGGTTCTGTTCAGGATAGCATGATCCATGCACTTGTGTAAGTGCTTATAAAGTGCAATTGTGTAGGATTCAGTAGTCGTAACTGTATTGTCCAGCTGCATGGGCATTATGAAGTTCACCACTTCTGTCTTAAGAAGCATGAAGTTAGCTTTGGAGAATTTTTTTACCATGGTTTCCTTAATGGGAGGTGGGGTCAGGATGTGGATATCTAGGGTAATTAGCTTATGGTTGGATCGGACTAATGAGGCGTTGACTTCAGGTGTGGAACACCGGTCACTCATGTTGGTAATGACTAGATCTAGGATATTGTTGCCCCTGGTTGGGGTGTGGATAAGTTGATCCATGGCATTGGAGTTTATGAATTCCAGAAAGCGTTGAGCAAAGGAGTTGGTACATGAGTAGTTTTCCCAGTTAATGGTGGGGTAGTTGAAATCACCCATTATTAGGGTGTTTGGTTGAACCCTAATATTTTCTAGTACATCAAGAAAAGAGGAGTGGGAATCCTGAGGCATGGTGGGGGATCTGTAGCAAGCTACAATTTGGATTTCAGTTTTGCCCAGAGTTAGTTGCACTTGGATAACCTCGGCTGCATTATGCTGAGCAACTAGCCTGGAGGTGCAGATATCCTTAATGAATATGGACACACCTCCGACTTTGGTATTCTGGTCCAGGTTACATGGCCGAATAGTGTGGTATGAGTTATAGCCTGGTAGTGCAGGGGTGCTCTCTGGAGCCTTGAACCAGGTCTCAGTCACTGCACTGATATCAATGTTCTCCATTTTAAGGAGTGCCTCGAGTGAGGGCATTTTGAGATTTAGACTTCTAGCACTGAATAGTATCACCCTCAGTTTTTGCTTGTCTGTTCCTGTTATGGTGGTGAATTTGTCATTTGAACCTTGCCTAAAAAAGGCACTATAGAGGTGGCAGAACATTAGCTAGTATCTGGAATCCCAGGGGTGACAGGAGCAGGCCATCTCTGGCAAAGCATCATGGTCTGTCGACCATGTCACCCCAGACAGACAGATACTGGATCCCTTTAGAATGACACAAGAAGCTTAGCCAATTGTTGAAGTCGATCATTTTGTCCTTGTACTGCGGTATCATTCTAGATGATGGCAGAATGCTACTCAGGGCCAGGGTAATACCTGCCTGGGCTACAAGATCGGAGAGCTCTTCCATGTCTCTTTTCATGTAGTCCAGGGAGGTATGTCTCAGGTCATTCACACCAGCATGGACAATGACAGAGTCATATTTGTACTTGTGGAGTGACCTGAGTGCGTGGGTTATGTGGCGGATCCTGTCACCCAACAGGTAGCTGACAGTAACCTTCTCCTTGTTTAGCCTGGTGAGTGGGACATCAGTGTGCCTGACTATAGAGTCACCTATGACTAGTGTGTTGGGTACTTTGTTTTGCCTTACTGGCTGTGGTTGAGTGGCACACTGAGTCTGCGGGCTATGTGTCATTTGGGTTGTGTTGGGGATGGAGTTTGCTTATATTTCTGCTTTGGACGTCTCTGATGCTTGAGCAGATTATTATTGAGAGCCTCCGCAAATGTTTTTGTGTTTCTATTCTATGTGTAGATTTTGGTGGTGTAGATTTAGTGAGACTATGTGATGAGTGTGGTGTGGTGCAAGTGTTTACCTCTTGACTGTCAAGTTCAGTCTTGGTTGGCGAGAGCTTTACCTCAAGTTTGGCTAGATAAGTGCATCTCTCACAGGTTGTAGTGTTGGGTTGTAGGAGCAGAGGGTTGTGTGTGTATATGAGGCAATTTCTACATTGCCCCAAGATGCCCAGATTCATCAGATAGACAGGAGAAAACACTGGGAGCTGACCCTTGGATATGCCTGAATAAAAAAACTATTTTCCTCTAGATAAGTGTGGAAAGTGAGTACAAGAGCTGTTTTTTCTCTAAGCAAGTGAGGAAATTAATTACCAAAACTTTTTTCCTCTAGGTAATGAGGAAGGCTGCGTGCTGTAGTAATTGGTAGGTTATTTAGTGCTTACAAAAAGTTCTGAACAACTGCTGATCATGAATAAGCAAGTTCAAGTGCTAAAACTAAGAATCTGTATCTGGACTAAACTAGTTACAGGAAAGGGGTGAAACAAGTGCAAATGTGAGCTTTTAAATCAGAAAGTTGAGAGAAATGGAAAAACTGCCCAAATGGCCAATAACTAAAATTTCTGGGCCAGAACAACACCTTATGTGATAGATAGGTTACCTAGTGCTTACCACTCCCACTGATAAGCTAGAAGGCTTCTCTCCAACACAGAAAGCTTTGGGGCTCAGAAGCTTACATACAGTCCTGGATACAGCAAATCTGAATCTGGACTACAGTAGGTACAGGAAAGGTAGAAAGAGTCTTAGATTTTTTTTTAATTTATTTATTTTTTATACAGAAAAGTAGCTAAAACAGCATTAAAAACAATTCAAATGCAGTGCAATATAGCACACTTGAGTATGTAGCAATGTTAGACCAAACAGTTTAAAAAATGCAATTAAATTAAAAATGACTAAAAACAAGTGCAGAAGGAGTCTGTTAGGTAGAATGAGGTAAAGAGATGGGATTGTGGGGAGTGTCCCAGATCAGATCTACAGTGGGGACGGGCAACTGCAAAAGCCTCCAAATTTAAACAACAAGACAGGAATAGGGAGGGTGGGTATGGAAAAACCAACACCTTCAGCAGAGATCTGAAAAACTATACAGTGAAGCAAAAATAACAGTGCACAACTCTGAAGTCAGCCAGCAATGATATAAAATTAGTCAAGCAACAATTAGCAGTACACAACTCTGAAGTGCCAGAAAAATATACTTAGCTCTGTATATCTCCAGATAGTTTGAAGAGCACTCTGTCAGGACACAGGAAGGCTCCAGCAATGATATCATATTGATATCACCCCCCAACCAGCAAAACAGGTCAGCCTTGCAATACAATACCAACTGTTGCAAATGCCATAACCAGGACCTGACACTACATGGCCACAAGATGTTAACAGTAAACCATCCCACAGGTATTATGTCAGGCTGGTATTGATAACATACCATGCAGTATAGTCTGGCTACCATAGTGAATGTACAATGTGTAAGCAATAAACAGTCCTAAGATACATATACACACACATGTATGCAGATACTTATATATGCATATGTACATATATATATATATATATATATATATATATATATATATATATATATATATATATATATATATATATATGTAGAAAGATATGTACCTGCACATACACTCAGTGCACACCATACTGAACAGCCAATACCCCTACATTTGCAACCTCATCCGATGGACAGTGTATGAGTCACCCATACCAAAGACAATTGTTGCCTGAAACATATACCCACAGAGAAATCAAAGGATGTAACACAGCACACAGGTTTGTATACATAGCAAAGGTTTATTTGTGTACTATTACAGTTGTATATGCCTTGTCATATAGCTGATTATGCTTTGAAATACATACAAACAGAGTAATGCAACTCTCAAACAGATCATTTATTACAGTAATCCGAAAACATCACATCTGTTGTTGTCCATGCCAAGGCCTTCAAGTAGTACAAGAAGAAAGACAGACTGGGCCACAGGATAACAAGCAATCAACAATATGTAATGCAGATGTATAGTCCAGCGGCCTCTACATACACTCTGCATGCAATCACTAGGGGAAAAAGACCTAGCTTGACACAATGGCTGGTATCTGTTACATAACAATGCATAACTGAAATCATCACAATCACACTGATGGCATTAAGCAGTAGGCCATCAATGTTCACATGGTGAAATGTATGGTAATGTACATCTGTATACTTTAAGGCGGCTTACTACTGGTATTCGTCACATGTTGTAACACTCTAGGATACTTATGGTGCATAACCCCCACATACACTGACCTACAGGGGTATATAACACTGTTACATACACTGACATCTACATTGCAGAGGTGCATACATGTGCTGTGCAGATGAAGCTCACATATATATGGTGCACATGTTCTGTACACCATTATTTATTGACATCATACCTGATAACTAGCCAGTCAGATAACAGACTGCTGGACATGTTGTGTGTAGTCGGGGTTGTTTCTGAGGACATTACTTGGACATTTTGTATTTGTGTGTACAGTACTGCAGTCTGTGTATGTAGGGCAGAGGTCTGCAACCTTCACTATCCAAAGATCTAGTCCTGACCCTTCACCCACCAAACTAAATTAATTGGGAGACGCAACAGCTATCTGACTCCTAAAATCGAGACAGAAGAGCATATATGGTTTCATATATAGTTATACTAGATATAAAATAACAAAGTGTATAAGAACAATACCTAACATATGTCCATAATTGTGTTCCTGTGTTGGGATTGCTTGATCACTCTGTGTGTGTGAGTGCGTATGTGTGTGTGTGTGTGTGTGTGTGTGTGTGTGTGTGTGTGTGTGTGTGTGTGTGTGTGTGTGTGTGTGTGCTGTGCTGTAGAGTGTCCATTAATCCTCAGAGGTACAGGGAGCTACTACAGCAGGGTGGAAGAGACACTTGTGGCTCCAGAGCCACAGGTTGCAGACCCCTGATTTAGGATGATTGATGGCAGTATGTGTATTGCGCTTATGAACCTCAGGCTCTGTACAGACTCTGGTAGATTCCATTGTTTTCAGTCTCGTTCTATCTGATGTTACATGCTGCTCCAGTGTATGGTACCCTACTAGCTCACATGTCTGTAGGGCCAGACACACACGTGCTCCATACCACAGACAGCCATCGGACCACACTGTGCCATGACCAGTGTATGTAGGGTTAGTGTGTGAGCGGCACATATGAGGATGGTGTTCATCAGACAGTCGTTACAGTGTCATATTAAGCTTTTGTATCATACGTGGCTGTGGCTTTGTTAACATTGGATGTGGGTATCCATTTTCTCACAGGTGTCTGCTATGCTGTGCTGTGACCTGCGTGTCGAGTCCGCTATAATCGCAGGCACATGTGTATTCCCCCATACAATATGTAGTCCAGTATTGTGGCAGTTTGCCTGTAGTTTGTCCAGTGCTTTGTGACATGCCTAGCAGCCTACTGAAATTACCCAGTGTGCTGTTATGTCCAGTTATTTGCAAGGCATACTGCTGCCAGGTCAGCATAACTGTTGTGTATTCCTGACAAAACAGTGGTATGCTGTACAGATGTATGTCACCATCTACTGGGTAGTATGTGGCCATGTGAACTCAGCATCACCAGGTATTATGTGTCTGGACAGACTGGCATGTGTATGTGCATACACTGTGTGGACATATGTACCCCAATATTGTTGTGATATACCCATGTACATGGCTAGTAACATCCACAATGGGAGGCGTGGTCTACATGTCTCGCATGAAGGGAACATGCGTACACTTCTGGACTGACCACAGAGTGCCAGACTGTCCACATATATTGGTCCTATCCCTGCTGTAGTCCACAGGATCAATACTGTGCTAGCAGTGGTACTGTACTATGATGCCCCTAGAATGCCTGTCCGTAGGCAATGGTGCACATGTCTACAGCAAATGTGACCTCCCACACCCAACATGTCTGTTAAGACACCCCTATGACAGTAGCAACAGTCTACATATATACCTGCAATACATCCATGACATCCCCTTGCCCAATGGGGTTGGGACTATTGGTGCTGAGGTAGGGCTCCACTCCATGTTCTGGACATATGGTAAACATATATGTGTACTCATATATCCACATATCTATATAGATATATACACATATACATATCCACATACATATATGGAGATATATATGTACATATATATATATATATATATATATATATATATATATATATATATATATATATATATATATATATATATATATATATATATATTTATATACATATCAACATTCACACATATACATATACACAGCAATGACTTCAACAAGTGGCTAAGCGTCTGATGTCATTCAAAGAGGGAACCAGTATCTGTCTGCCTAGGATGACATGATTTACAAACCACGATGCTTTGCCAGAGATGGTCTGCACCTGTTGCCCCTGGGATTCATGTTACTGGCTACAGCTCTTGGCACCCCCATAGTGCCTTATCTAGGCAAGGTTCTAAGGACAAAACCACCACTGCAACAGATACAAGCACGCAAAACTGAAGGTAATGCGACTCAATGCTAGAAGTCTAAACCTAAAAATGCACTCTCTTGAGGCACACCTACAAATGAGGAACATCGATATCTGTGAAGTTACTGGGACCTGGTTTAATGATCCAGAGAGCACACCTGTAATACCTAGCTACAACTCTTATCACACATTTCGGGCAACAAACCAAGACCACAACACTACAGATGGAGGAGTGTCCATATTCAACAAGGTTATTCACACCTCCAGCCTAGTTCCCAACACAATGCATCTGAGAATCTCCAGATGCAACTAACACTAGGTAAGACTGCAATCCAAACTGTAGCTTGTAGAGACCCTCCCTCCATGCCCCAAAGTTCTCACTACACTATTATAAACATACTGGATAATATTAAGATACAACCAAACACCATAATACTGGGTGATTTCAACTATCCTGCCATTAACTGGGAAAACAACTCGGGTACCAACACCTATTACCGGTTCCTGGAATTCATACATTCCAACCCCCTGGATCAACTAATCCATTGTCCAACCAGCATCTCCAGTATCCTAGACCTGGTCATTACCAACATGGGAGAAAGATGCTCCACACCAGTGGTCAGCCCATCATTGGTCAGGTCTGACCATAAGGTAATCCCCATTGACATACACATCCCACCCCCACCCGCCAGTAAGGAAACCTCCATAAAAAACCTCTCCAAAGCCAATGCCATGCTACTCAAGTCAGAAGTGGCAAATTTCATGACACCCATGGAGATGGGAGCTGAAAGTGCAATGGGTGAATCCTACACTAAGGCACTGTATGAGCACATCCACTTGTGCATGAATTGTGCCATCCCAGTTAGAACAAAGACGATGTCCTCCAAAAAGAGAAGCCAATCTTGTGCTCCACTGCCATAAACAAACTATACAACAAAAGCACAAAACTGTTGCAGAAAAAAGGATAATCCCAAAATGCAAACTGTTCCATTACCAGCCTCTGTAAGAAGCTGATATCCCTCAAAATCCGCCAGATGACATCCCAGGCTGTGTTCTACATGAACTACAAGATAAATCTGCATCTCACCTAAGTGCCATGTTTAATCATAGCCTCAGCTCGGGCTTCAATCCCACTGAGTGGCACACATAAATATAATTGCTATAGTTTCCAAACACAACCAAAAGGCATTCTATAGTTATGTCCTAAACGGCAATGCTCAGAACTGCTCTGAGCTACAACAGGATGGCATTAAATATACTGATTCCAAGGAGTTTGCCAATATCCAGGCAGATCAATTTAGTGCCATGTTCACCCTCCTCTCACCCCCAAAAGGGCCCATCTCAGTACCAAAAGATTGACAAATTTCACACAGGTGGAAACTGCAGTATCCAGTGCTAGGAATACAGCATCCATGGGACCAGATGACATCCCAGGCTGTGTACTACATGAACTACAAGATAAACCTGCATCTCACCTAAGTGCCATGTTTAATCATAGCCTCAGCTCGGGCTTCAATCCCACTGAGTGGCGCACAGCTACAGTTATCACACTCCACAAGGGGGGCTCCACCTTGGATCCCAGGAAGTACCATCCCATCAGTCGGATGAGCCTGATCTGCAAGGGCATGGAATGCATTATCATGTAACTTATAAACAAAGACATTGGCAACCAGCAAACACTGGGCCCCACCCAGGTTGGGCTCGTGAAGGGCTGATCTTGACTCCTGAACCTGATTGACTACTTTGAATCAGTCTCTGGAGCTGTGGAAGAGGGTAAGGTGGTCCACACAGCCTATCTGGACTTGGCCAAGGCCTTCAACAACATCCCCCACTCTGGAGACATAGTTAAACTTACGAAGCTGACAATAAACTCCTGCGTTACTTGATGTGTTGCCAACTGACTTACTGATGGAACCCAGACTGTAAAAGAAGCCAAGTCCAATCCCTGCTCCAGTCAAGTGAAAAGTGGAGTACCTCAGCGTCAGTCCTGGAACAGATCTTGTTTGGCATCTACTTCCGTGAAGTACAGGCCAACACTATGGAACTCTGGCTAACAAAGTTCAAAGATGACTGCAAACTGGGTGCCATTATTGCATCCCCAAATGATGTGGCTATTCTACAACATGGCTTTACAGAAACAGATGCTTTGTTCCAGAGCCATGAGCTCAAGCTTAATGCCAAGTAATGTATAGTTATCCCCTTTGGAAATACCATGTACCCATGAATTACCACATAGGTGGCAGTCCACTAAACACCAAAAGTGTGCTGACAGACATAGGGACACAGGTGGACAGTATTCTCACCTTCATTAACCACATTGCCACAACAGTAAAGAAATCCTTCTATGTGGCACACATCATCACTGAGGGCTTTACAGTCAGAAAAAGGAGGTAATTGTCCTATTGTACTCATCGCTCATTACACCCAGTATAGAGTACAATGCCCCATTTGGTATGTACCTCACAAGACATCTGAGACAGCTGGGAAGGCAGTGGAAATACCTCACTATAGGAATCAGAGGCCTATAGCAGATGGCCTATGCTGACTGTCTAGATAACCTCCAGCTATACTCTGTGGCATATCATCTACACAGAGGCTATCACGGCATAACATACAAGGCTATGTCAAACCCTGGGAATTTACATCTGTAATAAGTGTATGTACTGCCATGTACAGTACATGCATCTATGTGCTGTCATTACAGTAGCAAAGGGATTTGAGTGTCATGTCTGGGACACACAAGTATATGAGACCTGCACAGCACTGTTATCCATGTGAATGTTACATGCAGGGGTAGCAACCCAGGGTACATGCTGTCACACTGGCATGTAGTGTAACATTGCTGTGCTACTGTTGACAGTGCTGTCCCAAGGAAGGGTGCAGTGTTAACATTACTACTGACAACAAGCACACCTGCAGGCATAGCTACACTCTGAGGCCTCACTGTCGTGTTCCTGGTGTGTGGGCTGTGTCACCGTATATATCCCCTACTGGATAATAATCAGACATGTGGAATGCAACTGTAGAGTACCGTCTGTGCAGCACATGTTAGTGAGGGCTCACAACATGTAGTAATGGCATACATTTTGTTGTCAAATATCTATCTGTTGACACATTCATCCTACTGCATAGCTACTTGCCAAACTGGTGTCTGTCAGTCCCTCTACGGATGTGCAGATGGCAGGTATCCAGCTGGGATACGTACAGACAACCTATGCTACATTGACACTGACATGTCTGGCCAGCTGTGTATTACCTGTCACATATAGGAGAAAACACCCTATATGGGCCACATGTCACAGGTACCTGCACTACACTACCACAGTCAAGTGAACATGCTTGGGTAAAGGTCTCCATCACAGACACTAACCATGTGCGGTAATGCATGTTGCATACATGCCAACTGAATCACCTCAGTGGCCATGTGCAAAAGGCACCCAGAGGATTGTCTGATGCATATCACTCTCACCCTGATGGTCACTAACATGGTATCTGTTGATAGATTGTCTGCTGGCACATGGCAGGTGGCATGATACCAATGTACACACAATCCCCTACACATCTAATCCCTCCATGAACAATAGCCAGGTACACAGCTATGATCACCTGCAGCAATGCACCACAGTACTGACATGTGTACATGTGCATTACTGAGGACAGCAGTGTTTGTGTGTTAGTACACCTGTAGTTGGGAATTCCATGACAGCCTTCACAACCACCTCAACTCCCATTGCCATAGTTAGATGTGGCCGCTGCTGTATTGGACATGACATGTACCCTGTTACACTCCTCTCCCTAACAGCTACATGTGCCTTGCTGTACCAGCACAACAGTGTTGTACAAATGGGTCGATAGGCATGGAAAAACCATTGAGGTCTGCCAAGTGTGTGTATGTGTGCATGTCTGCATATCTGTAGGGTACACCATTCTGAGGCCATATACTCCTATTACACGACACATTGCCACACAGTAGTACAGATAGTGTTGTTGCTGCCCATAGATGAGGCATTGCAATGCAACACCCTATTATGCCTGTGGCATGTGCATTAGATGCATATCCCTGTAGTACCACTGTTGTGATGTACAATGGACTGTATTGCCGTCATGGGCAATGTGTGATAGTGGGTATGTCAGAGTATCATAGTGGGTTCCAGTGTGTACAATATCCATTGGGGGATGTGGGTGCTGTGTACACTGTCATTACACCATGGTACACATGGTATATGTCCCACTTACCACTTTCTAGTGACTCACCATCAACCATGCAGGTAACTGATACCACAATACAGCCCAGTTACGCATATGCGCAGCCTACCTGTAACACATTGGACACATGGACTAGTTAGTTAGCACCAATAAGCCCAGGTCTCTAAGATGTGTGTCTGCCTATGTGTCTGTCAATGTGTATATGATGGTATGACGCACTATGTATTCTCCATATACAACCATGAAATCCCCATTACCATATTGTACATGTCTGTGGATGTCCTGCATGTAACATGTAACCTGGTACACACCTCACCCTAAATGTTATGTGGTGTGTGCAATGAAAGCCACACAGTTCAGTAGCACTACATACCTAGGTAGGGTTCTAGTCACAGTGTTGCCAAGTAAGGATGTGCGTGTATGTGGATGGGGTGACATAAGGTTGCAGATTATACATGTCCCAGCAGGCCACCTGTTAATGTGGCACAGGCAATAACTGTTATACAAACCTGTGACATGTGTGCAACTGTACACCAGATATGTCACGGTCATGGTGTCACCACAGTGTCATAACCCTTGTGGAATATGACTGCAGACCATCCTCCTGCTGACACATGTACACCTACAACACAAATAGATAACATTATGGAGATCACAATCAATCAGTGTTACTAACAGCTGAAATGCATCATAGCTGGATTGCTACACTACCTGACATGTATGCATTACACATTACCCCTGACATCTTACACTGCAGTACATTGCACCAATCTATTACAGTCACCGTGTGCATCAGAACCATATTAGCCTGTCCCTGCATTGATGTTATGGATGACAGGGATGTGGCACAGATATCATCATATGCACAGGGCATGTTGCTGGTTTGCCAGAGGCCAAGGGTGTTCCATAAATTTGACACGATGTGTGTGGGTGGGTGAGGGGTTTCGTTCTTTGATCGGGGCGTGGTGATGTGGTGTGTGTTGGTATGGGGTTGCCCTAGGTGTGGTTGTATAGTGTGTGGGTATGCATGCATACAGTTCTGCCATATGGCTGCCCTATACAGGTGTTGTTGGACAGCTACAGACCATACCTCGCATTGTGTGCAGTTCACCGCCTCTGGCCATGGACACACTGACTGTGCCTGCCAGGGGTTCCATGGGCATGTGCAGGTACAGACCTTGATGTACTACTCTCCCCTGATGATGACAGATGTCTGCTGGAACCATGTCCCATCTGGGACTGGCCAGGGCCATGTGCACAAGGCCTGCTGTGGTGTGGTGTGGACAGCACCCCCAGTGGTGTGCTGAGGCTGGTACTGCCACTACAGGAGCAGCTTGGCAACCTAGCAAGTCCATGTTGACTGCCAGCTGATGGTGTTTCTGGCCTATGTCCACGCAGCCATTGCACCACTCCCACCATGTTTTCAAGCATGGACATACCATGGTCAAGGAGGCCCACTATCTCATCCCACCATCTATCCATGATCTCTTTATGATCACGGAAGGCAGCAGCAAGTTCACGGATGTTGTCACTTACAGATGAGAAAGCAGCCCTCTGCAACCTCAGGCCCTGTCTGGTGTACATTTCCATACATGCCTGTGCCTCCATGACAGCCTGAAACATGCTCCTGGTGGTACCAGTTGTAGCACCTCTGCCAGGGGCATGATGACCAGTGGCCCTCCCACAAGCACCATGGTACATCTGCCGATGTGGTGCCCTGCCAGACATCCAGCTATGCTGACTGTGACCCGTCACATTTGGCATGGAAACCACACTTACCTGGTCACCGGCACCAACCACCAACTGTCCCTCTGCTATGGCCACTTGTGACGGGGAGTGTAAGGGCACTGTAACTGTATGCAGGCTTGGGGTGGCTAGGAGGGTGATGACAAATGATGGGGCAGTGTCAGCCTCTGACAACCCCACCTGTGCCTCAACAGTACCATCATCATCATCATTGGTGTCTGTACGGATACCGACCTCAGACTGCATGCAGGAGGGACCCTGACCCACCTTGCCACCTGTGGGGGAAACAAGCACACACTTTAAGACCTGTACAGCATTGCATAAGAGTACACACATACACCCACACACACACACACACACACACACACACACACACACACACACACACACTGACATCCCACCTTACTACCACCATGTCCCTGGGTTTACAGACAGTCCCACATGCAGTTACATATATTCCCCATCCTGCATGGAACTTGCTAATATACACTCATTAATACTACCCATTAACATATCATTCCTCTCCGTGCCTACATGTGTGGTCACAACACATGACCTTTTACTCCATCACCTCCCTGACCTGAGTGGAGTAGGTTGTACATGGCCTCACTGCTGTCATCCAGTGTTAACCCGGTGTATGTCCAGTCATGGTGTACATGGCCCCTATATGGTTGGGACTGCTACATTCACTACATATGTCACACACCGGAGTCTCATACTACAGTCTTGCTCAGTTCATGCCACATCTGCTGCACAATCAACTTATCATGTGGACAACAGTAATTTCTGGTTACACTCACTGGTGTGCTCTGGTAATTCCTCATTGCGTTAGTAGTGCCGCATACGTGGGTAGCCGGTTATCTATCTGCTGCTGGCAATATGATGTGTATGCCTGATGTGTACTTTCCCTCCCAATGCATGTTCCATGCCACAGACCTTATTATGCTATCAGCTGTCCTGTGTTCACATATCAGACAGGTTGTCCTGGTGTCTCATGTGTCACTCCATGTACATGTACAGCACAATCCCAAGGAGAAGTACTGCCATGTGATTGACCCCACTATCACCTGTGCATACATGGACACCCATACAAACAGACACACATGTACACACACATCTGACATGCATCAATCACACTCCACTCCACAAGATTGCACTTACAGAAACAATCAACACCCCCACACACACACACACACACACCTGCATGTGAGGTTGCACAACTTTTGTACACACAGTCCTCCTATTACCCTTCTGTCAGCATGCATTACATATGGTACTCAACAGCATGCAGTGCAACTATAGTGACTTCATGCTAGCACCAGTATACATGTGTGTGATGCATGGGTTGTGTTGGTAGGTGATGGCCCTTCCCCTTGATAACACTGCACCCATGTACAAAGTATTACTGTGGACCTGTTCTGCACCCTGCCTTGTACTGTGCACCATACCTCTCAGGTGTACAAACCATTGCTGCATGTATAGTACTGGGTCAGTTATGTCAGCTCCAATGTTCACAGCCCCTATGTGTTAGAGCAACTCATACCTGGGATGATATGTGAACTGATGTCATGTGTGAATTCCTGATGTCTGCTTTACAGATCACAACATCAGCGGTGCATGTATGACCAATACAATACTATTACACTGACAACTGCCAGACCTTACCATGGCTATGGGGGGTGCCCTACACATGTCCCACAACTCTGCATGGTTGCAAGGTCTACTCACGTGCACATCCCTTGGAGTTCACACACTGCTGTCACTATTACTGTGGAGTCAGGGTTACGTCTGCCACAGTTACTTAACCTGATTTTGTGCAGATACAGCCATTCTTAGCGTACATAAGATCCCTGCTGCAGTGCATTGCTGTGTCATGATGACACACCCTCCCCACCTCCAACCTTTCTGCAGATGCTTGCCGACTATGGCCTACACATGTGTCATTTTGCAGTGTCCCAAGAATGGGACACTACGTACAGCAGCCCACTACCAGCTAATTATGTGGACCACAGTACTATGTTATGACATAGTGTCGATCTGTAATGGTTGCTATTGTAATACAGGTATATTTACAGTTGTAGCACCACATGCGGATGTTGTTTCACACATGTTCCGACTGTAGGCCATGTGCCCTGACATTCGGACACATTTCACAATAACAGGATGTTAGTTATCTTGCATGTGTCTGATGTAATCTTTCAATACCCCATCATGGTCTCCACTGTGATGCAGTGCATTTCACAGCAATGAAACATGAACATGTACAGCATGCAGTATGGGTAGATATGTTAGATGTTTGCATGGAATATCCCATAGCTATTACATGCCCGGTGTATTGTCAAGCATGAACATGAACCATACTCACCGGCTACAGGCTGCTGCCTTGGTGGTATCCTGGAGGGTCCTACATAAGAGTGTGTGAGAGAGTTGATGCCAGTGGCCACAGCTGTGTCATTCGTAAAGGGTGAGTGCAGCATTACGGTACATCAACAGTAGAAGTCCACAATACTACAGCTTATGCACAACTGTTTATTACTACTACAGAGCAACAGACTATGTATATGACATCTCAAATATGCATGATCTACCTGTACAGATTCAGATGCATACACAAGAGTGGTCTAATGATGTGCCCTGGGGCCTTAAATGCATACTCCTCAGCCGGTGTCTTGGTGGCACCCACCTCCACGATGCTCCCTGCCAGTTGTTGGTTCTGCAGGTGGGCAGGTGCCACAAGGCTGCTGAGAAGCTCCTCCACATGAGTGAGGGATGGATGGACAGCATGACCCCCCCCCTTTGTGAGGTGGTCCCCCCATACGGCAGCTGCACGCTCACGTATATGGCGAAGCAGGTCAGTGCAATGATGCCAGACCTGCTCATAACTGTGGTTTGGCAGGCCAACATCATTGACCCTGTGGACTAGATCGTTCCACAGGGCAGTCCTCTCCTGCTGATCACGGGCTGACCTGCTGAAAAGCAGCAGGTAGTGCTGTATCATGTGCTCCACAATTACCTCAGTTTCTGCAACATTGAACGGTGGCAGTCTTGCATGAGCCATCTTCCCTGGAAGACATAAAGATGGAAACAAATCTGAGCAACTCATACAGCAGGGTTACCATAATTCTTAATACACATCTCTGTCTCCCCCACCATATTAGCTACAACAAACAGTTCACACAATGCAATTGGTATGTAGACAGCTTACCTACCATTGGGACATATGTTGTATTGTCCCACGCTTTGTGCTATGTGTTTGTACCAGGCTTTGTTCTAGTATTTGTAGCCATGTTCCCTGTGGGGACACTATCTTTGCGGGCCTGTTACAGACTATTTCATCTGCATGCCATTGCCAGTTCCACTATGGTTCCACATGTGCATGTGGTATGCATGCTATGTGATTGCTGCACATCTGCCATTCTGTGTTATTGGGGATATCTATGCATGGTGTTGGACATGTTCCAGGATTGTGTGGACTATTACAGCCCACATATGTTCCATAACAGTGACACAACAGCATGTGTAGGGGTTAGCTGCCAGCAGAACCACCTCTCCCACCTCATCTGGCTATGTTACCAGGCCACACCATATCTGGGACCCACCATGGGACCTTACCATCTACTGGTCCTGCACTACCTTCAGGTGGAACCACCTCAGGTGATGGTGTCCCCCCACGAGCACACACAGACACAACCCTGTCACCCAAAGTCAGGTCCAGGGTCTGGTGCATAGAGATCTCCACAGAGACATGGGGGACTTGCTACATCACCTGGAGCCCTGCAGTACACATACACAGGATGGACATGCTTGCTTCTCCTGCACAGCCCAAGCACCTTCATGACCATGTAGATGTTGTCGTGACTGTCCATGGGTGGGGACCTTGGTCCCATTGCTTCCATATGGGGGCTCAATGGCATACACATTCCAAACAACACTCCCCATCCACAGTGTTTATATACCACATGTGTCATATACCAGCCCTGTATGCTGTCTTTTCTGTCTGCAGACCCAACCTACATACCATGATTTCCCTACTAGCCTTCACCAACATACAAATCCCACCTTCACGAACAAATGCGATGTGTTCTCAACACAGGTTACACACCACACATCAAAGTCTATTTTGCAGCCATGTTTTACTGTATATATATATATATATATATATATATATATATATATATATATATATATATATGTGTATACATATATATATATATATATATATATATATATATATGTTGTATATTGATATGTGTGATGTTCTCTCACAGGTAAGGGGACATGTATTTACATATATTTGTGTGTGTGTGTGTGTGTGTATATATATATATATATATATATATATATATATATATATATATATATATATATATTTATATATATATGGGTCTACTTCATATGGTCGACAGGCCATATGATCGACACTCATTTGGTCGACAGTTCATTTGGTCGACAAGCAGATTTGCTTCCCTCCCCAATGTTGTGCGACCCTGGAGTTAATATATATAGTTAGGGGGGGTGTGGGGGTACAGCCCCCCACATTAGTTGTGGGGCGGAGCCCCATATAAAATGCTTGTCGACCAAATGAACTGTCGACCAAATGAGTGTCGATCATATGGCCTGTCGACCATATGAAGTAGAACCATATATATATATATATATATATATATATATATATATATATATATATATATATATGTATGTATACATATATTTGTAGATATATAGTGGGTTGTTTATATACCTATAGCTATATGAGTGTCTGTATATCTGTAGACATACACATCTAATTATATAGCACACATATATTTATCTGTATGTGGGGTGCATACAGACATCTGGTCCACACTGTGTAACTCTCTTTCCTTCACAGCTGCATTGTTCTGCCTTGCTGCAACACAGACAGGTGTCACATGTGAACACAGACTAAAATTAGGGTGGTATATATAGTGACAGATTGCAGGTAAGCCTATTATGCACCTATGGCATTTGTGCATGCTACATTACACATTAACATGTTTGGCGGCACTTCCACCACCAGCTATTGCCCACACTAACATACCAAATACAGATATTATGGCTTACATCTTTGTCATTCATTGCTGATCTGCACAGTTGACAGGTACGTCCCACTGCCTACAGGGGCAGACAGTATTGTCCAGAGCAGTTGTTCAGCAGAACATCATTACAGGAGCAACTACAGATGGCAAATATAAATCATTCCACATCATATATCCTATTATTCTATACCACATATTACATTCAATTAAATACATATATGTTTTACATACCTGTAAATTTATTTTCTGACAGCTGTGACAGCTCACTGTTGTTTAAGTTTTTTTTCTCTCTCTCTCTGTCTGTCTCTCTCCACTGGAGGGATTGAGCTAGTTTGAATAGATTGCAGCATGGCTTTTGTAGGTGATCCACATGATCAGGTGATGGGCTCTGCACCAATCAGTGTGCAACAGTTGCTAACTGCATGCAGCCTGCTGTGTAGTACTTCCAATAACCAGTGTCATGGCAACACAGTACTATAAAATGCTGATTCACGTGGGTCTTGTCCCTTAACCTTTCCAGTATGGAGGACATCCTTCCTGTATGTGGGCAGCAGTGTTACAGACAGCAGGTAGTAATACTTCTTACAACAGGACTTGCAGACATAGGCAAACTACACAGAGTGAGTAGTGTCATTGCACTGACCTGCTTCGCCATGGGGGGTCCACCTCACAAAGGGGGGTCATGCTGTCCATCCATCCCTCACTCATGTGGAGGAGCTTCTCATGTACATTATATATCGCTGGTCATACAGTGTTTGTGTGTACATAGCAGATTGGGATGGAATGCAGTCTGTCTGCATAGCTCTCAATTGTGGGCCTATCCACATGATGGCCAGTGGATTGTCTGTTAGGTTTTGTCTGTGCACCACACAGGTCTTGTCCTAGATATTGTATTTTCTTATGTGCATTGTATATTGCTGGTCATACAGTGTTTGTGTGTACATAGTTGATTGGGATGGAATGCAGTCTGTCTGCATAGCTCTCAATTGTGGGCCTATCCACATGATGGCCAGTGGATTGTCTGTTAGGTTTTGTCTGTGCACCACACAAGTCTTGTCCTAGATATATCACTGGCAGTCTGTCTGTTGCATGCAATCAGTACATGGCTACATCCAATTGTGTTTCTGATGTCTTATTCCTGCATAAGGGTATGTTGCAATAAATCCTGTATCACCAGCAATTTTCAGGGTGTGTAACAGCAATATTGCAAATATGGCCCTGTGTTCCTGCCTCTGTCCTCCACATATATGGCAGGCTTTGTCCTGCTGTGATACAGTTAGTGGTTGTTAGGTAATGGCCTATCATTATTTACTGCTAGCATTCCTGCTATCATCCCAGTCATATCGTGGACTCTCACAAAATATGTTGGTCAGGGTCCATACATATGGGGGCAACAGTTGGACAACATATGTGTGCCCTTGTACATTCCAGAGGTCAGTGTGTGGTACTCAGTGTTCTTTGCCCCTGTACAACCTTTTATGGGGGAGGGGTATTCAATGCTATCAACCTAGGTTGTGACAACATGTCATGGATATCATTGTTAAGACACATTGAGGTATTTGACTGTACACTTTCATACGTTCCTCCATGAGAACAGTGGTGGATTACAGCTTACAGTGTTACACGCATTTCAGTGTGATTATAAGATGTTAAGTTGAGCAATGTTATGTGACTGATACATTGACATTACCACAACTAATACATTTCCCCCTAGGGCTTGACTACAGGGTGTAATTGGAGGCTGCTGAAGTACATCTGTAATTGTTGATTGTTACGTATCTTGAAGGCAAATCCTTTGTCTACTGCTGTACTAATTGAAGGCCTTTGCCTGGACAGCATAGTATGTTATATATCCACATTGCTTGCATCTACTGCTTTGTGTGGGCCTTGCATTCATCACTAATTACATATTTCAAAATGTATGTGCTGTAAGTATTGGCATACATTATTGTATAGTACACAAAATAAAGGTTTTCTATGTATGCATACCTGCGTGTGGTGTCATGTCCTTTGAATTGTGGGTGAGTATATGTTTAATGTCAGTATTCTCATTTGTGGGAAAGGTTGCCACACTACACATTTCACAGGTGCCAGTTACAGGGCTTGTGGCTGAGGGATATACTTTGCTCCCAGTACTTCCATATATGGCTACTAATACCTTTTGTCTGTGTGTATGTGTATATACCTATATATATATATATATATATATATATATATATATATATATATATATATATATATATATATATATAATATATAATATATATATTTATATATATATACCTGGATATATTTGTCACTGTAGAAATGTGTGTGCATATATGCACCATTGTAATGTGTACTTCTTCCACATTGTACATTCCCTACGGTAGAATGACTTTTCTGCATGATATGTTAGACATTGCCCTGTCACTGTCCAGGTGAATTGGCTTACTGTTAAAGCATTGTAGCTGTGCTGTGGAGGGTCCTGAAGTCAAGAACTGCATGTGCTAGATATTGGATTGCACAGCATATCCATTAGGGCTGTTGAGGGGTAACATAGCACTAATTACCAGGTATCCCTCATTTCAGCCCATTAACAATGTATATGGTCTGTTATGTTGCAGTGAGTGGTTCAGGATTTTATTCCCACATGGAAATGCTATACACATTTCTATCTGTATATATATATATATATATATATATATATATATATATATATATATATATATATATATATATATATATATATATATATATATATATATATATATATATATATATATATATATATATATATATGGGATCCATACTGATCCCTGACGGCACTTTCTGCCGAAGCAGAAATCAATGAACATACTTAACCAAAAGTGCTGTTCACCGAAGCAGCACTTTCGGATAAGTATGCTTATTGTGCCGGTCACACTATGGTGCAGATAAGGGAATATTCCCTTTTCCCCACTGTAGTGTGACCTTGGAGTGAGAATATTAAAGTGGGGGGGGGGGTGCAGGGTGGTTTGCCCCCTGCATAAAAGTAGATTTATTGGGGTTTTTTTGTAACACACTTTAATTAAAGCGCTTTTTCAGTGAAAGCGCTTTTGTTAAAGTATGTTCCGTTATTGTGGATTCGGGATGTTGAAGTTTCGTTCAGCAGTCCTAGATCCATATATATATATATATATATATATATATATATACATATATATATATATATATATATATATATATATATATATGGGTCTACTTTAAAACACTGACTTGCAAAACACCGACGACGAGAACATCGAGACCGGAAGATCGACAACTGAGATGACTGACAGTTTAAAAGCCTGATGCTGAGAACACTGATATGTTAAGGTAAGTGTGCGATAGTGACAGACTTTAGGGTTAGGGGCAGGTTAAGTGAGTTAGGGTGCGGGTAAGGTAAGTGTGCGATTGTGACAGACTTTAGGGTTAGGGGCAGGTTAAGTGAGTTAGGGTTAGGGTGAGGGTTAGGTGAGTTTGCGATAGTGACAGACCTTAGGGTCAGGGTTTGGATTAAGGTTAGTGTATAGATAGTTGTGTATGTAAGGTTTAATGTAGGTTTGTAAGGTTTTTGTTGTGCTTGTGTTGTGTGTGTGTTTTTCGGAAAAGGTATTGTTTTGTTTTGTTGATTGTCGGGATTGCGGTTTGTCGGGCATGTGAAGTTTCATGCTTTTAAACTGTCGGTCATCTCAGTTGTCGATCTTCTGGGCTCGGTGTTCTCGTTGTCAGTGTTTTGCGTGTCAGTGTTTTAAAGTAGACCCATGTATATATATATATATATACATACATACATACATATGATACATATATATATATATATATATATATATATATATATATATATATATATATACATATAGCTGTCTATCTGTCTACATTTACAGATATATATTTGTCCATATGTCCATGCATGTTCGGCTCATAATTTTGGCCTATGCCTTATTCTCTTGGCACTTGACATGGATATCTCAGGATTGGAGTCAGTAACTAATGCCGACACTTTTGTGTTTCAGACTTCATCTCCTTCAAAATATGTGTTTTAATACATATAACTGGTTAACTAGCAACGTTTTAAGTGTATAAGAGCAGTATTTGACATATATCCCTATTTGTACCCACATTTTGGCACACTTTGTCCAGAATCCTTGCATAAAGAGGTTGTGTGGTATGATATTACTACATTTCCTGTACTGTTGAATGATTGTGCTGTATGATATGTTTGTGAAAACATCAGGGTTATGTATATCTGCCATGAATTAGTGGTAAATCACTTTGTGTATGGTATGCAGGGTCCTGGGTTAGAGCCTTGAAGAGGCTGTTTATTTTGTTGCTAGGCAGAATACAGGCCATTGGATACAGAGTGATTAAGGCACTTTAAAGCAGTTGTAAGCGTGTGTGAGCGGGTTTGTGCAGAGCTAAGCAATACTTACTTCTGGTTACAGTTTCTTACACTCAGTTAGCTTCTATTTTGCTTAATCTGTGTAGGCAGTGGTTACCCCCATGCAAACGTACTTAAACACACTTACTAGTGCTTACATATGCTTACTGCTGCTTATTTGGGATTAATCCTGCTTACTAGTGCCTTATTCATTATGACACTGACACTTCACATGTGCATTTCCTGCAGTACTCTAGTTCATAAATATGTTATTTAGTAGGTTTTGCAACAACAAAATTGGTTATAACATGCTTTGCTATGTAAAATAGACTTTGCTTCAGTGGGACTTGAACTGGGAATGCCTGCTCATTAGGCGAATACTCTGCCCACAACACTATTGCTGTGCTGTTTTATTTGCATATATCTCCCTCGTTATCCTCTTTTAAGCTGCTTTAACAATAGATAAGCGATGAACACACCCACACACCTACTGTTAGCTGTACTCGGATTTTTAAATAAAAAATAAAGGGGTTTCTTCATTTGATTTTTATGTACTGTTGCTGTTTATTCTGAGAGCTCTGTTCTCAGACACGCCCCCTGTACTCATACACTCTTCATGAAAGCCTAGGAGCTCGGGCAGAGTGCCTTGTTAATATGCATGGGGCGCTGCCATCCTGCTCCTAAATGGGCGCTTCCGTGCATGACTAAGCTACTCCTGCATGGAAGATTAGTGAATCCAGGGGACAATCAAAAAAATGTGGTTCCAATCTGCATTGTGTACTTGCTCACATCTCCAACATATTCTTTTTATGTAAGAGCTAATTTTACTGATTCTGTCTGGGGTTAAGAATGCTCTGTGCAAACATTACCAATTAAAAATTTCCAGTATTGTGTAAAGGATATATATTTTATCGATAATAAGATATTTCTTTTAATATCTTCAGTTAACTGTATTGAGTGTCCTTTTGTTATATATTTCCAATATGAGGTTTTGGGTGTTGTTTTATAGTTTAAAAATATTTTGTAAAAATTTGAAATACTGTTTCCCTAGTCAAAGTCATTATATATGATTTCATGTATGCATTTCGTAAATTTAGGTATTTCTTTAAATGAAGAATTGTTAATTATTCGACTTAAGTCTTGCGAATATGACAGAATACTCTATAAAGTTAGCCAGTCCTATTGTGGAATTCTGTATGTTGTTTTTATTACTTGCATATCTAAAACTTTTAGTTCTTTGATACATTGGAACCAACAAACAAATCCTTTCTGTTCCCAGGAATTAATAATTTCTCTATATATTTTATGTGAAAAGTTCTTTGTGACTATAAATGGTGTTAAAAGATCAAACCAGATTTTTAAATCTATATTTGCATTAATAATTTTCCTAAATGAGTCAATGTAATAATTAATCATACGAGTTTTAGTGGGTTTAGTTATGTTATATTGCATACTAATACATAATTTGTGCCATGGCAAATTGTTTTTATCTGTTATTTGAAATTTGTTTTGTAAATCAAATTCATTTATTGATATTACAGTTAGTAATTCTTTCCAATTTGCAGAGTAATTTGGACTTATCCAATCTGAGATTGTTTTAGATATTGATGCTTTTATATATATATTTCTATATCAGGAAAGTTTAATCCTCCCTGTTTTCATGGTCTGATATGATGTATTAAAGCTATTCTGTTTCTTTTGGGAAACCATAAAAATTTTATTAGGCATGAATTTATTTCTTTAATTATATTCCTTTCTGGTAACAGTTGTATTGCCAAAGGTATATATAGGATCTTGGGCAGTAAAACCATTTTTATTAACTGTAGTCTATCTTCAAATGTTAATATTATTTTGTTCTATTTTTCTGCAGAGATTCAAATTGTATTGAAGATATTATTGTAGGTTTTTTGAGACTAATTCATTATTATCCCTGCATACCTCAATTCCTATATATTTTAAGGTAGATTCTTGTTTCCCTATGATGTGATCCTCCTTAGTCTGGAGTTCTTTTTTTTTTTTTTATTTAAAAATAAAAATTTTGATTTTGATTTATTGAAATGGAGTCCTGACGTCATGTGAAATTTGTCAATTAATATATCTAATTCTTCTAATGTCTCTTTTGTATTAGATAATGTTAGCAAATATGTCATCAGCAAATAGCATTACTTTAAAATTGTATTGTTCATAAACATCTATTCCTTTGATTTTTATATTATTATGAATTGAATCTGCCAATATTTCAATAGCCAGAGCAAACAGAATCTGTGACATTGGACATCCTTGTTTAGTTCCTTTTGCTATATGTATAGATTCAGAGGTAAAGGGACCTAACTTGACATACGCTAAATTATTTGTATATATATTCTTTAGGAGATGAACAAAGGATGCAGAACATTCAAATAGCATTAGGATTTTGAATAAATAGTCCCAATTTAGAGAATCAAAGGCTTTCTTTATATCTAAGCCAGTCATGAGTGCTTCTTTATTTTCTTTATTAACATAATCTATAAGAGATAATATTTTCTTTATTAACATAATCTATAAGAGAAATTATCCTTTTAATATTGTCATGTGTGTGTCTATAATATATAAATCTAGTTTGATCATTATTTATTGTTTTGGATAGTAGTATTTTCATTCTGTTAGTTAATATTGTCTTAAATATCTTATAGTCATTATTTAATAATGAAATAGGTCTAGATGAGGTACAGAAGTTTGGGGATTTTGTTTTCCTTTAGGATTGGTGTGATTAAGGAATATCTCCAAGAGGATGGTATTAAAGCTCACACATGACTTTTTGACACATTTGATTCAATCCAATTGGCTATACATATACATCATGATTGCACTGTTGTCACCACTCTTTCTGGAGGTGACAGTCCAAATTCAGTTAATATTCTGCACATATGTTCAGTTTACACTGTTAAAGGAACGGATAACTATTGTTCTTTCCTACCTCCTTCCAGCACATTCCTGTATTGCTTTCCCTTTGTTCTTCTCCCTGCTTGCTCCCCATTTCATCCCGTTCCTGTCTACACCATTTTAACACCTATAATCTGGTCAAAAAATAGAATCACACGCAACACACATAAGTATACTTTCTGGCCTCAATGTTTGCATGGAGTTTGGCATCACACACCAATGCCAAGTGACTGTGAGCGGCTCTTTAGTGCTGTGGTTACCTCCATACAATGTCACTTAACCATGCTGTGATACATCAACACTGCTTCCATGGGACCAGATGGCGTCCCGGGTTGCGCCCTACATGAACTCCAAGAAGAACTAATCCCTCAAGTAAAACTGCTGTACAATCTCAGCCTCACTACAGGATATGTGCCCAAAGAATGGCGTACAGCAACAGTGGTCCCACTCCACAAAGGTGGCACCTCTGTGGACCCTGGAAACTATCGCCCCATAAGCCTGACTAGCCTAGTATGCAAGGCTATGGAGAGGATCATCATGGAACTCATAAACAAAGACATTGGGGACGTACAGACAATAGATCCTACCCAATTTGGCTTCGTCAAGGGCAGATCCTGCCTTTTGAACCTGGTCAACTTCTTTGAAACAGTTACCAAGGCCATAGATGAAGGGAAGGTAGTCCACACAGCCTATCTGGACCTCGCAAAGGCATTTGACACAATACCACACTCGGGCATCATAGATAAGCTATCCAGCCTAAATATAAACCCCTATGTCACAAGATGGGTTGCAAACTGGCACAAAGACAGAACCCACAGAGTCAGAGTTGCTGGAGCCATGTCAGACTCGAAACAGGTCACAAGTGGTGTCCCACAAGGTTCTGTCCTGGGACCTCTCTTGTTCGGTATTTACTTCTCTGAGGTACAGGCCAACGTGGGAGGACTATGGCTCACCAAATTCGCAGATGACTGCAAACTAGGCACCATAATCGACTCTCCAGCTGACACAAACATCCTTCAAAAAGGTCTCACAGAGACAGATAACTGGTGCCAGAGCCATGGTCTAAAGTTAAATGCCAAAAAGTGTATAGTCATACCCTTTGGCAAAAACAATGTGCCCACAAATTACCACATAGGTGGTAACCCATTAAGTACAGAGAAAGTAATTAGGGATCTGGGGACCCAAGTTGATAGCAATCTCTCCTTTGACAACCACATTGCCAAAGTGGTTAGAAAGACCTTCTACATAGCCCACCTCATCATGAAAGGATTCACATCTAGATCAAGAGAGGTAATTGTGCCCCTTTATTCATCCCTCATCAGGCCCATCATAGAATACAATGCCCCCTTTGGGATGTATCTTACCCGACACCTGCAGCAATTAGAAAGACCCCAAAAGTACCTCACCAGGAGGATCAAGGGACTCAAACAGATGCCATATGCTGCTCGGTTAAAAAAACTCCAGCTCTACTCAGATGCATACCACCTACTTCGAGGTGATCTATGCCTGACATATAAAGCTATGTCCAACCCAGAATTAATGGACATGTTCCACCTCATTAAATCTAAATCCCTTAGAGCCACGCGCTCGAGGGTCTTGAACCTCAGCACAGAAATAAATAGAACATGCTGGAGGGACAGATTCATAACCCAGAGGCTCCCTTCGCTCTGGAATAGAATTCCAATTCATGTTAGGCAGAGCACCTCACTGAGTCTCTTCAAGAAGAATCTTGATGAGTGGATGGGGGATCGTAGGTTTGTCCCGGGGATTACTTCTGTGTCACTATTAGACAAAGGCACAGTAAACTAAACTTTAAAAATGGCACAGTATACTCAAATCAAGGGGTGGTGTAAGGCAAACACAATCGGGCTAGGCTTATAAATGCCCTAGGGCAGATAGCCTAGTATGAACCTATGAACCTATGAACCTATGAACATGTGCTGCATGTATTATAAAGAATAATGTCATTGCATTATCACTGTTTACATCTGGATTTGAACCCAGTATCATTTGGGCACAAATAGAAATATGTCAATACATTTACTCCTGCTGCCACAGACTCAGCTAAGCAGCAGGTGTGTTTCATACATTCAATACTACTTCTCAGAATTTTAGAAATGAGTCTAATGTTTGTGCACTGCTTAACTACATGCAAACAGGTAAAGTAGTGGAAATGTATATCTCGCATGTGCAAACATTTTGCCTACCATTATGCAAAGCTGCTGCTCACAGTTACACTATGCAAAGGAAATATTAGCATGTATTAGTATTGGCCACTGTCTATTTAGTCTTCATGTCAGGAAACTACACGTGGAACTACAACAAAATAAATGCCCAATCTAAGAATATGTCCAATATTTAGAGTGCATGTGCTACCTCCTCGCATCCACTGCAACCCTGGTGTCTCAGTACCTGTTGACAAATATATCAATTACACTACATAAATTAATAACAAAATTGTGTGATATACCATGCACATAAATCTGGTAACATGCAGAACTAGAACTATCTTCACAGTTGAACATGCCTGCACATCCATTTCATGCAGGCCTTCCAACATCTTCTGTCCAACATTCAGTGCTAATGTCATGTACTATAAGTTGTCCTGCAGCCTTGTGAAAGTCAAACTTGTGCAGTGGCAGTACTGAACTCTGTAGTCTGTGTAGTTAGGTAGAGGGTTCTGTTCTCTCTGCAGTCAACTTGTGTGTGTGTGTGTGTGTGTGTGTGTGTGTGTGTGTGTGTGTGTGTGTGTGTGTGTGTGGGTATTTGTTTTTCTGCACTTGCTTGACATTAGATAGAGCCTTTTACACCAGCATGTGGAACACTGCTATTGCCATTTTCTTCTCATCACAATATAAGGACAAAATGACTGACTTCAACAACTGGCTAAGCTTCTGGTGTCATTCAAAGAGGATCCAGTATCTGTCTGCCTGGGACGATATGATCGACAGACCACAATGTTTTTCCAGAGATGGTCTGCACCTGTCGCCCCTGGGATTCAGGTTACTGGCTAAGGCTCTTTCCATGCCTATAGTGCCTTTTTTAGGCAAAGTTCAAAGGACAAAACCACCACCATAGCAGGTACAAGCATGCAAAATCTGAAGGTAATGCTACTCAATGCTAGAAGTCTAAACCTCAAAATGCACACTCTCAAGGCACTCCTAAAAATGGAGAACATCGATATCTGTTCAGTAACTGAAACCTGATTCAAGGTTCCAGAGAGCACCCCTGCAATACCAGGCTACAACTCTTATTACGCTTTCCGGCCACCAAACCAGGATTGAAACACTAAAGGTGGAGGAGTGTCCATGTTCACCAAGGATATTCACACCACCAGGCTAGTTTCCCATCACAATGCGTCTGAAATTTTCCAGGTGTAACTAACACTAGGTAAGACTGCAATCCAAACTGTAGCTTGCTACAGACCCCCCACCATGCCCCAAGATTCTCACTACACCTTTCTAAACATACTGGAAAATATTAAGATGCAACCAAACATCCTAATACTGGGTGATTTCAACTACCAAGCCATTAACTGAGAAAACTACTCATGTACCAACACCTTTGCTCAATGGTTCTTGGAATTCATAAATTCCAATGCCCTTGATCAACTAATCCATAGTCCCACCAGGGGCTCCAATATCCTAGACACGGTAATTACCAACATGGGAAATCAATGCTCCACACCTATGGTCACCCCCTTGTTGGTCAGGTCAGACCATAAGCTAATCACCCTTAACATCCACATGCCACCCCCACTCCCCATTAAGGAAACCAAAAAACTTCTCCAAAGCCAACTTCATGTTACTCAAGTCAGAAGTGACAAACTTCATGACACCCATGCAGACGGGAACTGAAAATATGACTGCTGAGTCCTACACTAAGGCACTGTATGAGCACATCCACTCATGCATGAATCGTATAATCCCAAATAGAACCGAGACGCTCTCTTCCAAACATAGGAAGTCAATCTGGTGCTCCCCTGCTATAAACAAACTTTACAATAAAAGGAAGAAACTGTTGCAGAAAAGAGAAAAATCCCAGGATGCAAAAAAATCCCTTACCAGCCTCAGTAAGAAGCTGAGATCCCTCGTAAAATCCTCCAAAGCTAGTTACAAAAATAAAATTGCCAAAGATTCCAAAGACAACCACAAGGCATTCTATGACTATGTTCTGAATCTAAATGGCAATGCTCAGATCTGCTCTGAGCTACAACAGAATGGCATTAAATATACTGATCCCAAGGATATTGCCAATATCCTGGCAGATCAATTCAGTGCCAACTTCACCCCCCTCTCACCCCCTAAACAGCCCATCTCAATACCGGAAGATTGCCATATTCTAGTAATAATGGCCACACAGGTAGAAAACGCACTCTCCAAAGCTAAGAATACAGCATCCATGGGACCAGATGACATCCCGGGCTCTGTACTACATGAACTGCAAAATGAACTGTCACCTCACCTAAGTGTCATGTTTAATCATAGCCTCACCTCAGGCTTCGTGTTCACTGAGTGGCGCACAGCTACAGTTATCCCACTCCACAAGAGGGAGTCCACCTTGGATCCCAGGAACTACTGCCCTATCAGTCTGACGAGCCTAATCTATAAGGCTATGGAACGTATTATCATGGAACCTATAAACAAAGATATTGGAAACCTGCAAACACTGGACCCCACCCAGTTTGGATTCGTGAAGGGCCAATCTTGTCTGCTGAACCTGATTGACTTCTTCGAATCAGCCTCCAGAGCCATGGATGAGGGTAAGGCAGTCCACACAGCCTATCTGGACCTCACCAAGGCCTTTGATACCATCCCCCACTCTGGAATCATAGATAAACTTACTAAGCTGGGCATTAATCCCTACGTCACTCGATGGGTTGCCAACTGGCTTACTGACAGAACCCACACTGTAAAAGTAGCTGACTCCAAATGCAGCTCCAGACAAGTAACAAGTGGAGTACCTCAGGGTTCAGTCCTGGGGCCGCTCTTGTTTGGCATCTACTTCTCTGAAGTACAGGACAACACTAAGGGACTCAGGCTAACAAAGTTTGCAGATGACTCAAACTGGGAGCCATTATTGAATACCCAAATGATGTGAATACTCTACAAAAGGGCCTTACAGAAACAGATGCTTGGTGCCAGAGCCATGGGCTCAAGGTCAATGCCCAGAAATGTATAGTTATCCCCACTGGGAAAAAACATGTACCCATGAATTACCACATAGGTGGCAGTACACTAAACACCAAAAGTGTGATAAGAGACTTAGGGACACAGGTTGGACCATCGTCTAACCTTCAATAACCACATCGCCACAACAGTCAGGAAATCCTTCTATGTGGCACACCTCATCACTAAGGGCTTTTCATCCAGAAAAAAGGAGGTCATTGTCCCACTGTACTCATCCCTCATTAGACCCATTATAGAATACAATACCCCATTTGGTATGTACCTCTCAAGACATCTGCAACAAGTGGAAAGGCCACAGAAATACCTCACTAAAAGAATCACAGGCCTAAAGCAGATGCCCTATGCTGACCACCTTAAAAAACTCCAGTTATACTCTGTCGCATATCGTCTATTCAGAGGCGATCTCTGCTTAACATACAAGGCCATGTCAAACCCAGAGCTGTTGGACATGCTACACTTAAAGAAATCCCAATCCCTCAGAGCCACATGCTCCAGGGATCTAAACTTTGTCATCACAATAAACAAAACATGCTGCAGGGATAGGTTCCTGACCCAGAGACTCCCCAGACTCTGGAATAGACTGCCCATACATGTCAAGCAGAGCACCTCCTTGGCCCTCTTCAAAAGGAACTTTGATGACTGGATGGGAGAAAGGAAATTCACCCCGGGGATCACGTCAGTCGCCCTGCTAGACAGGGGTCCAAGGAAGTAAATAGTGTGGGAAGAAATAGCCAGGGAATTGTTATGGCTAGGCTTGTATAGGCCCTAGGGCCTATAGCCTAGTACCAACCTAAGAACCTATGAACCAGACACTGCTGATGTCATCAGCTATATCAAATTTGTGGATGTGCACTATTCTCACCAGGGCAGGTTCAGAGACTGGCCCAGAAGTCAGGCCAAAGTCAGCTCATCTTATACTATACAGATTACGCTGACAGGGCTTTCAGTCTCTCCACATATGTCATGGCATGGTTTGTAGGTCCTGTGTTTATTTGGCGAGAATCCCCTGTGGTCTCTCCAGCTGCAGCAGGTGTCTGGTGAGGTACATGCCAAAGGGAACATTATACTATATTAGTGCTCTGATAAAGTTTGAATACAGTGCTTTTATATAATCCTCATGTCTGAATATGATGGCATGACTTATGATGTGCATAATGTAGTCTTTCCATACCACTGTGGACACTTGATGGTTGAAGTTCAGATTGCTATTTACGTGTGTTCTCAGGTCTTGCCCCACTGGGTTTCATCACAGGCAGAGGGTTGACAATACTGTAATTAGCAGGGAATTCCACTTTGCAGAAGGCCAAAATAAAGACACATTTTTGCATTTATTTGTAGACTGTGGTTTTGGCACTGATCATTTGAATGTGTTAGCTCCTCCTGTAATATGTTATCATCATTGGTGGACTCAATGATTGCACCCAATATCCAAGAATCAGCAAACTTGGTAAGCCAAAAGTCATATACTTTAGCCTGAACTGTCGAGAAATAGATTCCAAACAGTAAAGGGCCAAGCACAGACCCTGGGGTATGCCAAAGGGGACAACACTACTGGTACAGGTTGATTCACCAACTTTCACAGTATGTGTTCTTTCTGTGAGCCAAATGGTTACACATCTAGTGACATAAGGGTTATCCCCAGTTGGGAGAGTTTCTCAATGATACCTGAGTGGGGGATTGTGTCAAAACCCTTGGACCTCATCCAGGCTTATCACACAAAATCAATGGCCTGTGACAACATCACAGACTGCCTAAAATGTGACTCAGTACATACACCTTCCTGACGCAGTTGAATACATACTTCAACACACCCTTCACATGGACTATGTTCCTGTAGGAGGGTGTACATCAACATGCATCCATCTGAACTGGGAGGACAGCACCTGATGCATGCATGTATTGAAACATCCTGAGTCTTCTCATCTGTGAGGTAGACCAACATGTCATCATGGACTTTTTCTAAATGGACATTAGTAACATCTCATTTGTGTGCAACAGACCTGTGTGAGTTGTTAATGCTAAATCATGTCTGTTACATCTGTTAGGTGTCATTAAAGATGTCATCCAGGGCATTCCTGATGACAACATTATCATTCTGTGGAACTTGACCAGACCAGGGAATTTGACACAAATCCACACCAAAATATTCAATCAGCATTGTCAGATGTGGCCATAAACAGCTATATCACAAAGTGGGTAGATCAGTGGATCATATAGTTGTCATCTAAATATCTTGAAATGTGCGAAGTGACCTATATCTCAGGTCCAGTGATCAGGTCCATACTTCAGGCCTGTCTGCTGTGCCCCTTCCTGTCCATTATTTAAACCACAGACGTCAAAAATAACATAAACATCCTGTACTCATTTGTTTAGCTGTCTGTGTCCATTTGTTTAGCTGTCTGAAGTACTACAGATTGTGGGCAATCATCAACTCCAACTATGATATTTGTATAATACAGATAGTATCAACACACAGCAAAGATTGTTGCCACAGCCATAACAAAACATGAGATGAAATAAAATCATGGGGGGATTTGTTACGTCATGACAACAAATGCACAACTCAAAAATAGTGTAGACATCACACCCTATAAGTAGACCAAGTGGTATGTGACCTGTGTCCTTGGCTAGACGGTATGTGGAATGTCCACCAGCATGTGGCCATAGTGCTGACTACTCCCTTGTATGTAAAACAACTACTGAGTATGTGAAGGAGATCCACATCAAAGACCATAATATCTCCATAGTTCCCAGCCTTCATCACACCAGTAACTGAGTACAATGCACCCTTCTTCATGTACCTCCCTACACATCTCCCGGTGATGTGTAGCTGAAGTGCACCACCTTTGCCACAGAGAGCTGTCACATATGTTATTGGCCATACCTAAATGTTCTTTTTGTTGCATAAACATTACTGCCTGATGGTGCAGAACCCCCATCAAGGTGTTACATCAGATGCATGTGTGATACCTGTTCCAGTGATGCACACAGTACATACACTGCTGTTTGACAACACTGATGGCATGGGTTGGGTTACATTTTTGATAGTGTTGATTTTGCCATATATATATATATATATATATATATATATATATATATATTTGTGTGTGTGTGTGTGTGTGTGTGTGTGTGTGTGTGTGTGTGTGTGTATGGGAGCACTTTATAAGCTTGAAATACTTAAATCTCACACCCGCCCCCTTACTATATGTTCTAAGTCCAGGATCACTCTACAGTGGGGAAAAAAGCCATATATAACTGTCGACAAAATGAGTTGTCAGTGAAATGAAGTTTCAGTCATTTGGTCTCAGTAAAATGAGTGTCAGTGAAATGAACTGTCGACCAAATGAAGGTAACCCATATATATATATATATATATATATATATATATATATATATACATATATATACATATATATATATATATATATATATATATATATACATATATATACATATATATATATATATATATATATATATATATACACCATGCACACCAGTCAGCTAGCCTGTATTGATCATAATGTCACAGGTATAGCAGTGTCCCTCCTAACACCTCCAGCAGATGTTACAATGTCAGGACAGTGTGCTTGATTACCCTCATAGACTGCTGACATGTCATAATGGTTGAACAAGTGTGTTTGTGCAGAAATATCTATGATCACTCGGAATCACATTTGTTATGTTAGAGATATGGGATTGCTGGTGGTATTATTCTGATATTGTCCATGAGTGTATGTACTTCTTTTACTGTTGTTCATGAACCTATAACTGTATCCCACTTGTTGGAGACCCCTGCTGAAATTACATTCATATTCAGGCAAATCAGTTTGCGCAGCTTCACAATATGCACCCTACCCCAGTTGTATATAACATCCCTGATAGCTCTCCTCTGCATTGCTCATGTAAGAATGCTTATCTCACAAAGACATCTTCTCCATTGTTATGTCACCTTGTGTGACAGGCACATAATACACATTTTCACTGTGCAGTCTGTGCTGTACCATATTGATATGTGATTGGTGTTCCTACTACAACTGTCTTTCATTGACATATCCTCATCTACTGTACATTAGGATGTTTCATCTATCTTCTTTCCCTGTGTTCATTCCTACACTTCATCTGCATGTCCCTATTCAATGCACACACTTCCCCTGACTGTTTATTTTACATGGCAGTCTATGTATCCTTACAAATAATTTACACAACTTTTGTAGAGAATGTCTGGAATGGGATTTCACAGTACTCTGCACTGTGTACACTGTCCTGTACTGTGTTTGGACCATATACATAACTATATGTTAAGCTCTGGTAATCATTGTGGTATTATTCCATGCAATCCCGCTAACCTACTTTGCAGTGAGGTAACCAGGTTTGTTACCTGTGTTGCTTTACACGGTTTGTTGCCAGCCACAAAAACACACTTGTTTAAGTTTAAACATGATGTGCAGCATGAATATGTAATTAGCGCTGCTGGTCATTGAGCAAACACGTTAACTCCATGTAGGTATCGTGCAAAGCCTACATGGAGTTTATTGAATCCCAGGGATTATTTCTGCAATTACTTGCTGTATATTCATTAGAAAGGAAAACTGATATGTTTTAGTAAGAAAGCATAGTCAGGTGTGGTGCATTTGCTAAATAAAAAAACAGAATAATTTATTTAAAGTTTAAATGCCTGCACTATACTAATATTTAAAAGTCATTCTAATTAGGGAAGAAGACAAAGTATTAGGACTCTATAAAATTTCATCAGTTTCTGTTAATTTTGTAAATTAAAGTGTAGCAGCCACTGACTATAAATAAGTACATTCTGGGAAACGTAGTAATGGATATGCGGTTAAATGAGTAGTCAAAATACTTAAGGAAAAAATATCCAATTACAGTTTTCAGCTAGGTTGGAAGTTTAAAAAAACGATGGAATTCCTGATATGTTGGCTATGTTGAGCCTAAACCTTTAAATAACAACAAACTGTTGTATTGCTAAGACATTAAATAGCAAAGCATTTATTTGTTTACGTTATTGGACATCTGAAAAAATTACGTTTAACTATGTTAACTAAATAAGTCTAGGTTCTACTCTTGGATAGCTAACTGAGGTTAATTTGTGACATAAAACATTTTATACCTTGTACCACATAGTAAAACATAGACTGTGTTATCTTAGTATAAAGTGAATGCATTGGGAAACTACCAAAGAAATGGACAATATGTTTATAGAGCGATCTAAGGGAAAAAAAATCAGTTTGTTTTATGAAGGGTTCCAGCTACAGAAGGGTCATGGAAAACTTTATATAAGCATTTCCTCTTACAGTGGTGGTCACTAATAATTATTGGTACATATAATACATTTAAAATAGATGAAAGAACCCATACAAAATATAGATTTAATTATGCTCAAAAGGATCCCAACCATATGGGGTTACGGAAAACCTTATAGAAAACTTCTCTTTTGCTAAGGGTTATAATCAATACACATTGGTATCAACTATACTTTTTCAGCTGTATTACATATTGCATGTATGCATTTTCGCAGTGAGAGTTTCTGATAAAGCAATGAAGGACTACAAAATATAGTTGTTCTTCCATACCTGACACATGCATGCACAGTCATACCTATGGCCAATGTAGTGTTTCCAGTTCACCTACTGCATGTCTTTGTAATGAGAGAGGAAACTGATGTTCCCAGAAAAAGTCCCATAACAAAAGGGAGGACATACATACCCCAGAGAGATAGTTCCCAGCTTAGAATTAAACTGGGAACCTCTTTCTGTGAGGTGATATTGCTACTTGTGCAACTGTGCTGCCCTGTTTTGCACATAGTAGGTTTAGCTATAGGCTATACAGAGAGCACTAAGTTTTTGAGGTGATGACATGAAAATTATAGACATGAATGTAAATAAGTAAAATAAAAATGATTATATTATTAAAAGTCAAAATTCAACGAATAAGTCCAGAAAATCAACTATAGAAAATAATACTTCTTTATTGTGGATGTGACAATAACTGCAGCAGAGTAGTAGTAAGCGCGCGTTGACACTTTCATCACATCAGAAGCTAAAAAAGAACAAAAAAAACATCTTTAAACAACCAGTAGCATGATGATGTCATTGACTGAAGAAAACAGTTGAGTCAAAACAACTATATAAAAAACATAAAGATAAACATCAATGTTTCAATGGTCTGGAGGCTAAAAAGGCTTAATAGAAAGCCTTTTGAGCAAGCCCACCTGTGTGTGTAATTTAGTAATCCGTCTGTCTTCACCAGTTCAAGGACTAGAAATTTAAAGATATGATTTCCACCTGCCTCAGCTACATGTTTTGCAAGGGCATTCAGTATGTTACTTTTAGATAGTGGTCATACCCACATAAATCTTGTTGCATGCTTGGCGATAAACCAAATTAGTGGACTTACAACTAGCAACATGTTTGAAAATATAGATCCTGTGTGTATGAGGATGTATGAATTTGTCAGTGTTAGCTATATGTCTACACTGTTTGCAAGAAAGACAAGCAAAAGTACACTTGTCTTGTCAATCATCTGAGGTCTGTCATAGCAAAGTAGCCTATTCAACGATAGCATGTTCTTGTAAGCAACTCGAGGTCTATTGTCAACTAAAGATTTTATACTGTCATCTAAAAATCTTCAGAACATGTTTATTCTTATTAGTGTATGGAATCATAATCCTATTGGTCTGAGGTCTAATTACCTGGGTAGAATTTGTGCCTAATGATGGGTAAGGCTTCTTGTCCCTCTTGTTGTCACCTTCAGAAACAGCTTCAAGGACTGATTTTCTGTTGTAGCCTCTATTGGTAAAATTAGTAACTAAATCAGACTTCTGTTTTTGATATGCTGGATGTGTAGAAGTTAATCTAGAGGCTCTCATGACCTGGTTCTGAACAATATTCCTATAGATGTGTTGAGGATGCATGCTATCTCTATGGAGTAAATTATTCCTCCAACAATCTTTCCTAAATAGCTCAGTGTCAAAACCATGGCTGTTCTTGAACACGCTCACATCAATGCCAAGAATAGGGTTGAAGAAAGAGAAGGCAAGTGGATTACTAAATTACAAGCACACAGGTTTCTCCAGACCATTGAAACATTGATGTTTATCTTTATGTTTTTATATAGTTGTTTTTGTATTTTTAACAATCATGTTTGGTTTACATGTTTTTATGCATATGTTTCTTTGTTTTTATTCAGTTGCAATTTTATATATTTTTGGGACTCAACTGTTTCTTTAAGTCAATTATGACATCATGCTACTGGATGTTTAAAAGAGATTGTTTTCAATGTCTGATGACTACTCTGCTGCAGTTATTGTCATCCACAATAAAGAAGAGTTATTTCTACTAGTGATTTTCTTGGACTTATTCGTTGAATTTGAGTATCATTTTTCTACATGGTTTCAAATATTTGATTGTTTTTCTTTGGTTACTGTTGGTCATATTATTAAAAGAAATGACATGCATATTCCTCGAATACTGTGATTTAGGTATAACATCAGCCTTTCTCCTCCTACACTTACTGGTTTTATTCTTAAAGCTAGACTAGCTTAAGGGTATATGCATTGTAATGGGGTCTAGGGCCTTAATAATTTCTGATCTCAAAACTGAGGGGGTTCTTGTTTTTCTGCCCATCTGCTATGATTTTTTTTAAGCCAGATCCATGATTTTCATGTTTAGAGATTAAGTGGTATACACATGGGACTAATTAATGATGGATTATACACTAGATAACAAACTGCAGCATGTACTCAGAAAAACAAGTAGGAGTATGTTTGAAAATGACATTTTGGGCCTATCTCTTTGTTCAAAACAACAATTGACTGTGGTTTGCCAGAGATATGACAAATTTCCAGTATGTTATTTAGAATTAGTAAGACAGATCTATGAATGACTTCAGGATTTAAAGTTCTGTTTTGTCTACATGATTTGTAACAACAATTGTTAAGCCAATGTTACAGTTAAGCAAATTAAAGGACAGATAAAAAAATCATCACATAAAGCTATGACTTACAAATTACTTGGTGGATAAATGAGATTCTTAACATTACCTGTCTCACTTAATGGCTATTATGTATAACATTTGCCTATACTAAGCACATTGACAGACTGGATACTTATAAATGACTGGACTCTGACAGCAAGATTAATTTACAAGATTTGACACCTTTCTAGTATATCCTGATATTTGTAAGGATGTGATTTAATAATTGAATCAGATATTTGATATAACATTTGATAGGTTTTCTTTGTAATACAGCAACTAACAAATGTTTTGCAAGATTGTTTCAGGGAAAACCTGAAAATATGCTTTTGTATTCTATTAGTATGCTAGCATAGCAAAGAATGACAATGACAGTTTTGCTAGTTTATAGATTTATAAGATCTACCCACTTACTTAAACATCTAAACTTGCTTGGACATGTAAACAAATGTAAGTAAAAAATGAAAGATATGTTAAGTAAATTAGTATCTTCTGCAAATTCATTATACATATCTGTCTCTTTAAATGTATTCTAGCTTTGGAATATGTAATAGGTTTTCAAAGCTAACCACAGCTGGGCAGAATCTTTGAAAATTACATCTAGACAGCTTATGCTGATATAAACAATGCAGCTATATCCTTATAGAATTGCTGTTGAACATCTCCTGCTGAATAGAGAGGAACACATGGTAAGAATCATTGATGTTATATGCCTGGTAAAAGAAACATGTGGCAAGGAAAAGTACTTAGAACATGGCAAGAATAACATAAAATGATGTTCTAATATTGTGACACTGCTTTATAAAAATAAATTTATAGCAATTAAACATTTGAAAAGTGTCAGACCACTAAGATTACCTCACTGTATATATATATTTTAGCTTGCTAGAGTAGGTTATACCATAAATTAGAGTACAAATTCCTTCACCTTCCTGCCTGTAGTTTGTGTGACATTGCATCTTTCCTGCCTCGATACTCATAACAGCTATGTAACACTTTGTGTCTTGTCTACCTGTATCAGGGAGTTCTGATTTCTTACAGTAAGTTGAAGAAGGTAGAGCAGACTTTTCTAACCCCAGCAACAGTTGTCAATTCATCCTTGTCCCAGGCAAGATAATAGATACAGTCCATCCAGTGTGTTCTGGGTCAGCTCTGGGTCTCTTCCCTTTAGGCCATGCCACATACACCTCTACTGAGAGATGTCCAAGGGGCATCTCACAAGGTGTTCAACCACCTCAACTAGCACCTGCTAACACAAAGCAGCAGTGGCTGCATTTTAAGATCCTCATGAATTTTCAGCTCCTCACTGTATCATAAAGACTGGGCATAGATCCTCTTTGAAGGAACCTTATTTTTGCCACTTGCATTCACAATGTCATCCATTCATAGGTTCATAGGTTCATAGGTAGGAACTAGGCTATCAGCTCTGGGGCCTATACACGCCCAGCCAAAAAGGTACCCTGGCTTTTGCCCCCAAAGAAAATTATTTTCCTGTGCCACTGTTGAGCAGAGCCACAGAGGTAATCCCAGGGGTGAATTTCCTATTTCCCATCCAGCCATCAAGATTTTTCTTAAAGAGTCCTAATGAGGAGCTTTGTTTGATATAGATAAGTAGTTTATTCCAGAGTATGGGAAGTTTCTGGGACAGGAATCTATCCCTCCGGCATGTTCTGTTTATTGTGGTGACAAGGTTTAGGTCAATAGAGCGTGTAGCTCAGAGGGATTGGGATTTCTTTAAGTGGAGCATGCCCAACAGCTCTGGGTTTGACATAGCTTTGTGTGTTAGGCAGAGATCACCTCTGAGTAAGCGATATGCGACGGAGTAAAGTTGGAGTTTTTTGAGACGGTCTGCATAGGGCATCTGTTTGAGGCTGGTAATCCTCTTTGTGAGGTATTTCTGCGGCCTTTCAAGTTGTTGTAGATGTCTTGTGAGGTACATACCAAAAGGGGCGTTGTACTCTATAATGGGTCTAATGAGTGATGAGTAGAGGGGAACAATGACCTCTTTTTTTCTGGATGAGAAACCTTTTGTGATGAGGTGTGCCATGTAGAAGGATTTCCTGACTACTGTGGTGATGTGATTATCAAAGGAGTGACTACTGTCCACCTGTGTCCCAAGGTCTCTTATCACACTTTCGGTGTTAAGTATACTGCCGCCTATGTTGTAGTTCATGGGTACAGAGTTTTTACCAAAGGGGATGACAATGCACTTTTTAGAATTGAGCTGGAGGCCATGGCTTTGACAGCAGGCATCTGTCTCAGTGAGGCTCTTTTGTAGGATGTCCACATCGTTAGGAGTTTCGATTATGGCTCCTAGTGTGCAGTCATCTGGGAACTTTGTTAGTCAAAGACCTTCTGTGTTAGCCTGTACTTCAGAGAAGTAGATACCAAACAGGAGAGGATCCAGGACTGAACCCTGTGGTACTCCGCTTGTCACTGGTCTGAAGTCAGATTTGGAGTTTGCTACTTTCACAGTGTGGGTTCTGTCAGTGAGCCAGTTGGCAACCCATCTTGTGACATAGGGATTTATACCTAGTTTAGTGAGTTTATTGATAATTCCAGAGTGGGGGATGGTGTTGAAAGCCTTGGCACGATCTAGATAGGCTGGGTGAACCACCTTACCCTTGTCTACAGCTTTGGTGACTGCTTCAAAGAAGTCTATCAGGTTTAGGAGACATGATCTGCCTTTTACAAACCCAAACTGGGTGGGATCCAGAGTTTGGAGATTACCAATGTCTTTGTTTATAAGTTCCATGATGATATGTTCCATAGCCTTGCAGACCAGGCTAATGGGGCAGTAGTTCCTGGGGTCCGTGGTGGCTCCCCCCTTGTGGAGTGGGATAACTGTTGGTGTGCGCCATTCAGCAGGCACAAAGCCTGAGGTGAGGCTATGATTGAACATGGTACTTAGGTGGGGTGCAAGTTCATTCTGTAGTTTGTGTAGAACACAGCCTGGGTTGTTGTCTGGTCCCATGGATGCTGTGTTCTTGGCATTGGAGAGTGTGGTTTTTACCTGTGCAGCCTTGATTACAGGAACTTTACATTCTTCCGGTACAGAGATGGGCTCTTTAGGGGGGTGAGTGGGGGGTAAAGTTAGCACTGAACCTATCTGCTAGGATGTTGGCAATATTAGTTGGGTCTGTATATTTAGTGCCATTGTGCTGTAACACAGAGCAGATCTAAGTGTTGCTATTGAGATTCTTGACATAGCTATAGAATGCTTTGTGGTTGTCTTTAGAATCAGTGGCGATTTTGTTTTCGTAACTAGCATTGGAGGATTTTATCAGGGATCACAGCTTCTTACTGAGGCTGACCAGGGAGCCCCTCCACTCGTGGAATTTTGCTCTCTTTTGCAAGAGTTTCTTCCTTCTTTTGTACAGTTTGTTTATGGCAGGGGACCACCAGATTGGCTTCCTTTTTTTGGAGGATAGCATCTTGGTTCTGTTTGGGATAGCACGATCCATGCACTCATGTAAGTGCTTATAAAGTGCAACTGTGTAGGATTCAGTAGTCGTAACTGTATTGTCCATCTGCATGGGTCTCATGACGTTAACCACTTCTGTCTTAAGAAGCATGAAGTTGGCTTTGGAGAAATTTTTTACCAAGGTTTCCTTAATGGGGGATGGAGGCAGGATGTGGATATCTAGGGTAATTAGCTTATGATCGGATCAGACCAATGAGGCGTTGACTTCAGCTGTGGAACACCGGTCACTCATATTGGTAATGACTAGATCTAGGATATTGTTGACCCTGGTGGGGGTATGGATAAGTTGATCCAGGGCATTGGAGTTTATGAATTCCAGAAAGCGTTGAGCGAAGGAGTTGATACATGAGTAGTTTTCTCAGTCAATGGTGGGGTAGTTGAAATTGCCCATTATTAGGGTGTTTGGTTGAACCCTAATATTTTCCAGTACATCAAGAAAAGAGGAGTGGGAATCCTGGGGCATGGTGGGTGATCTGTAGCAAGCTACAATTTGGATTGCAGTTTTGCCCAGAGTTAGTTGCACTTGGCTGCATTATGCTGAGCAACTAGCCTGGAGGTGTGGATATCCTTAATAAATAAGGACACACCTCTGCCTTTGGTGTTCCGGTCCAGGTTACCTGGCCGAAAAATGTGGTATGAGTTATAGCCTGGTAGTGCAGGGGTGGTCTCTGGAGTCTTGAACCAGGTCTCAGTCACTGCACAGATATCGATGTTCTCCATTTTAAGGAGTGCCTCCAGTGAGTGCATTTTGAGATTTAGACTTCTAGCATTGAGTAGCATTGCCCTCAGTTTTTACTTGCCTGTTCCTGTTACGGTGATGAATTTGTCATTTGAACCTTGCCTAAAAAAGCCACTATAGGGGTGGCAAGAACCTTAGCCAGTATCCGGAATCCCAGGTGTGACAAGTGCAGGCTATCTCTGGCAAAGCATCATGGTCTGTCGACCATGTCATCCCAGGCAGACAGATACTGGATCCCTTTAGAATGGCACCAGAAGCTTAGCCAATTGTTGAAGTCAATCATTTTGTCCTTGTACTTCGGCATCATTCTGGGTGATGGCAGAATGTTACTCAGGGCTAGGGTCACACCTGCCTGGGCTACAAGATCAGAGAGCTCTTCCATGTCTCTTTTCATGTAGTCCAGGGAGGTACATCTCAGGTCGTTCACACCAACATGGACAATGACAGAGTCATATTTGTACTTGTGGAGTGACCTGAGTGCGTGCATTATGTGGCGGATCCTGGCACCCGACAGGCAGCTGACAGTAACCTTCTCCTTGTTTAGCCTGGTGAGTGGGACATCAGTGCGCCTGACTATAGAGTCACCTATGACTATTGTGTTGGGTACGTTGTTTTGCCTTATTGGCTGTGGTTGAGTGGCACACTGAGTCTGCGGGCTATGTGTCATTTGGGTTGTGTTGGGGGGTGAAGGTTGCTTGCCTTTCTGCTTTGGAGGTCTCTGTTGCTTGAGCAGATTATTATTGAGAGCCTCCGCAAATGTTTTTGTGTTTCTATGTGTGGATTTTGGTGGTGTAGATTTAGTGAGACTATGTGATGAGTGTGGTGTGGTGCAAGTGTTTACCTTCTCCTCTTGACTGTCAAGTTCAGTCTTGATTGGAGAGAGCTTTACCTCCAGTTTGGCTAGATAAGTGCATCTCTCACAGGTTGTAGTGTTGGGAGGTAGGAGGAGAGGGTTGTCTGTGTACATGAGGCAATTTCTACATTGCCCCAAGATGCCAGATTCATCAGATAGATAGGAGAGACCACTGGAAGCTGACCCTTGGACATGCCTGAATAAAAAAAAATATTTTCCTCTAGATAAGTGAATGAGAATCACTACCCAATAGTCAAGACCAAGGATAAGGATGGGGGCATAGATTCTATGGGTAAATTGGGAGCATAATCTGTAACTTAGCATCCAATTCATCACCACAGTCTGCTAAACCTGCAATAATGTAGAAATTGTAGTATTCCATTTGTCAATCTGAAAATCCTGTCTATATTCTCTCAAGATCAAGACAACATGGTACTTAAACTCTTTCACCTGAGGTATCAGTTCTCTCCTCACACAGAAAGTTCACTTAACTCTTTTCAAAGAGTGAACCATGACCTGTGATTTGGAGGAGAAGATTTCATCTCGGCCACTTCACTTTCAACAAAAAACTGTTCAGTAGTCAGTAGAGACCACATACACTTCAAGGTAATAGAACAATATCATGAGCAGATAACAAGGATTCACCTCCCCCAACCCCATACTGAATTTTCACAGCTCTTGGCAGTACCTTGATATCCAGTCCATGAAAATCACAAACAGGAGAGAAGGCAAGACACACGTGCACACACACACACACACACACACACACACACACACACACACACACACACAAGACACACCCATGATGGAGTCCTAAAACCCTCCTTGAATGCGTTCAATTTATCACCAAGAATAGTGAGCTAAACTGAACACATACAACATCAAGAATATGGATACAACTTTCACCCCTGAAATATAGGGACTGAACAGTTTGCAGGACCAGCCCTGAGACTCCAACTATTATACTATTTCCTATAAGCCATTGGAGGTTATATGGTCTTTAGCCTTCTCCAAGTCCATAGAAGATACAGTATATAGGCAACACTGGTGAATTCCCACAATCCTCCAATATTTGTTTAATATAAGTATATTCCATAGCCAGAACAGAAACTGAACTTTTCTCCTAAATCAAATGATTGGCTTTTGGATGATGTGTCCTTTTCAGCACACTGGCGTATGTGTTCCCAAGAAGGCTGGATAATTCAATACCTCATCAATTAGTGCATGCTCCAATTCCAGTGTTTTTAAATGAGGACCATTACCCTAGTTTACCAGCCTAGAGGTACTGTGCCAGCCTTCTTAGCAACATTGACAAGGTGGTTCAACCAAGATATTCAAATGCCTCTAAATCCTTTGGCATTTATGGCTTGATTTTATCTGCTGCCACAGGCTTATCATAATGGAAATGCTTATTCATTTCAATTATCTCACTTACTGAGATTGCTCTGTATCAATGCCTGCTTCTGTTACTGTCTCCTCAGATGAAGGTGTATTCAGCAGATTCAAGTTTACTACATTCAGGAGTTCCTGGGGATGCTCATCCCATGTCTTCACAATCTTCACATTTAAGGTCAGTGTTTTTGCATTCTTATTGAGAACAACATGGACAATATGTCACCCTTTCCTCCTCCTTCTGAGTTGCCAGATAGTTTTCACAACCTGTTTGAAACCATTCAAACATCAACCTTCAAGGCCTCAGCAAACTCATCCTATACCTGGGTCTTCACTTTTTTGGCTGGCTTCCATGCTTGTCAATGTCTAGCAATCAAATTCACAACCTCTGTCACTAGCATCCAATGAAAGTACTCTTTCTTTAAATTGAAATATGTTTTCCTCATAGCAGATGAACACCGGCATGTCAAAGGCATTCTGAGGACAAAGTCAGTATAACTTTGAGCTTCTATGGTCTGTCTACTTGCTTCTATGGCTGCCTGATCCAAATCATGACCAAATAGAGATCAGTTGACAGCTTACTACCTTGTGCAAAGAACATATGGTCTCAGGACTGATGACATATATACAAAGCCATTAATTTATTTTTGGTCTAAACTGTCTGCTAGTAAGAGTATACTTATTAACATCCTTGTGTCCAGGCATTGTGCTTGCTATGCATAATCCATAACTAGAACAGAATTCCAAAATCAGTTTAACACTCAGAATCATATCAGTCAAGCCAATTCTCCCAGTCATGTCCATTCTGTTGTATCCATCATTCTTCATGAGTACTGAAGTCTCCCAACAGAACTACAGCCAGGCACCACACCCTTGTTCCCTAAGGAAGCCAATCACTCTGAATCCAATAGATCATTAAATATGTGATGATATGAGGTATAGCTAGCTATGCCAGGAGAAGCAGGGCAGTGGATGTGTAGCATATGCCAGCACAGCTAGCTGGACTTTATTAAAGAATTGTATGTTATTTGAATATCAAACTGATTTGCACAGATGCTTTCACTGAAAATGTATTTGTAAAGTTGCTTGTGTTAAAAATGTATCAACAGTGTGTCCTGCTGGACAGAAAAAAGAAATATACATATATTATTGTAACTGTTGAAATATATATATATATTGTAGCAGAGTATACTGGAACAGAAGAGATTAATCTCAATCCACTTGACTTTGGAAAATAGTGGGAAATTAAATTACTTAATTTAGGCCATAAAGATTGTATCTTATAGTTTTCAATGCAGCCACAGGAAAAAAGTCTGTACAAGGAAGCTTTCTGCATTGTCATTGGGGTGAACTAATTGCTACACTGGAAGGATGGAGGTTTGAAATTGTTTTGTGACTTCCAAGAGTTGCGTGTGTGTGTGTGTGTGTGTGTGTGTGTGTGTGTGTGTGTGTGCGTGTGTGTGTGTGTGTTGTGTATTATTGACACCTATGTGCTAAATCCTGACAGCTTCTAGCCAATGTGGGTTGCATGGGAGCCAGAAGTCAGATGGCCAGATGTATGTGATACCATTCTGTAATCAATCACTAAAATAATGTTTTAATACAAGCTGAGACTGAAGCCTTAGGGCAGTCTGTTTTTGTAACCTGACCAGGAAGGACCCCCCTCACCTACTTCATTTTGCCTTACTCTAGTAAGTAGCCAGGGAATAATAATTGTTTGGATCAGTCAGGAGCATATAGTAGGATTAGTTAAGTATTGTTTTTCTGTAACTGTGTAAACCTGTCCACCTGTGTTATTTTTAAAATTCCTGTGATCAAAACTCTTGTGTTTACTATAAACATATATTTAGTATTTTCATGTTCTTTTATTATTAAGGGTGGCCACGGTGGTGCAGTGGTTAGTGTTGTCACCTCACAGCAAGAGGTTTTCCAGTTTGATCCCCAGCTGGGGTGCCTTCTGTACAGAGTCTGCATCTCCTCCCTGTGGTCACATGGGTTTGCTCCAGTTTCCTCCCCCATCCCAAAGACATGCTGTAGGTGGATTGAACACTCTAAATTGGCCCTAGGCATGAGTGCATGCATATGTGTGTGCCTTCTGTGGAAGGTTGGGTGCCAGGCTGGCAACTTGACACTGTAAAACTCCACTGCCAATCATGAGCAGACAGGTGATCCACTGTGGCAACCCCTAAATGGGAAAAGCCAGAAGAAGAAGATGTTCTTTTATTATTAAATATATTTAAACCTTTCATTGTGGCTGGTCCTTTAGAGAATATTTTAAACTTTGAGAGGACTTATATCTATTTGGTGACACTGTGGCCACTCCTGGAAGCCTTACTGCTTTGGTCAGACTACTTTTGTATTAATATTAATTTCACTCAGTATAATTGGGTACCCTTACGAGAGCCTTAGAGTAGTTGGCTTTGGGGTATCTGGTGGCAGAAGGGGACATGTGTGTGTGTGTGTGTGTGTGTGTGTGTGTGTGTGTGTGTGTGTGTGTGTGTGTGTGTGTGAAAATCAAATCTCAAAGTGTGTGTGTGTCTGTGTGTGTGTGTGTGTGTGTGTGTGTGTGTGTGTGTGTGTGTGTGTGTGTGTGTGTGTGTGTGTGTGTGTGTGTGTGTGTGTGTGTGTGTCAGCTACTTGCAGCAGACATGAAGCACTGTTTTCCCAGGAAAGGGTGCTGGAGGACTTGGTTTGGACACTCAGCTGAGGACTCAAAACCCAGACCTCGGACTGAGTGTGTTTCCTGTGTGCTCTTAAGGGAAATTGTGCTTGATGCAGAGAGCTAAATCTGGAAATACTGGGTATTTCCCTTTTTCTTCCAAGTGAACGCTCCTCTCCAGTGCCAGTGGTGAGGATTCAGGCTCCTTGATTACTGGCCCAGTGTGGGAACATCACAAAACATATCAAGCTCAATGCACATTTTACATAAGTGAAATAAAATGCTTTTTCAAGATACAAACATGAATATCAATGCATCATAAAAAGGATTTGAAAACTTGATACATGGTAAACCAGCCAGTAAATTAACAGCTTCATTAAGGTTGCTACCAGTCAGATATATGCCTGCACCTATCATTTACCTACTGAAAGAATGAACTAGTCTACTTTTTGACTGATATATAAGAGAAAAATGTGTTTAAGTCTGGTTGAAAATATAACAGTAATCCACACTGACATGCCCTTTCCTTGTATAATAAAATATCAAAATCACCCTTCTCAAACAAATTCTTAGAAGCAATGTTTCTCTCTAATTTAAATACATAGTAAGAAGAAGATTCAGCAAAATATTTTAAAAATACATACCAAACATTTAGTTTATTAATATCAAATAACTTCTTTCAACAATCCCCAACTCCAAAATGTTCCTGTTTATATAAAAACAGCCAATATGTTGCAACTATGCTGCATAGCATTAATTTCCAAATGGAAGAGTCATGTATTCACAACTTTCTTTATGAAGGAAGAAGCTCTTCATTCCAACTATGCAAGTTTTGCAGATTCTGATGTGTTTCTGTCTCAGTCAAAATCTGATAAACCTCATAACTTTGTTATAGAGTGCTTAGCTAAACTTGAATACCAAGCTTCAAGCTATGTAGGTTTTGTTTGCTGGAATGGATTACTATGTTGTTGTTTGTCTTTCAGCTTTTTCCCAGTAAGGGGTCGCCACAGCAGAACTCCAGTCCACTAATGATTGGCAGTAGATTTTTACAAAATGCCAAGGTGCCAGCTCGACACCCAACCTTCAACAAAGGCACACCCATTTACGCACACATATCTTTTGAACACTACCCAACCACGGGGAGGACACGCAGACTCCATAAAGAAGGCACTCCCAAGCCAAGCCGAGAATCGAACGGGAGAACTTCTTGCTGGGAGGTAACAATGCTACTGCTGTACCAACATGGAATTGTAAGTAAATGGCTTCAATGATAAATATTGTCATGATAACTGAACAATATCACAGGATGATGCTGTGTATTATATCAGCTCTGAAAAACGTGCATTCTACTGTGTGACTGCACAGAAGGAAGGAATGTGAAAATTGAATACTGATGCAGTCTGGAGTGCCTGCTGAAATCCTAGAGTGCTGAGTCCTGGCTCATCAGCTTTGTGTATGATATATTGTACTAATACAGTTTTATCATATTAATAAAATATAACAACGTGCTTGTGATATTGATCACCTTGGTCTGATTCTTTTCCCAACTGTCAGTGTGACTTCAGCAGACAAGTGA
>NC_056735.1:845190239-845255239 GCF_019279795.1 Protopterus annectens | reverse complement strand
GAAACCACTTCAGAGGGAAGCCATGATTATTGTTAAACCTCCTAGCAAGCTAGGATCTATAGATAACACATATATCCTGCTGGTGGAGGATTATGGCTATATCTTTTACTGAAGCAAACAATGGCAAATGCTGTGTTGGCCGTTTTCAACAGGGTAAGTTTTCCTACAGAAATATTGACAGAATAAGGCATGAGTTTGTGTCAGACCTGCTGGCCTGGTTGGGGAAACATTGTGAGATAAACTATTTAATGATTACATCCTACCTTCCACAGATGAATGGTTTGGTGAAGAGGTTGAACTCTACACTGAAGACCATAGTAAGGGCATTTGGTGACCATTTTAAGAAGGAATGGGACAAGTGTCTACCCCATCTTCTCCTCATATAGAGGGAGATGTCACAGGACTCCACATATTTTTGCCTTTTAAGCAGCTGTAGGGTCACAGGTTAATGAAGGCTTCAGGATTTAATGCAGATTAGTGGGAGAGTGAGTGCAATTCTAACAAGAAGTCTGCTGTGGAATATGTCGTAAACTTCAAGACTAGGCTTATGGCACTCATGGAGATGTACTAGGAGTACCTGGGGCAGGCACAACAGCAGTAAAAAGACTTGTATAACAGGACAACCATTAACAGAGCATATTCTGTTGGGCAACTTGAAACAATGTTTATTTCGATTAGACACAACAAGCTGCAGACAGCATGGGAGGGTCTTTTCACTACTGTGAAAAGTTGATTGGTGTTAACTACAAGGCAGAGTTGCCAGGTAGTAGGCAGATGCATTAACTATACCATGTTAACATGGTAAAGACATTCCAAGACAGTGACATCCTGGCACTCAACATCTGCAGTGCGTTGTAGGAAGACCTGGAGGTGGATCTGATGGCAGATTTTCTCAGTGAGGCTCTGTCTGTGAAACTGGTGGATTAGTTATCCACATTCTAGCAGTTAGTTTCTAGCAAAGGTCATCAAATGCAAGCAGCACTGTAATAATTTGGGAGTATGTTTTCTTGTAAGCTGAGATGCAACCACCTAGTGGAGCACTATGTGGTCACTTGACTGCAGATGCCCATCAAACAAGCCCCTTACATGGTACCTGAAAGAGTTATACAAACTCTAACAGACAAACTCAGGACATGATGGATCTGTAGGACACCCAAAAGTCTAACAGTACCTGAGCCTCTCCAGTGTTATTGGTAAAAAAGAAAGATGGTAGCAACAGGTTTTGTCTTGGTTACAGAAAGCTTAAGAGTCACACAGAGTCAGGTGATTATCCCATACCTAGGACTGATGAAGTCTTAGAGCAGCTGGGTAGAGCTACGTATGTAACCACCACTGACTTGGTCATGGCTTGCTGTCAGGTGCTCCTGACACCTGTAGCCAGGGAAAGGTTAGTATTTGTGTCCTCTTTTGGGTTATACACATTTACCAAAATGCCCCTTGGAATGACGAATGCCTCAGCAACTTTCCAGAGGCTAGTAGATTTCATTCTAGTAGGAGCAGAGATTATGCCACTGATTCCATGGATGAGATTACAGTCTATATCTGGTCATGGTCATAACATATTCAACATGTCAAGGAGATGATGGCAAGTTGCAAAGAGCAAGGCTAACTATTAAAGCCAACAACTGTCATTTAACATGAAAATCCTATGTTATCTGGATTACAGAAATGGTGGTAAGATTCTGTCAGAGTAAGTCTAGGTGAAGACTATTCAAGCAAGACACAGCCCTGTTACCAAGGATACCAACTCAGACAATCTTTTAAGAATTGGGTAGACAGCAGAGGAGTATACCCTCAGCTCTGTTTTTTAAGGGATGCTGACAAAAAGACTTGTCTGAGGATCTCATGAAGGGAGAAATTGTGGTGACATGGTAGAGAAACACATATAAAAAGTGATGCCTGTACTTTTTTATCAATTCAGAATGCGCTGCATGTCTATGCTATACTTAAGCTTTGCAAAATCTGCAAAAGAAATTACATTGTGGAATTGCATTTCTAGGCTGTTTTAACAGTTAAAGGAGAATTGCGGGTGCTCTTTATGTAATATACCAAAAAAAGATAATCATAAAACTTGTAAACTAACTCTGCTGAAATATGCAGCAACTACTTATGGTCTGCGTGAAAAATAAAAAAGCTATATGTTGAGAGTCGAAAGAAATGCATTAAGTCAGTCCAGCTGTAGACCTGGAAGTGTCAAAGTATAAGTTGCTCTGCTGAATCCTGCCTATCCAGTTTGTTAGTAACTTAGATCAGTCAATATTTCAGTATTCTTTCAGCTACAGTTATATTATATAGCAAGTATTAATCTGACTTTTTGTTTGAAGGAATCTATCTGTGCAATTAATTATTTTCTATTTTTCTGTGCAGATGAGTTTATTTCTGCATGTTTAACTCGTATCAGAGCTGCGTAATTTCTAAACATTTTTTTATTTATTCACTTTTAAGATCTTGCAGCTGGCATTTATTTATGTATTATTTATTATTTGAGAATGGGTATAATTAAGCACTGTAGGTTGAGAACCTGCTGCATTCCCCTCCAAATCCAGGGCAATTATCATATTACTAGTGGTGCTCTTTTATAATTGTATTTGGTTACTAATCAATGGCAATGGTGAGTCCTCCAAGAATGTAGGGTGGTGGCAGATTTACCTTGACAGGGCAATGGATATGAGGAAGTAAAGAATTCTCCCAGCCTTTCCTTTGTATGTGTAAATGTGAATATAGTGCACTGGAAGATACTAAGGCATTGAGTTTTACAGAAAGAGAGAGAGAGAGTGAGAGAAAGAGAGAGAATGAGTGATGAGAAAGCATCTTGGGAGCTAGGCCAAAGACTCAGCATGGTGAGGGGTCAGTGTGTTATCCTAGTGTGGGAGTTAATGCTGGAATCCCAAACTGAGGACACCAGTGTATATTCCTTGTATTGTCTTGAAGCCATGTTGCAATTGATGGACTGGTTTGTGATAATATCTGTGTGCATCTTTTCTACTTTAGTTTGTTGGCTGCAATTGATATGACTTGAGAAACAATCACTCTGGTGCTCACAGTGGATGGTATCCAAAAAACATAGTTCTTGTCCCTAACATATCTGGGTCCTCATTGCGGGGGTTACTCAAAGGCATTCATTTGACTATTAGCATTACACTGCCTGATTGTGCTGGGATTTAAATTCCCATCACTGGTAGAATGAGCATTACAGTTTCCATTAGTAAAGTCTGGGAAAGAATTATTTATTCAGTTCTTAAGTAGTTAGTAAAATTACATTCTTTTTTAATGTATTTTGTTAAATTTTAAGTTATCAGATAGAATGAAGTTTGAAAAGAATGACTGGAAAGGGGATATTTTTGCAAGATCAGGAAATACCAGAAATAGGGGAGTTTTCATTTTTCTCCAGAATTGTGCAGTCTCAGAGTTATTCTTTTAAGTTAGAAGATGTGAGGATACAAAAACAGTTATTTTTGTAAGCACACTTTGATAAGTCCGTTTTTAAAAAAAAATGTATTTTGGACAAAGTGAATGTTGGTTAATTGCAATAAATCCTTTTATTCAAGACTGTGGTTGGTTTTACTCTTTGGTAAGGATAATGATGCCATGACCTCTGCTAAATACAGAGAGTAAAACGATGAGTAGAGGGCAGAAGGATCCTAGGCTTGTCAAGATGACATAAGATATAGTGAAAACATTATATGGATTTCATACTATTTGTTCCAAACTGTTATTTAACATGGACAGTTAATATCTGGGTATGTTCAATTGATGTAAAATGGTTTACCCAGTCAGATGTTCAGGTAGTTAAAATTTCCCATAGGGAATCATGGTATTTTTGTTAACTTTGATATCTTGGAGTTTAGTCAGAAAATCCTCATGCTCCTTATCTGACATAAGTGGTGTACAGACGGCCCTTAAAATATTATATTGAATATCATTTACATTAATTGCAGGTACTATATGAGTAATTAAGTGGGTGCATGTGTATGAGTGTGTGTGTCTTTGTGTGTGTGTGTGTGTGTGTGTGTGTGTGTGTGTTTGTGTGTGTGAATCAAGTTTATACACATTATTGAAGTCATAATTTTTTTTACTTGATCACAATTAGACATCTGAGTCATACATGGTCAATAAAGAGTCTATAATTAGAGGATATTGAGGCAGTGTTTTATGAATATGAATGACCCCTCCTCCCAGCTGAAATGCTCATCCAAAGTGCAGTGAGGAGAGATGCATCAAAGGCTGGAAATTGTCTCAAATGTACCACTGAGAATCTAAAGTCCCATGGCTTTTGAGGCATAGTGGCCCACAGACCAATCTGATTTAGTTTTCTCTCAGCATTATTCATATTTTTCTGCAGTTGTATCACGTTGATAAGAAATAGTACATTGATAGTTGTATAAATAAATAAATAAATAATGTAAATTATGTAAAAGGCAAGGTAATATGGTTCTATATGAGTAATTAAGTGGGTGTACACATTCTTGAAATAGAATTGATAGGCTCCAGAATACAATGATTCAAGAGGAGGGCTATGACACATGCATGACTGATGGTTTGCAAAAATGCTCTAGAGTACACCACTGGCCACCAGAAAATCCATTACTTTCTCCAGCACAACAGTCATGTCTCCGGCAAAATCCATCAGCTTTTCCAGAAAATCCTAAGACAAGCCAAGGAAGATGTATACTTAAGTGTTTTCGTAAATATAAAAAAGTCTGCAGCAATCTTTGCAGTAAATTAGTTTTATAGATACCAATGGATGCAGCTGAACAAAATCAAGGCATAGCTCAGCTGTTGTCCCCTTAAAATGCAGGTAATATTTCTAGTTGTACTGATAGAATAAATGCAGATTGTGAGTGTACAAGCCAAACACAGTTGAGATTCCAAGATGGCCGCCGACTAGTCTAGTCCTTACTCTCTGAGCTCCTCACAGCTATTTAACTTTTGGTTTTTTTTACAACTTTATATCAACCTTTTTCCTCAAATTTTTATACTAAAAGATTTTATAAATCTTTTTCTACGCATTTGGATTATTTTTTCTTCTGGACTTATTATCCTGGGATTTATTTTACCTCAGAACATTCTTGGTCTCTCTGCTGCTGGGACTCCTACTGCTCCAGTCTGTTCCTGGTTCCTGGTATCCTGTTGACTGCATTCCATTTCTGGGCATGGCTACAAAATCTGACTCCATGGAGACTCAGCCTACAAAGGCCAAATATACTTCAATGCTCTCTCCTGAAAAAGATTCAGGTTCAAAAAGACTGAAATTATCTAGACAACCTACAGAAACTATTAATGTAAGTAATAAAGATTTAAATGGCTCAAATTTCCTTTTAGAAGAACTAAAAATAGCATTAAAACCAATCCAAAGTGCTATACAAAACTTTTCAGAACAGTTTACAGACTTTAGTAAATCTTTAAAGCAAATAAACGATAGTATTGTTACTATTGAAAATAAACTCTTAGCTTTGGACGTTAAAACAGACTTATTGGAAAGTGACTTTAAATCTAGAGATAAAACTATTTCAGATTTACAAGCTAAAATATTGGAGCTGGAAGCCAGGAGTCGAAGAAATAACATCATTATTCGTGGTTTACCTGAATCTTATGACAATAAAAACTTGTTATCTGTGACTAAAAATATCTTTGAAACACTGTTAAATTGTGAAGCTTCTTCAAAATCTATAATTGTAGAGAGAGCACACAGAGCACTGCGTACAAAGCAAGATTCTTCCACACCAAGGTTAATTTATACTAAGTTACTAAACTTTCAAGACACTTTCCAGATCCTAGAAACTGCTAAAACAAAGAAACAATTCATATGGAAGTCTCACAAACTATCATTTTCCCAAGATCTTCCTGCACAGATCAAATTAAATAGACAAAAACTGGGCCCCTATTGTGCTGACTTGATAAAAAGAGGGATTAGATTTCAATGGCTTATCCTAATACCTTGTCTTTCACAGCTAATGACAAAAGATTTGTATGTTCAGATCCTAACGATGCAAAAGACATTTTTCTTAAAACATTTAAAAAGCTTCCTGACACTGTATCTTAATATTCTACTGTTAAAGAACTACAATAAGGTTTGATTTTTTTCATTTCTTTACTCTGGCAGTATTTGTGTTACATGATTTGTAATTCTGGTGTGACATAATTATATTAGCTTAAGAACTTGTCATGTAATTTACACATGATAGATTTGGTGTGACAGTGTGCAGTGACAGGATATATGATTGTTAGATTTGTGTGGATTAATAGAAGCATTTAAATTGCTGTATTTACTTTTTTCTCTTTCTCTCACATATGCTTGCTGTGTAAATAGATAATATGTTAATTTTACTACAAGCTTTTGAGTTGCAGCCTTCTGTGTAAGCTAAATGATTTTTGGAGGGAAAAACATTCCATCTCAACATTCTAGCAAGAAAATCTTCCCCTCAGAGTTCCAGCTGATGCTCTGCATGAACATGCACACTACAGTCTCTCTGAGATGGATGGTGATGTCATCATTTGTGAGGAAAGAAGGACAGTTTCAAATACACAAGTCTGCTTGTTTTCAACAAATATTCAATAGTGCTAACTTTTTAATAGATCTGGCTATTATTTAAAGTGTTTTCTCTTCATAAATGAAGGTTGCTTTTAAATTTAAACAGATTCATGTCACATAATATATTCAGTGACTTTTAATGTGTCTGCATGACTTCAAAGCAAGCTGCTACTTTCATAAAGCAGAGTGAAAATGTTTCTGGAAACAAATGAACAGGTTAGTTTTATATATTAAAATTCTAAAGGATGTGTAAGGAAATGAACATATTTTCCTATTCAGAATATTTTTCATACAATATTTTATATTATACTGAAGTGTTTAATTTGACAAATGTTACAAAGTATACCTGTTCATATGAAAGTTTCATGTTCTTTCTATTCTCTGCTCTCTTTCTTCTCAGAGACTGGATGTGATATTTATGATTAGTAGTTTATGTTTAAGAAAGCCTTTACTTATTTGAAAGGTTTGAAATAACTATCTTTAAACATGATTAGCTGAATCTACCTGTATATATTTAAGCCCTTAGATTTACTGCATTTAGCTTGCTTGTTTCTGTTTTAATTAGATGTTCAAAATGTTTACTTTAAAAGCCTTGTCTTTTCATGCTGTTTGGCTATGTTACATCTATAGCTTAGAAGAATAGTATAGCTACATAACCTAACAGAGTCATTAGTAAAATATTCAAAAAGTAGATTTAAAATTATATGTATGCACATTGTTGTACATTCAGTCCAATATATATGATGCTGTTTAAGTTACTATTTAATAATATAATTATACTTTATTCATGTATATTAACTAGTGTTAAAAACCTTACAGCTTATAATATTTCATTTTGAATAGTTCCTGTACTACTATTATCTAGTTAATAGATGCATCTCCAGACTGAATTGTTTTTCATTTTGAGATATGGTTGCTTGGTAGTTGTTTTTTGCTTTATTTGAACTATAACTAAATACTCATTCTACAGGTATTAGTGTTTTTATCATACTAATGGTCATGTTGATTAATGAAATTATAATTAAAGTACTAAAGAAGGTTCAGTAGATAGTGCATGACTATTATCTTTAGTTCAGTAATGCTATGCTTATTTACTTATATTATAATGTTACCAGTTGGTTTGTTATACTTATATATGTTATCTTACATATCTTTCAGTTTTAATTGTATTACTTCTTATGATAGAGTGTTCTAGTTAAGCAGAGTGTGATTTATTTATTATTTACTTGTTTCTCTTTCTCTTGAAATACTTGAGGAAATACATTTAATCACTATAAATTTCATTTTAAGGATAGGAGCTTTAGATTAGTATTAGAAGTAGGGATTAAGCATGTTGGACGTCTTGAAATTAGTTAATTTTGTATATATTTTCAGTAGTATTACTCGGACTTTATGTTATGTTAGGCTTCCTTTGAGTAATTTGTATTCTAACTTGAGGTTATTATTATCTATAATTACAATGTTTTTTATGTTCTTCTGCTCTTCCTTTATCACAGGGGGATTGGTGGGTAGGCACTAGGGTTAGGATAAAGGTCATTATTATACATTTCATGGTTCTTATAAAACCTTTTTTTTTTTTTTTCAACAAATGTTATTTGATGACTTGCTTGAATACTTAAAGACTGTTTTTTCTTTTATTTTTCCTTCTTCTTTTTAATATTGTGTTGGATTTGCACCTTGAGTTCACTTTTATAGCATCAATAATGATTATACTTGTAGAATATGCCTGTTGACATAATTTTAGATTCTTGGAATGTTAGAGGCATTCAAGATAAAGCGAAAAAGTCACTATTATTTCATATGATCTTTAAATCACAGGCTAACATTTGTTTTATTCAAGAGACCCATATTTCACGTATTGATTGGAATAAAGAGTTAAAAAATGGATCAAAAAGATTATAGCTTCAGGTGACTCATCTAACTCCAGAGGTGTAGCTATAATCATTAAACAAAAATTCATTGGGAATATTATTGATGAGAAATTTGATGATGAGGGGAGGTGGTGCTTATTTACCGCTTCTATTGCTGGTTTGGACAAACCCTTATTAATTTTAAATCTATATGGCCCATGTAATTCACAACATTTGTTCATTTTAAAAATTTACAATATTCTTGCATCCTATAAGGATCATCATATTATAGTGGGTAGTGACTGGAATGCAGTTATAAACCCTGTAATTGATCGTTCCCGCTCCACTGTCACCTATAATCTTCAATCTACTCTGGCTATAAATGATTTGATGACAGAATATAATTTAATAGATCCCTCCGCACTGTTAAAAATATAAACAAGAATGATATATATACTTATTATTCTAAGTGCTATCATTCGTGGTCCAGATTAGACTTCTTTCTAATTTCAGATTATATTTCAAAATATATTGTGGACTTTACTACAGAACCCAGATTATTTTCGGATCACTCAAGAATTTCACTAAAATTGAACATAAAACCCAATATCAAAAATAAAACTATGTTTAATAAGTGGACCTTAAATAATAACTTATTGTCAAATGAAGATATTTGCAAATAAGCTTCAGAAATCCTAAATGAAATGGTGAATAGTCTTGAATCATCAGACATTCCTTATGACATACAATGGGCTGCATGTAAAGCAAGATTAAGAGGTTTATTTATTAGTAAAGCTGCTTTTTCAAAAACAATACTTTAAGAAAGAGGAATTCTTAAAATCAAGAATTTCTTCGTTGGAAAATCATCTTAGTCTGAACTATGATGCTACCTTAGAAAACAAATTTTTGATTGTCAGAAAGATTTAATTCTGCTTCACCAAAATAACCTCTCCTTAGCTGAACAAAAGCTACTTGCTTCATATTCAGAGTGGGCCCAGGTTCCATCTAAATTGTTAGCGAGAATTATTAAAGTTAACTTCAGAAATCCAAATATTACATCTTTATCTTATAATAACAGATTATATAATACTGATGAAGAGATTATTCAACTTTTCACCTCTCTTTACACTGAGTTATATTCAGGTTCTTCTAATTCTGTTAAAGATAATCACTCAAAACTCTTTTTAGACTCTTTGCAGTTCCCTAAACTTACTGATAATCAGCAAAAACTACTTTCTACCCCTATATCGGTACAAGAAATCTCGGATTCAATAGATAATCTTAAATTGGGTAAATCTCCGGGACCTGATGGTTTTACTCCAGAATTTTTCAAAACTTTCAAATTGGTAGTTCTTCCCTTTCTATTTAAAGTTTACAATCATATAAGAGTTAATGATATCTCAGATATTCATTGGAACACATCCAAAACCATTCTAATTCTAAAAATAATAAAGATAAATCTGACCCAGTAAATTATAGACCCATTTCTTTAATTAACGTGGATATTAAGATTCTGTCATCTATTCTGGCTAACAGATTGAAACGGATTTTACCCTCAATTATCTCGTCAGATCAATCAGGTTTTATGTCTCAGAGACATGCTTGGGATAATACTCTATCTTTAGAGACTATACTTCATCTCATTAAGAAAAATCCAAACCCTATATATGCTTTGATTATAGATGCATCAAATGCCTTTGACAGAGTATGTTGGAACTTTCTATTTCAAACTATGTTATGTTTTAATATTCCCTTATTCTTTATAAATTTTTAAAAGTTTTATACAAGAATATGTTTACTAGACTATACATTAATGGTCAATTTTCTGCTCGATAAAGATCACTAAAGGAACAAGACAGGGTTGTCCATTGTCCCCTTTTCTTTTCAACATTTACTTAGAACCTTTGCTATTGTTTATTACTCAAAATACTTTTCATAACATCCCTAGAATTCTTAATACTAATATTCATTTCTCTGCTTTTGCGGATGATTTAGCAATCTACTTTCAAACTCCATTATCTGATTACAGAAAAATAACGAATTCTATTGATTATTTTTCTTTGGTTTCCAACTATCTTTTAAATTCTACAAAACTCATATTTTTCCCTTAAATCATTTAGCACACAAATCTTTTTTGTTTCCAGACGATCATTTTCAGTTTACTTATAATATAAAATATTTAGGAATCAATTTAGAACACAATAATAAATCTTCCTTTCAAAATAATATTAATAAATTATGGAACTCTATATTGTCTGATATGGACAGATGGAAGCATCTAAACCTTTCATTTCTTTCAAGGGTGGCCATTATTAAAATGAATATTCTGCCTAAATTTCTTTACCAATTCTCATCATCTGATCAGATAATTTCAAAAATTTTTTGAGTCTGTAAATAAAGCTTTGGCAAAATTAATATGGTTCCCTAAATCTGTTAGAATTTCCTATTCTAGATTGGCATTTTTGAAGGACAAGGGAGGTTTGGGTTTACCTAATCTTTATCTCTATTATTTGATTGTCTCATCCAATAAACTTCTTACTATCTCTAAATTCAATAACACTTCTTATCCAAATCACCCTTTATGGATAAAATTATGGTATAATTATGTCATTTCTAATAATTTAAATCCTGAAGCTATTCCCTTTATCTCTCTGGATAGTTTATTTATTAAAAATATATCTACAGTATTTAAACAAAAGATTAGATATTTTCAAACCTTACTCAAAATGTGTAAACTAGAAAAGATCTCACACCATGTTCAGCCAATTAATCTAAACCCAAATATATTATTGGACAATAAACTTTTGAACTTAACAAACTATCCTTTAATTAAAAATCTAAAAGTAGGAGATGTTTTGAAATATCTTGACTTGCCTTTATCTGACTGGCGTAAGTTATTGAAAGTAAACTGGAATTACTCACCAATTCTTACACAACTAAGAGCAATAATTAAAAACAAATTTGTATCTCTGGTCCCCATAGACTCACAATTGAAAAACCTTAACACGATTATCAAAATACTTTCATCATCTGATAAAATGCTCTCAAACTCATATAAATTAATTAATTCTTTAATGATGGACCACAACTGTCTTTTATTTAATGTTTGGTTGAATTATAATTCCCAATTGTCAGAATCTCAGAAAGTCCTGGCTATTAGACACACTAAGGAATTTATCCCTTTTAAAAAAATAGCATACACACAATTAATGATTAATAATGATGCCTACTTTACCCCAATCAAATTAAACAAATTTAACCCAAATAAGTCCCCTTCGTGTTCATGCTGTTCTCATCCCCAAGCAGACCTCCTTCATATTCTATGGTATTGTCATTTTTCTCACAGATTGTGGACATCTTTGAAAGTCAGACTGCAGAAAATGGGATATCAAAAATCCACATTGACGTGGGAATTTGCTATTCTACATATTCCATTGATTCATCTTTCAAAAGTTGATATTCATGTTATCATTTTATTTGCTCATTACTAAAACTTTATATAATACAAAATTGGATTGATCATTCTAAACTAAAATGGGTTACTTTCCAGAAAATGGCTTTTAAATTTATTGATGCTCAAAGATACTTAGGTGGAAGTCCAAAAAAAAGCTATTAGAAAGGTTGTGTTAGAAAAGGTTCTAAACATATTAAATAGTTAATGTTAAATATTTTTTTTTTTCTCTCAGGTTGCCTAACTTGTATATAGTGTACATATGGTGTATGTTTTATTTCTAAATAACTTATCAAAATCTCATGAAGGCTGTTATCACTAGATGAATTGTTATATGTTCATTTATGCCTTCTTGTTATGTATAATCTTTTAATTGTCTTGCTATTCATATAATTAATAAAAAAAATTTTGAAAAAAAAAACAAGCCAAACACAGTTGCTTGGAATAACAGTTGTGGAATAGTGCTTCACTATTTTTCTGAAATCACTGTGATTCCTTGCACTCTGTTAATCTGGTTGCGACCCATCCTATTCATTTTTTCCTGTTTTTGGCCTTTTGATACTGTTAATGCTATTAATTCTTCTAAAGGATAGTCTGCATTTGACTTCATTAGAACTTAAGACTCTAATATTACTGCTGACTCTTAATCTGTGTGTACCTCTACTGACTCTATCTCAGGTCATCATGGTGAAGGTCATGCATCTAATCCTACTGTGGGAACATAAATATATTAATCTTAAGGGGCATCATGACTCCTTTCATCCTGATGTGGTCCTTTTACCTCCCCTTCCTCTCCCCTCCCCTAAACACCATGCCTCACACCATCTGATCATTGCATTCCTTCCTCTGTAGGCTCTGGCTCACCCTTTACCCTCCCCTTCCCTCCTCACTCAATCTCTCAGACCTGTTATAACATGCTTAACTATCCCACTTCATCTCATCTCCAAATACATATCCAACTAACTTACACCTAGCTTCCTCTCACTACCATGAATACTACTCACTCAGTCTCCTCTCTTACTCCTCTATCTTCCCCTTCCATCCCATTAGCCCTTCTAGCTTGTTCCACCTTCATGTGGAACTTCTGTTTTATATCTGCTTGAGTTTAGTGCAACATTTGTATATAAGATTTAGGTATATGAGTTTAGAACAGTATCCGTCTGAACTTAGTACTATCTGTATATACATCCTACCATTATTCCTAACCTCTAGCTAGATATTGGTATATCTGCTCATTACTATGTTTCATATTGTATGTATAGCTAACGTTTGCTGCAGTATGTATTATTTGTCTATTGTATGTATATTCAATTGTTCTTCATGTACTCTGCTGCTCATTTATTATTCTGTGGAGCTTTTCTCCCCGGGTCTCCACTGAAAAAGGACCTGTGTCCAGTTGGAATTTCCCGGTAAACAAATGTAAATAAATAAATAATAAATAAATGTGCATTCCTTGACATATTTCTGTTTAATTCTGCTAGAGGCAATTTTTTTTCTTTATGGATTCTGTTGTACATCTTTGAGTCTTTTATTCAAAAGTGTGCTTATTAATCTGTCAGTCCTTCACAAACAAAATTCCTCTACTGCTCGGTACAATAAAGGCTGTCCTCTGTCAACAATAAAATACCTGAACAAACTGAACGAACTAAATGATAAAATTAATAATCAAAATACTTTATTAACCGCATACAAAACAGATTGAGCGCGCTTTCGTCTCCTATTGTGAGACTTCATCAGAATCACATGTAATAACATTTTCCTGTTTATATACTCTGTTAATTAAACAATCATTAGCTAATTATTTACCATAACAATGAATTAAAACCAATTCTGGTTAACCCTTTGTATGTAAAATCTATTAAAATTGTTTAAAATAAAATTATGTATAAATAAATTAATACTTCACATAAAATATAGGTATAAAATATATAAAATAAAATATGCCTCTAATATACACATATACTACGAATTATTGATGTCATTAAGTATTTAATATTTAATATTTACCTATTATAGGTTCAAAAATACTTAAAATCAAAGAACAACTATTATATCTGATGTGTCTACTAATCTGTCAGTCCTGCTTGGGATTCCTGGCTGTTATTGTGGCTGGTTCCATAATTCTGTCACTTCTGTTAGAAGCAATCTTGCTGTACTAAAACTGTATATGATATCTGATATTTTAAATTTGTTAAGGCATTTCTGTCTCTGTAAATTCTGCCTTTTGAATTTACTTCTGCCATGTACTCCAGACTTTAAATTCTACGGGGCCTGTGACATCTTAATAAAGCTATGGGTACACTTGCTCCATTCATTGCACTAGGGTCCCTTTCCTTGTTTTAATCCATCCAGGAGACCACTTGACATTGTGTCCTGCTAAGGAGTCACAAGCATAAAATGTTTCTGGACTTGCAGTTCTCAGAGAAATGTGAGCAGTTCTGTCATCATCACACTCCATTTCACAGAAGTACAGTTGGTGAAGGAGTCTACAGAATTTCTTAGTTGTCAATCAAGACTGAAATATTGCTATGAGGTAGTCTGAGTTGGATATGATCCAAAGTTTGACAGAGGTAATATGCAGAATTATCATGCAGCCACAATGTGTATCCATGTAAAGTCTGAAGACCATAAATCCTTGGTACCTTGAAAATTCAAGTGCAAATAGAGGGGCTATATAATAATTCTGAGACTGTGATAATTTGAAATATTCCTCCTGCTGTGGGGTACAGTGAGCTCAGAGTTAATATATATATAAGTAGAAGGGTGTGTGGGGTACAGCCCCCCCATCCAATGTTGAAGGGCAGGAGCACTTACACCTCTGTAAAAATGATTTATATATGTAACATTGAGTTTCACAATTTATTTCTTTTGTGTGAATCACATTTAAGTTTTTGACTTGTTGGGATTTGCACTATTAACTGTATGCTTGGCCTTTGCAAGGTAATGAGCTGCATAGATCTTTCATTTACTTTCACTGTTAAATTAGCTTCAAACTTAGTATGTCAAACCACTGTATAGTTATTTTTCTTCAGAACATCAACAGATGCTTCAAGTAAGTCATGACTTACATTTGCAGTATATCTGGTTTGCATAACCCACTTTTTGTTTCTTTCGTTTAATTTCAGTATTATGGATTTTGCAGGTTACAATTTCTAAGGCTTACTGTTTAGTCTTGTCCTACAGACCTTTGATAGGTTATAAAGTGTAGTTAGCCATAAAACCAATTAACATTATGATTTAAAAAGACGATGAAAAATACCCAAATTATAGCAATATTTTCATTAAAGCTTTGATGCCTAATGTTGACTATGTGAAAAAAATCCTTCTGGAAGTTACATTGTTCAGGCTAAGGTGAAAAAAATATTTTATTTACCTAAGACCATAGATTATAACTGTGACAAGGAAACAGTCAGATATGTTAAGAAAATAAATTCTGTACTCAATCTTATATGGCAAAAAGTAATAAGAATAATACCTAGAAGAAAGTATTAAAATGATGCATAAAATCTTTCTATCTTATATCCATTGCATCCTTCTGTATAGCTACTTTTTGTCCAGTGAATGGTTATGGAAGCAGAATCCCAACCCAGTAAGTAATGAACCCAGAGCAGGAAATCATGTCAGATTGGCATGCCAATATTTTTTGAAATACTGACATCTAACAAAGTGCAACCTGCCAACATGAAATTGGAATTTGCATAAACCATGAATGTAGGCAGAATATGCAAATATCACACTGAAATTATCCTAGCATAGAAATGAACTGGGGGGCGGGGGCACTATTATTAACAGACAAACAGGCATGCCACCATGTTGCCCCTAATTTTATGCAATAAACTTAGTTTTAGATAAAGCTTTAAATTCTAAACTTGCATTACCATAACTAATGTACTAACCAGTATATACTCACAATATATTTTTGGTTCTAATATTTTATTATGATTACCAAAACTAATGTACTTACCAATATATATTCACAAAATACTTTGTCTCATAGATACTTACTAAGTTATTGATCTTTGTGGATCTTTAGAAGCCTAACAATACATTCCCATGAAGTTTGTAACCTTTTCATGTCAAGTGCAAATAATCCAGAAACCAGTAGAACATTTGCATGCTGGCCTTATGCATGAGGGACAAGGATGTTAAACCTGGGATGAATTTGCAGTCACTTGTCCATTCATCCAGATTACATTTAAATAGTATAAGAGCAGTCCTTTGCATTATGTGGGAAGGGAGATGATTCCAAAAAAGTGATATTCTCTGTAATGCATACCTTTCCCTCCATTATGCTCTGTTTTATGTTGCAAAAGAGATTTAAGTTTGCTGAATGAGTGTTTATACCCCTACTGAACTTGCAAATGTGCAGTTGACGGAATAGGGTGTGTTGAGGCTTTTTATGTGAGGCAGAGATCACTCCTCACTAACCTGTATGAAACTGAGAAGAGGAACAAGACCTTGAGATGGCCTGCACAGTTTTTATGACTTAGGTCCTTGATTTTCTTAATGAGAAAGCAATATGAGCATTTGAATTGTGTCAATTATTTTGACAGGCATATAGTGAAGTAGGCACTAGACTCAATAACAGCCTGATGAGTGTGGAATACAATGGAATGATCATCTCTCTGGATCTGGATGCTATATTATTAGCAATAAACTGTGTAGTGAAAAAGCACTTTCTTACAATAGTTGATAAATGGTAATTGAAGAACAGTTTATTGTCTATGCTGATTGCCAGGTCGCTAGCTACTAGATCAATTTTCAGGGCTGTGTTTTCAATGTGATAGTTACAAGGGCATTCTTGCTTACCAAAATATACTATTATATATTTCTTGGCATTCAGTTTTAGTCCATGATTTTGATGCCAACTATTTGTTTGGGAAAGGCCCTCTTGGAGGATCTTGATGTTCTCTAAGGAGTATATGATGGAGGTCAGGATAGGGGTTGTCACATCAACAAAAAGAACTGTCATCCCACAGGGCTCTGTTCTGGAGCAACTTTTATTTGGCATCTACGTCTCAGAAAAGAAAGCAAATGTCTGGGGCCTAAGTTGACCAAGTTTGTGGACTACTACAAGCTCAGAGCAGTCACTGAATCCTCCAAAGACTCAGCGATCCTACAGGGCTTGTCCTGAGCAATAACTGGTTTCACAGTCAAAAATGCCGAAAAGTTGATTATTGTGTCCTTTGGAAAATTGACTATCACTGAGAATTATCACATTGACAATACACCCCTAACAGTAGACCCACTAGTCAGAGATTTGGGCACTTACATAGACAGTGACTTAACTTCTGACCAACACATGTCCACTGTTATGAGAAAGTCAGACTGTACTGCACAGCTTATAAAAAGAGGGAGAGCATCTAGATCTGCTGAGTTCATTGTCCCACTTTAATCAGCTCTCATCAGATCCATCATAGAGTACAATATCTCCTTGATATGTACCTTTCCAGGCACCTGGAACAACTGGAGTGTCCCCAAAGGTTCATTACATAAGGAGTAGTGGGCACACTACTAAGAGGTGACTGGGTTTAATTTCTCCATATCTTTTGGATTTCTAACACCATGATGGGAATGAAACCCATTCTTAAGTCAAAGTATGATTAAAACTCATTAAATTAGTATTGGTTCTGTCTTTGATGTTAGCCAAAAGTCCTCGTCACAGCATCTGCATTGTGCTCAGAAATTACTCCTTCTGCATATACAGAGTTACACGTATTTGTAGCATATCTAAATCTGTAAATTATTTTTATGAGACCCATTTCTCCTACTACAATTTGAAATGTCTGGATATCCTTCTTCCACACTATATTCTATTTACTTATGTTATGTCATGCAAATTTCTGTTAATAATCTTGTTTACTGTGTTAATTTGTTTTATCAGACTTCTAACATTTTGGGTCTTACTGACATTATGTAATCTATTTTTTTCATTGATCTTAACATGTCTATCTATCTCTATTAAATGAAGCATCTCTTCCCTTGTATCATTTTCTTCTAAACTCAGGGCACATTTCTGTTCTCTGCTTCCTGTGAGCATTCTACAGAACGTTCCAGAACATCTTCCCATGATATATTCTCTTCAGCTGCAACCTGTGTCTTCCATTGCTATTTCATATGGGAACTCACGGGCCTATCACTCCAAAACATTGACTATGTAAGAGATGCCACCATTTCCTTTTCTTTCCCCTTGCTGTGCAACTCCAACTGAACTTTTGTGCTAGTTTCCTTCTGAAGGCTACAAAGTATCTTCATGTGGCAAGTGATCAGATGTTCCCTATTCCTTTTTCCTTTATGTTTTTCCTTAATTTGGGGACTTGCTGTTCTATTGTGCTGCAATGTTACTGCAGCTGGATTTTCTGCACAAAATCCTTCGCTTCACAGGTAATCCATAACTTCAATTTCTATTTCATTAACTTCTCCATTACTAATCCTCTTTTCTACTTTCTCCCTTTGTTTTGTTGTTGTTTTTTATTTATTTATTTATTTATTTATGTTTGTAAAATGTTCAGTTTCTGGATGCCTTTGCCTATATTTCTCTTTAAATATTTTTGGTGCTGCTTTTTGCATTGATTAAATTTGCCTTTTCCATTTCATAAAGATTGCATCATATTAAATATCTTTTTTTTCCAGTATCCACATTTCTTCTTCAGATGTCTCACGCCATCTGTTTCTCCTTATTTTGGGGACTCATTATTCTATCATGCTGTGACATGACCTGTGTTAGACTTTATACACTAAATCCTTCACTTTGAAGATATTCCCTAGCTTCAGCTTCTATTTGTTTAACTTGTACTTTACTAACCTTCTGTTGTACCTTTCCCCTTTGTGATCTTATTTTTTGTCTTGTGAAATTTTCCATATCTGGTTGCCATTGCCTGTATTTCTCTTCAAATATCTTTGGATCTGACATTTTGTATTGATTAGTTTGGCTTTTTCTTTTGCATAACTATTTACCATATCAGATCTCTCTTTCTTTCCCATGTCCATGTCTCTTTTTTATACCTTTCAAAAATCTCTTGGTTTTGTTTTTAATATTTTCACCTTTTCTTTTCCAAGTGTCCCAAGGTTTTTTGGTCTATGTAATGTTGTTCATGAATCTGTTATATTAATGAACACAAATTTGCATTTGAAGCTTTTGACAGCTTTAGAAGTATTTTTCTTTCCTCTAATTTCTGTCTTAATCTTTCTGAATATCATTTATCCAGAAATTCTGGGCTTCTTGTATAATAATCAACAATCCATGCTACCATTTTTATGGCTCTTTTTTGGCCTGTCAGTGTCATGTTGGTGAGATTTTGTAAAAAAAACAAAAAAAAAAACAAACAGGGTCCACCTCATGAAAGTGCTCACCAAGACTTGAGAATGAATTCAGTTCCAGAAATACCAATCTCCTTTGTTTGCTGATTTTATCATCTCTCTCCATCCACATGAGGTAACCTATGTATGGTTTATAATGACAGATCCAACACTAATGGACCTACTTCATGTTTGCAAGTCAAATAGTATTAGAAATACTGGGTCCAGAGACATCACCTTTTTCTGCAACATAAACAGACTGGGCTGGAGGGGCAGGTACATATCCCAGACAATACTGCTTCAATGGAACAGACTCCCCTATATATGAAACAAAACCTTCCATGACCCTGTATAAGGATAACTTGGATCAATGGATGGGAAATAAGAAGTATAACCCAGGATTTACCCCTATCCTCTTAATGGACGCATGAGGTGCTTAACCCCCTACTTTACATTAGGGACCCCTAAGACAGTGAAGGCAAGACCCAAATAAAATAATCAACTAAAAATGAGGAGTAGTTAATTATAGTCATGTGAAGGATAGTTAAACACCTATGTGATAACACAGCTGGGTGACAAACGGGAAGCATGGTGAGGTTTAAAATGTCCCTTTAGGGACTCTAGCCTAGTACTTACCTATGAACCAAGTTTACAGTTGTCTGCAAACTTGGTCAGCCATAAACCTTTAACAGTAACTTTGATCTCCAAGAAGTAAATTCCAAAGAAGAGTGGCCTAAGGACTGAAAACTAGAATACTCCACTATTGACAGGTGTTTTGGAGGAGGAAGAACAGCCCACCCAAATTTCATGGATTCTTATTGTAAGCCAGTTTGTTATCAATGAGTTACATATGGATTTGCATTAGATGGGATTGTTTTCTTATAATACATAAGCATGGGGTGGTGTCAAATGCCTTTGTAGCGTGTAGGTATGCAGTATGTACTGGTATGCTCTCATCTATTGTTTTAATAACCTTCTTGAAGAAGTCAACCAGGTTAAGTAGGCAGGATCTGCCCTTAGCAATTACAGACTAGACTGGGTAGAAGATTTTTAGGTTATCAATGTTCTTATTTATTAATTCCATAATGATCCTTTCCATAGCCTTGAAGATGAGGCTGGTCAGACTTATGGGTGTATACTTTCCCAGATGTATTGATTACCACCTTTGCGCAAGGGAATGACAGTTGCTGTCTTCCATTTGTTCAGCACAAAGCCTGTTTGGAAGCTGACAATGAATGGCCTCTGTTGAGGTGATCTGGCAGGTCCCATTTCAGGCTGGTCAGTGAGCAACCCGGTATATTATCTGACCCCACAGATGCAGTATTTTAGGCCTTAGTAGTGCTTTGAGGACTTGTTCATGGGAGATTTCAAGGGTTGAAGATGTGGGTATGAGATCTGATAATGTAGGAGGGGAGAGTGGGGTGAAGCTAGAACTAAATGTATCCACTATTAGACTGGCTACATCCTCTGGGTCTGAGTATGAGATATCATTTATTATGAGCTCAGCACAGTGCTGGGCTTTGTGGTTGTCCTTTGCCTGGGTAACAATGTTTACCTCATATCTGGCTATGGTTAATTTGATCAGGATCCTACATTCCCTGTTAAGTTTATCAAGAGATTTTTTTTTGCACCTTGAGAGTTGCATGTATATTTATGAGTAATGAGTTTTTTTTCTTTTATCATAGGACCTGCTTATATTTGGTTTCTACCATAGGGGGTTATTTTCCACGTTGGCACTGTATCACTCTGGTGGGGGGACAGATTCATCTATGCAACTAGTTACATGCACATATAATTTGACAGCAAAGGATTCCACATAAGCACAAGGCTCGTCAGGTTGGAAGGGGATGTTGAATTTAGCCAGGTTATTACTCAGTTTCAGTACATTAGCCTTGGCATAATATCTGAATGCCATGGTATTGGGGGATGGTTCTAGCTTCAGTCTTAAGGTGAATGTGACTGATTTGTGCTCTGATCTGACCAGAGATGGAGTTACAATTGGTAGGGAGCACAGCTGTCCCATATTAGTGAGGGCCAAGTCCAGGATTTTATCACCCCTGGTTGTGGTGCAGACAAGCTGGTCTTTTATTTATTTATTTGTATTGACTAAGTCTAGAAATCTCTTGGCATCTATGTTAGACAATGTATATATCCTCCAGTTAATGGAGAGGAAGTTGAAGTCCAAAATATTTTATTTCAATTTAAAATAAGGCATGCATATTTTTATTGCAGCAAAAGTAGCTACATATTGCATAATTAGAGGGCTGGACTGATACCCTACTGCATTCAGTAGTAACACTCATATTTCACACTTTCTTAGGACTGTATGCCAATAATGTGACATCATCAGCACACAAATTAATCTCTCCTAGCTTCATACTGTTGAACTGTGCTGTAAAACTAGTTGGCTGTTCCCATATCCTCAGTTTATTACTGTTTTTTACATCATTTTTTTCCACATTCATTCTCTTATTATCTTGAAACACACCGAGCAGCCTCACCAATAAGTTGTCATGTTCAACAATCACTCCTGTCGTTTCTGTCTCTGCCACACCCAATATCCTTTTTCTCTCATATTTTTTCAGCATTTCACCTGTTCTGCTGCATATTACTGAAAACTGACCCATAAATGATCCTGCTTTGCAGTGCCCTTTTGACAGCTTACACCTGCATGGTTCATTGCCACATTCCACATCTTCTTCTTCTTCTTAGTTTGCCACATTTCTGTTATAGTGTTTTATCACTAACAACCGTACAACACAGAAGAAAATGAAACAAGAAAATGTTAAATAAAAAAATAAGAAAAACAGCAATAGAAGTTAAGATAAAAGAAAATGTTCCAAAATGAAAATGCCTTTGTAAACTGCAAGTCTCAGCAATAAGTTGGACTATTTGAAAGCTTTCCTCTGCTTGGATGATGCCAATAACTCTACTATTATTGAAATTTGGTTAAAAAATTCATAATGCACTACACATATTCCAAGGTATACCTCTTTTCCCGTGGTGGTGGTGCTGCGGTAGCATTGTCGCCTCACAGTAAGACGCTGCCCGGTTCGATTCTCAGCTAGAACGTCTTCTGTGTGGAGACATGTGTGAATGGGCATACCTTCGGTGAAGGTTGTGCATCAGTGCTGGTAACTCGGCATGTAAAAATCAACTACCAATCATTAGCAGACTGGAGTTCCGCTGTGGCGACCCCTAACCGGGAAAAGCAGAAAGACACAACAACAACCTCTTTTCATTGTTGCCAATCCAATAGGATAGGTGTTAGTTTCTCAGTATTTGTAAAAAGATCACCTAAAACCCAGACGTCAAGTAAGATAACCAAGGACTAGAAATTTCTCACTAAATAATAATAATTAGTGGCAATAATTATAATGAGTAGCATTTCAATGGCATAATTGCATATGGTAGCCTGACACTCTGAGTGGTTACACTTCACCCAATGTCACAAACAAAGTTTTCAACTGGTTAGGCTAAAGAGGATTTGTGAAACTCTGCACTCATTTCTAAAATGGGAATCAAACTCAGTATGCTGCTATACTTATATTTTTTGCACTGGCATTGAATACTAATGTAAAAATCCTAAGCAAGGAAATAGATCACTGAAGTCAATGCAGGGCTAAGGAAGCCACTAGGCTAGTACTGCAAGAAAGCTAAATGCCTTCTGTACCAGTACTGACACACAGATGAGGTTGTGAAGAAAGCCATCTTCAAGTTGACTCAGTGATTATATGGCAGGCTTGGTAATTGCCAAATTATGCAAAAAATACATTATAAGGTTCCATAATATAAAATATTACTGAAAATTATTACCCGCTCTTATGTTATAAGGTTCCATGATATAAAATATTACTGAAACTCATTACCCACTCTTATGTTATAAGGTTCCATAATATAAAATATTACTGAAAATTATTACCCGCTCTTATGTTATAAGGTTACATAATATAAAACATTACTGAAACTCATTACCCACTCTTATGTTATAAGGTTCCATAATATAAAACATTACTGAAACTCATTACCTGCTCTTATGTTATAAGGTTCCATAATATAAAACATTACTGAAACTCATTACCCACTCTTATGTTATAAGGTTCCATAATATAAAACATTACTGAAACTTATTACTCACTCTTATGTTATAAGGTTCCATAATATAAAACATTACTGAAACTTATTACTCACTCTTATGTTATAAGGTTCCATAATATAAAACATTACTGAAACTTATTACCTGCTCTTATGTTATAAGGTTCCATAATATAAAACATTACTGAAACTCATTACCCACTCTTATGTTATAAGGTTCCATAATATAAAACATTACTGAAACTTATTACCTGCTCTTATGTTATAAGGTTCCATAATATAAAACATTACTGAAACTCATTACCCACTCTTATGTTATAAGGTTCCATAATATAAAACATTACTGAAACTTATTACCCACTCTTATGTTATAAGGTTCCATAATATAAAACATTACTGAAACTTATTACCCACTCTTATGTTATAAGGTTCCATAATATAAAACATTACTGAAACTCATTACCCACTCTTATGTTATAAGGTTCCATAATATAAAACATTACTGAAACTTATTACCCACTCTTATGTTATAAGGTTCCATAATATAAAACATTACTGAAACTCATTACTCACTCTTATGTTATAAGGTTCCATAATATAAAACATTACTGAAACTTATTACCTGCTCTTACGTTATAAGGTTCCATAATATAAAACATTACTGAAACTCATTACCCACTCTTATGTTATAAGGTTCCATAATATAAAACATTACTGAAACTCATTACCCACTCATGTTATAAGGTTCCATAATATAAAACATTATTGAAACTTATTACTCACTCTTATGTTATAAGGTTCCATAATATAAAACATTACTGAAACTCATTACCCACTCTTATGTTATAAGGTTCCATAATATAAAACATTACTGAAACTCATTACCCACTCTTATGTTATAAGGTTCCATAATATAAAACATTACTGAAACTTATTACCTGCTCTTATGTTATAAGGTTCCATAATATAAAACATTACTGAAACTCATTACCCACTCTTATGTTATAAGGTTCCATAATATAAAACATTACTGAAACTTATTACCTGCTCTTATGTTATAAGGTTCCATAATATAAAACATTACTGAAACTCATTACCCACTCTTATGTTATAAGGTTCCATAATATAAAACATTACTGAAACTCATTATCCACTCTTATGTTATAAGGTTCCATAATATAAAACATTACTGAAACTCATTACCCACTCTTATGTTATAAGGTTCCATAATATAAAACATTACTGACACCTATTACCCACTCTTATGTTATAAGGTTCCATAATATAAAACATTACTGAAACGTATTACCCACTCTTATGTTATAAGGTTCCATGATATAAAACATTACTGAAACTTATTACCCACTCTTATGTTATAAGGTTCCATAATATAAAACATTACTGAAACTCATTACCCACTCTTACGTTATAAGGTTCCATAATATAAAACATTACTGAAACTCATTACCCACTCTTACGTTATAAGGTTCCATAATATAAAACATTACTGAAACTTATTACCCGCTCTTATGTTATAAGGTTCCATAATATAAAAAATTACTGTAACTCATTACCCACTCTTATGTTATAAGGTTCCATAATATAAAACATTATTGAAACTTATTAACCGCTCTATGTGTAGCACATACAGTTTACTGCTGCAGTGCAGGAGTAGCACCAAGTGGCATACAGGTTACTCCACACCTACAATAAGATGTCATACCAAAAACAGAGATGGAATTTGGAATTGGGAACCATTGCTAGATGGTGGATGCTCTTTGGTAGACTATACCAGTTCTTTAGAATCTGTCCCAGTAATACAGAAAATAACCATATATATATATATATATATATATATATATATATATATATATATATATATATATATATATACTATTCCCCTTACACAGCTTGAGGCTTTCCTGACTAAACTCCAAGATGTAAAAATCAATGAAAATATCATCTTTATGAGTTTTTCAATTGCCCATACACTGACTGTATAAATTATTTCCCATCAAATAAAGATGTCTAAATACTAATCAGCTGTATTAACATTCAAAGAAGGTTGCATTCAAGAAGGTTTGGCAGTATCTTAGCTTTCATTCTGACAAACCTGGAATATTTCTACTTCTGACCCATGGTTATGTTCTCCGCAATTAATGTAGGTCAAGATTTAATAAAGGTCATAAAATAAAAAAATATATATAATCATCTTTAATTGGAGTAACACACAGTCATAAACAAATCATCTTTTCTAGACTTTACCAGTGGAAAATATAATGTGATAAATGATACATTTATGAAAATTGAGTGAGATACAATCCACATTTACTCAAATAAATTATATTTAGGATACTATAAACAATATTTGTGATATTATTTACTTCAAAATTCATGAATAAAGACTCAACCTATATTACAATTACTATATGTTATGTTTTCTTTTTTAATTGTGAAATTGAGAGTACAATAAAAAGAAAAATTCACCCTCTGCACACTCCATGTCAGTTTACCTGCATAGACCATAATTCACATATTACAGTTTTACAGTCATGGCAGTGTGGAAATGCAAAAAATCCTTGCTGCTACTACACACCTTAGTTTAGCACAGTACAAATCAACATGGTTTTAACCAACTGCAATGAAAAAAAAAGTAAAGAAAAAAAAATTGACTGATGTAGCTGAATGTTGGATAGTCCCAGTAAAGAATATATATTGAGTTAAATACAAAATGAAAAATTGATTGAATCATAAAACTAATAAGATAAAAAAGAGGTGCCACTTAGTTTCAAAAATTAACCACATCATAACAAATCTAGATTATGTAAAGTACAAAAACTGCTGAATCTTCTTACTTATCAAATCTTCCAGTATTAGCTATGAATTCAGTTCAATCTCTAATGCTAAAAGAAACAAAAAGCAATTATTTAGGATTTCCAATATGGCTGCACACCAATTAACAGGTTAATTTCAGTACTCCTACAGTGGAGAAAAACTGACTGATATGGGCAAGAAACTCTACAAGTTTTAGTAAATTCAGCTAAAGTCCACTGTCTGGATGCCAGCAAAGAAGAAATTTAAAAAGTCTGAATGAAGAGCAACTAGAAAACATAAACAGAAAAAACTGACTGGGAAGAATCTTGTAGTTGTTCAGCAAAAAACAGTTCAAGCTCCAGTGTTGGTGCAAGACATAAGCTTCCAGTAATCAAGAGGAAAAAAATAAGTCAAATGTTCTCATAGCTGGTTAAAATAAATGAAATACTGAAAGAGTATATCAACTTAAATAAGAAAAAAAACACCCTGAAAAAATGGAAGAAGCATTAAAACAGCTATTTAGATAAACTGATCAAACTGCAAAAATCTGAGTCCAAAATAAAGAAAAGGCCAGCTGATTATAATATGGCTCAAGAACTATTTAAAATAATAGAGTTAAAGGACAGAGCACTCAGGGAAAAGCTAAGATTTTTGTCTGTACCAGAGAAACAGCAAGGAATAGACTGCATTAATTTTATGAAAGCACAGATAAGCAACTAGACTGGTATTCCAAAGCAGGATTTGTTAATTGAAGGGACGCATTTTATGTATGATCCAAACCTGGCCATGATAATGCAGCTAAGACTAGTATTAATAAAAATGCAATTATGCCAGCAGAAAGATTTGATTCTGACAAAACTGTGGCAAAAGAGTAAGGTATTAAAAATTGGAGTCAGTAGAGTGTTTGTGGAAAATGGTTATTCATTGTACACCATGCAAAAGAGAAGCAAATTTATCCCTGCAATCAAGGAATATTGAGAGAAAGGTGTGTGATTCAAGCTGCTGTACCCAGCTGTCTTCAGACTATTTTTTTTTCCTGGAGGATCAAAGTAATTTTTGATGCAGAACAGGTTAAGAGGAAATACAAAGGTCTGTCCAACAAAGAGTGAGCCATCAAACAGAAGAGGACCCTGTTTCTCATTATTATGATAACAAAGCTTATAGAGACTTTCCAACGTTTCCTAAAAAGGAAAATATAACACAATAGGGTACATTTCTAAAAAAAATTATAAAAATATTCAGCAGGGAAGACATAAATTTAATAGTAGGAACTTGGAGAGAATGTACATATTATTCTCCAAAGTACAATAACAGGGTTAGTCTGGACAGAAGTTATATTTCATGGGAACATGTACAGTTATTTGAAAGCTTCAACACAAATCCAATAACTATCCAAGATCATGCACAAATAACAACTAGGATAAAAATACAGGGTAATGAAATAAAAATGAGACACTGGCACTTTCTCACCTACCTGTTAAAAAGAGAGGAATTTAAGGTATGGGTAGTGGAAATCATTTGAGAACTATTAGGGAAGATAGAAATTTCTTCTGAAGATATACCTATGGAGTGGGTTAAAATGAAAGTGGATTTTACAAATAGGGTAGAAATAAATGAAAAAGAGATATGGTTCAGAAGTAACAAAAATTATTTAGAGGATCTGACAAAGATTAAAGTATTGGAGAATAAAAATAATCTCACAAAACAAGAGCAGGCAGAACTGTAGAGTGCTAAAGAGAAAAATAAGGGAGTATCTGGATAATATGCATGAGTTAATTAGGATTGCTGTTAAGCAACTGTTTTTGAGAATAACTCCAGAACACAAAAATCCTTAGCACAATGACTTAGACAACAGAAAATAGAAAGTGATGTTGCCAAACATAGGGAGACTATAACAAGAAAAATAACCAGATATCCCTGTAGAGGTATTACACGTATTTTGGAAATGTTATGGAAATTTATTTAAAGCAGAGGAATGTGGAAATCAAGTAAAAGTACACATGGAAATATTTGTGTAAGACTTAAGTATACCCAGGTTAGAGGTAGATGAGTCTCATCAATTAACAGTTAGGATAGGAGGAGTTGAGATAAAAGCAGTGACATATAATCAATCTGCTGGAAAGTCTCCAGGAATAGATGGCCTTCCTGTGGAAGTTTGGAATCTAGGAGGGAAGAAAGTAATAAAGATCTGGAAGGTTTGGTTTAACTGTAATAGAAAAGCGGGCTGAGGTTATTAGTTTGAACAATCAAGCCAGAGCTGGTACTTTCAAATGTGGCTCGTGTTCCCAGTGCCCATACGTAATACATGCTAAAAGCATTTATATATCTGTGAGAAATAGGAATGTTAAATGTGAAAGTTATGCCACTTGTAATACAAGTGGGGTGGTTTATATACTATTATGTGAAGCCTGTAATGCATTTTGTATAGGCAAAACAGAAAGGAAATTTTGTAAAAGAATTTATGAGCATTTAAATGATGTTAAGAACAGGAACTCTAACAATGCTCTATATAAGCATAGCATAATATGTCCATTGGCCATGTATCTATTTTTTTGTCATAGAGGTCATTCCTGTAGATAAAAGAAGGGGACCTTGGGAATTGCAGATAGAATATAGAGAACTTTACTGGAAAATCATCCTGGAGGCTAATAAATTCCCTGGGTTGAATAAAACAGTTTCCATTGTTCCTGTGTTGAAACTTAGAACTGTCAGGCTTTGATTTTTTAATTCTTTAATTTTCACAATTTGAGATAACTTGATGGAGCTCTAGGTCAAGTAAATGTAAAATATAGACCTGATGGTACTTTAATTATATAGAGTGGATATAAAAAGTGTACACACCCCTGTTAAAATGCCAGGTTTTTGTGATATAAAAAATGAAACCACAATAAATCATTTCAAAACTTTTCCCACCTTTAATGTGACCTATAACCTATACAATTCAATTAAAAAACAACCAAATATGTTAGGGGAAAGAATATAAAAAAATAAACAATGTACAATAAGCTGATTGCATAAGTGTGCAAACCCTTAAACTAAGGGTCTATATTAGAACACTGAAGTTTCAAAACTTCGAATGTTCTAATATCGACCCCTATTCAGCAAAAGCTGAAAACATCGAACATACAGAACAGCTAATTTTTTCCTAGGAAAAAAATTGCTGTTCCAAAACACATACACACAACACAAACACGCCAAACAAACAGCAATCCACACACATACACCTAAAAGCTTACACCTAACCCTACACTAAACTATACACACACACCACTAACTATACACTTACCTTAACCCAAACCCTAACCCTAAGGTCCATCACTATTGCATACTCATTTCACCCGCGCCCTAACCCTAACTCACCTACCCCGCCCTAACCCTCACATCCACACAATTGCACATGTACCTGACCCATGCCCTAACCCTAACTCATCTAGCCCACCCTAACCCTCACGTCCACACAATCACACACATACCTAACCCGCGCCCTAACCCTAACTCACCTAACTCACCCTAACCCTCACGTCCACACACTCACACACATACCTAACCCGCACCCTAACCCTAACTAACCTAACCCACACTCAATCGCACACTTACCTGAACCTGACCTGTAACTTTCCTCCACAGCACTGAAAATACCGAAGCAACAGAAATGGACAACCAAATTCTTTCCCTAGGAAAACATTTGTTTTTCTGTTGCTTCGCTATTTTCAGCTTTCGCTGAATAAGGGTCGATATTAGAACTTTCTAAGTTTTGAAACTTCGATGTTCTAATATAGACCCTAAACTAATACTTTGTTGAAGCACCTTTTGATTTAATTACAACATTCAGTCTTCTTGGGTAGGAGTCTATCAGCCTGGTACATCTTGACTTGATAACATTTGCCCACTCTTCCTTGCAAAAGTGCTTCAAATCTGCCAGATTGTCTGGACATCTCTTGTGCAGCCCTCTTCAGGTCAACCCACAGATTTTGTATAGGATTTAGATCTGGGCTTTGGCTGGGCCATTCCAAAGCTTTAATTTTCTTCTGGTGAAGCCATTCTTTTGTTGATTTCGATGTATGCTTGGGGTAACTGTCATGTTGAAAGGTGAAATTTCTCTTCATCGTCAGCTTTCTAGCAGATGCCTGAAGGGTTTAGGCCAAAAGTGACTGGTATTTGAAACTGTTCATAATTCCCTTCACCTTGACTAAAGCCCCAGTTCCAGCTGAAGAAAAGCAACCCCAACACATGATACTGCCACTTACATGCTTCACCGTGGGGATGGTGTTCTTTTGGTGATGTGCCAAACATACCTTTTGGAATTGTGGCCAAAAAGTTCAACCTTGGTCTCATCTGACCAGAACACATTTTCTCACATGCTTTTCGGAGACTTAATGTATTGTTTTGCAAATTTTAGCTGGGCCTGGATGTTTTTCTGTGTAAGAAAAGGCTTCCTTCTTGCAACCCTACCCCATAGTCCAGACATATGGAAAATATGGGAGATTGCTGTCACATGTAGTACACAACCAGTACTTGCCAGAAATTCCTGCAGCTCCATCAGTGTTGCTGTAGGTCTCTTGGCAGCCTCCCTGATCAGTTTTTGTCTTGTCTTTTCATCAGTTTTGGAGGGATATCCAGTTCTTTGTAATGTCACTGTTGTCCCATATTTTCTCCACTTTCTTCACTTTTTGATGACTGTCTTCACTGTGTTTCCAATGCTGTGGAAAATTTTTTGTACCCTTCTCCTGACTAATACATTTCAGCAATGAGATCTCTTTGTTGCTTTGTAAGCTCTCTGTGAACCATGTCCTACTGGGACAGCTGAACTTTATTTCAGGTTAATCAGTCTCTTTAATTGATAGCAGGTGTGTACCCAAGAGGTCTGAATGCTGTAATTAAATCAAAAGGTGTTTCAACAAAATATTAGTTTAAGGGTGTGCACACTTATGCAACCAGCTTATTTTATGATTTTTATTTTTTATATTTTTCCCCTAACAAATTTGTTTGTTTTTCAATTGAATTGTACATGTTATAGGTCACATTAAAGGTAGGAAAAGTTTTGAAATGATTTATTGTGGTCTCATTTTTTATATCACAAAAACCTGGCATTTTAACAGGGGTGTGTACACTTTTTATATCCACTGTAGGTGACTTTTACATTAGTTTTTAATAAGCATATGATGCATATTTTTACATCATTTTATACAATAAGAATATTCTTATCCAATAGGTACATTTTTACATTGATGGTTTACACTATGAAGTAGGTAGATGCCTTTCTTTTATTTTTTACATTGTGAACCTAAAATTAACAGGATGTTTTAATTGTTTAATTAATTCTATGTGTTCATTGGTGGTTATATATTGTACACAATATATATATTCAGAGGATTCTGGGTTAGATGGATTCATTTGATGATGTCTTTTTCTGGACCAAAATGCAGCTATTTGTTGAGTGTTCATATGTTTTATGTGACCTGCCTTGTGGATTTTGTGTGAATTTCGTGCATTTAGATCAGTAAATTCGTTGTATTGCACTTATCGAGTGCTGGTCATCCTTTCTTGGTATCTGTTTTTCATTTTGTTTGGTTTTTGCTTTTTTAGGTTACCTTTCCTGCTTGTGTGCCTTGTGGTTTGGTTTACCAGTACTTTAAAAGGAAAGGAAGCATCGACATCCTGGAAAAAACTATGGTGGCTGTAATACCTTAAGATAGCAAAGACCCATCATATCCAGCTTCATATAGACCCATTTTAATTTGAAACCAAGATCATACAGTACTTATGTCTATAATCGCTAAAAATATAGCAAAGGTGTTGCCAAAATTGATAGATATGGATCAATGTATTTTGCAGAGAGGAGGCAATCAGCTGACAGCATTACTAGAATAATGATGATGATACACAGGGAAGCAGAATGCAAGAAAATACCACTGGCTTGGTGGGTCTTGATGCAGAGAAAGCATTCAAAAGGATAAGCTGGGATTTTATGAACAGGTCGAGGGAAGCATTTGCATTCCTTGATACAATAATAAGGTTAATTAGGAGGATATATGAGGATTCAGAAGCAAAAATTAAAGTGAAAGGGTTCCTCTCTCATACCTTGTGTCTGAATGGACAAACCAGGTGGGGGTGTCCTCTTTCCCCTGTGTTATTTGCATTGCATTTAGAGCCATTGTCAAAAAATATACAGTAAGGCACTCAGAAATTCAAGAATTTAATTGGTATGGTAATGAAGAAAACTTGGCTTTATTTGCAGATGATGTTATTTTGTACCTGATAAAACCAGAAAAGGACAGCTCAGTGTTGTGGAATGTTCTGAGACAGTTTCATTTTTTTTTAAGATATAAACATAACGCAGACAGAACAAAGGCTATAGCTGTAAAATATGTACCCACACATGAATTGGTTCAGCAATACTCATATTTTATGGGGACACAATAAAATTAAATATTTAGGAGTATGGGCTTAAAAGAATTATCTTATGGCAGCTAAGGGCATGTGGGAAGAGACTAAACAAAAGATAATACAAAAAACGAGAAACTGGAAGCTCTTGTTTATGGATACAAATAGCAAGATACAAGCAATGAACATGTTTTAGTCCTTTTACTTTTAATATACAGGTCAGGCATATATTTATCCACCAGAGGAGAAGTGGTGGAAACCAATTAGTAAAGAGTTGAAGGACTTTATCTGGGAGGGGAAGAAGCCAAGGGTCAAGTGGGATAAGTTGGCCCTTCCAATAGAATAAGATTGTTTAGGATTATATAATGTGAAGAGATATTTTAGAGCTACACAATTAAGGCTCATATGCATGCCACAAGCAGAAAGCTATAATTCAAAGTGGAAAGGGATGACGATGAAGTTGGGGGGTATTCAAGAAATAAGGAGATAATGAGATTTTGGTTGCAGGTGCTTAAGGAGAATAACAACAGCTAGGCCTCTGGATACTCAAGGTATTGGCCCTTCAGAAATTAATCCCTCAGATGGGTCCGGAGCCGCTAAGCAGGCATCTGCTTCTGAGGGTGTCTTCAGACCTACACAACTTTTACTTCAACATCCAAGACAAACAGTTTTAAAGACAAGGAAATCAGTACAGCATTCTACAGGACAGACTTCTATGCCTAAGAAACAGATTCTCAAAATGGCCGAAGACCTAATTACTTTGATCAGGGGTTTCCATCCCCCTCCTGATAAGAGACCTAGGCAAGACACTGAATATGATTCCTCTGATCAGGTTTCCATTTCCTCTGATTCTTCTTCAGAACAGGGATATTCTATACAGAATATTACATTCATAAAGTAGCAGAAAGTAGTTTAAAACTAAGCCAACACAAGACTGGAGAAAGGAGATTCTGCCAAAAGAGAAGACTGCAATTAGGGGTGCAAAGAATAGGCAAGAGCGGGCTGGAATTTACTAGAGAAAAGGTATTGGGAGCAAATAACTAGAGAGGGAAAGATAATAGAGTGGGAAAAGGCCAAGAAGACATTTGGACTACAGCCTAGAGACTGCCTTCCCTATCAGGGACTGATATCAGAGTATAGGCAAAGAGAAAGGGAAAGGGGAATCCTAAGTGAAAGACCGTCGCTGGTACAGTTTTTATTTGAATCTAGAACAGAAGCTGCTGTCAATAATCTGTGAAGCATATAAAATAGTGCACAGTAACTATAGGAATCAATCAGAGGAGGTTAGAAAAGTTTGGTAAGAGATGTTGGATAAGAAATTCACATGGAAACAATTGGAGTATGGCTCCCAAGTACAGCAAAGTCTAGGAGATTTAGGATTTTTGCCTGGAAGTGTTTGCATAGGTATTTTTATACCCCAAGTAGAGTCCAAAGAATTTTTCTACAGGTGGATAGCAAATGTTAGAGATGTGTTGGGGAAGAAAGATGTAAATGGTAGCATACGTTTTGGCACTGTAATGAGTTGGCAGACTTTCAAAATTTCCTACAGAGTACTTTGTCAAAAAACATTGGGTGAGCAAATGGGTGCAACTAAGCAAATGATTTTTTTTGAGCTAGGATACATTATCTGAATTGCCTAGGCACAGTAAGGCCTTGTTAGGTTTAATTCTGGTAGCCGTCAAAAAAAGGCAATTACTAAACAATAGAAATCAAAGTCTAAACCAACTGTACCTGAAGTAGTGAATATTGTAATACATGAAAGAACTAGAAGTGGGATCTTTAGAAAAGCATAGGAGAAAACTACACAGAAATATAGAAATTGTGAGAATTATCTATACAGAATAATATTTTGGAAGAGAAGTAAGTTTGAAGGGAAGGCAGGAATTGAGCAATTTACTGTATATAATGTTGGATTGATGATAATTGTATAAAAGCATGTGTATGATGTCTAATGTTGTAACTATGAACATGTTATCATGATTTGTTTTATTTTATATAAATGTATGTTTGCTTATGTCTTAAGTGACAATTCAATGAAAGTCTATAAAATTAATTATTTAGCTGTAAAACAGTGACTGTAAGATGCTGTCAATAAACATCAAGTTGGATATTTTATAAAGACAGTGTTTAGTTGCATAAATGTATTCTGCACACTGTGTTTAGTATGGCACCATTCATTAACCTGATTCATAGATATGAATCACAGTAATGAAGAATGGTGCACAGAAGCCTTTCAGCTTCAACAAATGTCATTCTTGTATGCACATTGGTATCCCAGAGGAAAGTGTGGTGTAGCATATGAAGTGGAAAATAAATACATACTGAGGTATAATATTATACCTTAATAAATAGTTTTATACCTAACTAGGTAGCTTTCTCTGCTGTGCACTGTTCTGGTATCACACCTAATCTAGCCATCCAATACTGCTGAGTCACTTCTGACTCCTGTACTGACTTCACAAACAACTAATGCCATCCAGTGAGTTTATTAGCCAGGTAGTTAGAGAGCTTTAGTATCTCACACACTGTACACCAACCTTTAGGCAATTTTTGAGTTGCCAATACACCTACCATTTGTCTTTGGGATGTGGAAGGAAATTGGAGTACCCAATGAAAAGATATATGAACACAGGGAGAACATCCAGACATCCCAAAGAAATCACTCCAGGCAAGAACTGAACCAGAGAACTTCATGTTATAAAAGGAAAATCCTACCCAATGCTCTACTGTGCCACCAGACACAACTAACAGTGATTAATAATAAAAAATGGAATGTTCTAGGCATGATGGCTACGCTAGGGTAACAGACTAGCAGATTATGATAATGAAGACATATGGTACACTGTGAGCTCACATTACTGGAGCTAACCAACAGCATTGTGTGGAGGTTGGGAAAAGTGTTGTAATGGTAACAGGTTTACACGCTCCAAATGGAACTCCTATAGCCAATAGGGTTTTCCTACTCAGCAAAAGAGTTTTTTTTTGACATTTTCACAATATTGCTGAAATGCTGGTCATCTTTGTTGAACAACATATCAACAAGGAAGAAGGATCACTATTGTCAGTGGTGGTCCAATTACTCTAAGTAATGTATGTAGTTTGGTCCAGCCTGTATGCCATTACTATAATGTCTCTGAATCACATGCAGCCCTGAAGGAAGTTATGTACATATCAGTAACAGATAAAATGTTCAATAAATTATGCAAAACCTTCCACAATTATGGAATAAGCCTTATCTTATAAACAGCAGAAGTAATTTATTAACTTTCTTCTAAAAAAATCCTGGTGCATGTGTGGGAAATAAAAATTACCAACACAGGCTTATAGTAGTCAAGATTCTAGAAGGCAGATATGTTGCAAACTTCACAAATGAAACTATAAAGTGATTAACTTTTCAATCACCCCCAGCCTTCTTTTCATTAACCATTCCTTTATTTTACATTAAGCTTGACAATGATGACAAGCACTTCTGTTAGCTAGGTTGTAAACATAGGTATTTGTTGCCTTTTCATATTCATTTTTTGAGGTCCCTCTTTTTTCATATCTGCTCTAATAATATCTAAAAATTAAAGTTATTTGTTGTACTGATATGATTTTCATGCCAGTAGCTCAAAGGAGCAGAACATGACATTACATATACTTAAAAAACTGTTTCTGGAAGGGGCTTGGCACTTACTTGATTGGTATGGTTAGTCAGTAGATAACAGGTAACTGTATTCATGTTTTTTTATTGTGCATTGACTGTACTTTACATTTTCATTATTTCAGGAGGTTGCTGAAAATGATTAGTTAACCAACCGAGTACTATTACAATCTACTGGTTTTCCATTAGTTTGGCCTCAACATAAATTTACTTATAAACTACTTGGATTAGTTATATTTGGAAATGATGATAAAAACAATTGAACTGTGCTATAATGATGAAATCAATTCATTTGGGAGAGCACTAATGTTTATTTACATTTAATTATACTGTATAATTTAGCTTTCTTATTTCTGTATATAATCACTGTTTCTGATGAGACTGCATATCATACATGACCCTTTGAATGTTAGTCATGCACTAAATATATATGATTCTGATGCATAGTTTGAATTATTTTCTGTGGATCCCAGTAAAGGTTGTTGATATTGGACATGCTACACTTAAAGAAATCCCAATCCCTCAGAGACACATGTTCCTGGGATCTAAACCTTGTCATCACAATGAACAAAACATGCTGGAGGTATAGGTTCCTGATGCAGAGACTCCCCAGACTCTGGAATAGACTGCCCATACATGTCAAGCAGAGTGCCTCTTTGGCCCTCTTCAAAAGGAACCTTGATGATTGGATGGGAGATAGGAAATTCACCCCGGGGATCACGTCAGTCGTCCTGCTAGACAGGGGTCCAGGGAAGTAAATACTGTGGAAGAAATAGCCAAGGAATTGCTATGGCTAGGCTTGTATAGGCCCTAGGGCCGATAGCCTAGTACCAACCTATGAACCTATGTATGATATGCCTGTCAAAAACTGGTCAGGATTATATGGATTTTTTTCATCTTTGGCTTCCACTAAAACTCAAAAGCACTCAGGTGGAAATTTCCACTTATAAAAACAAACTAATGAAGGCATTCGTTATTCCAAGATAAAAAAACAAGTAATATCTGTGGTATCCCCGAAGTCTCAAACAAAGTATAGTGGGTCCAAAATCAAAACGGTGTAAGAAACTTCTCTGTGTGGATGATTTTCAGTCCATATATATCTAGTTAATCACTGAACATTAATCACATCAGATAATGGTAGCAGAAGTAGCAAACTTAACTCCTCCTAAGTAAAAAAAAAATAAAAAATATATAATGTGAAATATTGTACAGAATTACTAAGTATTCAAAAGTAATCCAAGCAGGCTGTGCAGTCTGTTTCCAGTTGAAAATCCTTTATCAAGTACACAGATACATCAGAAAATGAAGAGTAATATTATAATAACCTCTGTGACAGGTTTATTTTAATGTTCATTTTTGTTTTAATGCAACAAAAGTCTATGAGATAAATAATCTGCAAACCATGAAATGCAAGAGGAAGAAAATTAATCTGTTTCAAAGAATTCAAAATCTGAGGCTTCAGTGAGAGGTTAAAACAGGATGTTATATCAAACGCAAGAATCTGTAAGTCTTTTGTTGTCCTGCCAAAGCTACTGTTAACACATACGTACTGGAACTTCCTATGTTTGTTTCTTGTAGAAGCAGCTGAACAAATGAAATAATAAATGAAAACTCATCTGATACAACATAACCCCAGGCATTGCTGTTCTCTGCTGTCTTCCTCTAAATTCCCCTCTGACTAATGGTGTGGTTATGTGGTGTGCAGAGATAGCTGATTGTATAAATCATTTAAATACTGCTAAGGTTTTACACGAGGGTTAAACTAAGAGACTGCTGTGTGCACAAGCAACCCCAGTGACACCAATAACCCTGGGCTGCATTAAGGACAGGGTTAAAGGGAACTTTTATTACACAATGGCTATAGCACAACAGCAAATGCCACTAGACTAGGGCATACTGTTTATTTTGTTTGGACTCGCTATACCCTGGTACACAACAGAAGTCAGACACAGTCACCCAATTAGAATACTTTGCAGTGGTGGGGTGGGTATTTGTGTAACCCAATCTATGATTTGTCATCATAGAGGCATAAGGTAGCTATGGAGTTGTGATCACCTGAGATATCATGTGCCTGATAATGGCAGTCTGCCCTATTTGTTTCTTTACCAGGCATAAACCTAGGTATGTCAGGTGATATTCATGAATCCTACCCACTATTTTTGTCTGACATATATTCAGAAGCAAACAGAAAAAATATACAAATGCGCTTTTAAAATTCATGATGATAAGGCAGTCAATGAAGTATAAATATTTTATTTGTTTATTTTGCTTTTGTTTACTGGGTTTAGTCAAAAATTATTTTTTGGTGGAGGCATGGGGAGAAAGGCTCCAAAATATGACAAACATTTTTAAACAGACATTCAGTAATATGCATGAACACACATTTAATAATATACATTAACAATTGCATGTACATTTGTTAATTAGACTGCATTCATATGAAAGTGGAGGCAACTATTTCAGTACAAAAAATACTAATGCATTAGTAAATGCTGAACACTGAGCATCAGAAGAGGGATATATGAGGGTTTGTCAGATACCATAATAGATCACATGTTTAATGCTTAGAAATTCAAAGAAACTGAGGTAAAGGAAGGAACTAAATAGAGCAGACAATTTTAATAGTGTAGTTAAGAGGTAGGATATAAAACAAGTGTAGAGACAATTATATATATATATATATATATATATATATATATATATATATATATATATATATATATAAATGAATTTTTATTAGATGTACAGATGTTGGGGTGATCAGTATCACAAAATAATGTATACAGCTGAGAGATACGAATAAAACTGCTCAAGTATATGTTGAAGGTGGTTGTGGGGTATAGGATTCTGAAAGATAAGAAATGGCTTGAAGATATAGTAAGCTGAATATAACAGTGACATTTATTCTAGAGATGTACAGGATAAGAGTCATTGATTTTATTGGTGAAGATTTAGTTATGTTTTAAATGAGTTTGCATTCTAAATGGATTTTAGTAGTAGTAGGATGCATATAGCTCAACCTTTTAAAGCAAGAAATCCGGACAAATCCAAACATAATTGGAAGACATGCCCCCAGATTTACAAAGCCTTTTATAGCATGCAGGATTAGTCTAAGAGCTATTTTCGGCAATATGACCAATGTGCGATCCAGGAACGAGCTCCCGGGACGTGCACATGAGCTCTTAGGCTAATCCTGCATGGACCAAGCTCCTGTATGCAAATTACCCTCATTTGCAGGTGAAAAACATACAAATTAGGGTAATCTGTGATCCATGAAGCTGGCAGCTGCCAGTGCAGGACGAGTGCAGTCTGCAGAAATGTACTCGGTTAGTAACCGAGTACATTTTTGCAAACTACAAAACAGAGCTATGACAGCTCCAAATTAAGGCTGCATATTATTGAGGAAGCATGCCAATGGCCAAGTAGAAGGCATTGGCACTGCAAACTGTTTAAAAAAAAAAAAAAAAAAACTTGAATTTTTTTTGCTGATCTCGGCTGCTTAAGCATAGGGCAGCGGTGCACAAACGGGATAGGGGAAAATAATAAAATAAACCTAAAATAAGCATTCTAACTAAAATCAGTATTTTGCCATGCAAGTCAATGGCAGGCATAAGACAACCTTGCCAGTGAGTAATGGTTGCTAAGGGGGGAGGCTCAGTGTGGGACATGTAACTATGCATTAACAGGAAAACCTTTGCAAATGAGGGAAAGGTTAGTGAATACCAGTTTTCCCCAGGGTGTGAGGCAGGTCCCAAGAGTGTAAGAGTATAAATAGCTGGGTGCAAGACTAAGGTATAGGCGACATCATGGGGGTGTGTGTCAGGCATACTATTAGCGGATTGGAGCCCTCTGGCACGGGATTGCTCCTAGCTTAGCACAGCTAAGCTAGGGGTGTGTCTAAACCTGCCTAGCACTCTTTACAAAGTGTAAGTGGGTGTGCGCACTGCACACCAGGTTTTACAGGAAGAAAAGGGAAGTTAAACCAGAAAATAGCAGCTCTGTGCACATTTGAGCACTCTGTTTGCACGGCACACACACGGGTTTAAACAGGGAGGCAATAGGAAGGGAAAACCGCAGTAGGAAGGTAATCAAGGAGAACTAGCTTAGCTGGCAGGTGAAATATATCAGAATCAGCCAATTACACAGACAGTAGACCAGCACAGCCCAGAACACTACTATAAACTAAGCAAACACCTTCCCCACTGATTTTTTCACACTTTACACCACTGGTGTATACATGCGGGGAAATTTTAACAAACAAACTTACAAAATGAGAAGGGCTGCAGCAGGCAACATAGAACATCATGTGCAAGAGGCTGAAGGTGGTGAGGATGTGAATGGTGCTGAACAACCCACAATGAGGAGATGGAGAAGAGTGTACAGACCCAGGGTAATCTACCAGGGACTACATGAGTTGGAGATAGTGGAGCGCTAAAGGGTGGACAGAGATCTCCTACAGCAAATTGTTGAGCTGTGCCGGCCACACCTGACACACCAAACTGGATGAGGGGAACCCATCCCAGTGGATACCAAGGTATGTGTAGGCCTAGGTATACTAGCCACAGGTACCTCACAAAGCACAACTGGGGATATCATGGGGATCTCACAGGCATCAGCATCCAGAGTATTCCACCAGTTCCTGGATGCCATGGCAGCACATGCCAGTTAGCACGTATATTTCCTCAACACACGTGAGGTGTTGACCAGCAATATGCTTCTCTTCCACCAAATAGCAGAATACCCTGGGGTAGTGGGTGCTATAGACTGCATACACATATGCATCAAAGCACCACCCGGTGAGCTAGGTAGGGTCTACATCAACCGTAGGGGCATCCCCTCCATCAACTTCCAGGTCATATGTGATGCACAGGGCATTATAATGAATGTGTGTGCTGGCTGCCCTGGAAGCTATGATGATTCACACATATGGCATCTGATGCAGCTGTACCACAGATTTGCCAGTATAGACATCCCCTACGGTCACCTAGTGGGGGATGCTGGGTACCCACTGGTACCCATCAGAAATGCACACACACCTGAACAACACCATAATGAAGCAGATGCACAGACCAGACATATAATAGAGAATGTGTTTGGGATGCTCAGGTCATGGTTCCGGTGTCTGGACACATCCGGGGAGCCTTGCAGTATTCACCAGCTACATGTACCCAAATTGTTATGGTATGTGCTATGCTACACAATATGATCCTGTGAAACAGCTGCAGCAGGAACAGCATGGGGCAGGGCCACACAGCCCCCCACCAATGCCAAGGCCTGTACAGGCACAGAATGACTCAGAGGAGGAACAACCTGAGCCTGCCCCAGTAGGCAGAAGGAGGCATGCCCAGTATGTCCTGGCCTTGGCAAAGAGGCAACGCATAGCATATGCACTGACACAGTAGGGACCCAGGGAATGACACCTCTCTCTGACTTGCACAGACAGTAAAAGAGATGCCAAACATGACACTACCTCTGCTCAATCATGTATAGGGAGTGTACTATGTGCATCCAACATAGGCAGCTCTCCAGCACCATCCTCAAGTCTGGCACACCCTCAAGGTAAGTCAATCAAACTACCAATTGCCAAATGGAGTAGAATGTGTTGTTACCTGTAACTATGGTATGGATGTGAGCATGCAAGGGAATTGGGTGGCTGAATTATATGGCATGAGACAGTAGACACCCATAGTGGCACCATGACATCTGTAACACATAATGGAGTCGCCATAGTAGCCAGTACTACACAGGGTGACAAAACCCACTGCAGGAAATGGGCTGAGTGACATGTGTCCATAAGACCCACACATGCCAGTCAGGAAGGTTCACATACCCAACAACAGTCTCAGCCAGCAGGACAGGTGTAGACAAACACAAACAACTGCTGTACTATGGCCTCTGAATGAGCCCTATGGGTAACCCCTCCCCCAGGCCTACACAGACAGACTACAGCAGGCCAGGCAGTGAGATGTAAGTTGTGAAAGCTAGTAAGTCAGAAACTAATATGTAGGTAATTAAAGCTAAGATCTGTAGTACACTGGTATGCCTTTAGCCAGCACAATACTTAAGACTACAGAGTGAAATGGAGTACCTGACATACCAGTACAGTCCTAGCAAATGTGTACAAGTGTCAGGTGTGCCCCCCATACTACGTACACTTATAGTAACAGTCAGGTGTGCCCCACCACTCCTGTTTAGAAATGTATAAACAGCCAGGTGTCCCCACCCCCTGCTATGCAGAAATGTAGCAACAGTCAATGCCAAATGACCAATGGATACCCTGCAGACACAGCATGCTACCTGTTGGTGTACAACACAAAGGTCCACACCGCAATACAAACTAGCTGGACTTGATCAACACATGCAGTACTGATGGCCATACTGGGCATGCTCACACCATACTGGGCATGCTCACACACTTAAACACATGAAGGCCATGTCTGCAAACACCAGTGGACCAGACATATCTGGCAGTCGTAGTTCTTAGTACAGACACGTCAGCATGCACCACTCCTGCCTTTCACACACATTGGATAGGAATACAGACACATATGTAAGGACAACACACTATAATAACCCAAAGGTAGATGGACATAGATGTGTGGAAAAGGGTGGCTGTGACCAGGAGCCATCCAGCCCTGTCCCACCCAACACACAGCCAAAGGGCCCCAAACACATGAGGTGCAGATGTCACTCACTATAGTCACTAGCCACCAGTATCTGTCAGCATGACAGACTATGTGGTACACGTGCCAGCTGTGCAACATGACTGTACAAGGAAGTAGTAATCTAGTAGCTGTATAACGTACCTGTGACATAAGACCCCGTGTGTGCCCACATGTGGCATGTCAACCCCTACATGAATGTGTTATGGCCCATGCACACACCGCTGTCCCCATAGCAGTATTATGACAAGCCTGCTGAGGTCATCCAATGTGAAATACACCTTTGGGAGAGCAATAGCTCAGTAATCTCCATGGCGTGTTCCATAACTGCATACTGCTGTAGTGATAAACTAGTTATGTAGTAGTTCTAACCCCAGATTTGGCAATTGTGTGAGTGTGTGTTTGTGTGTGTTTCTGTCTCTGACTGTGTAGAGAGAAATGCTTTTTAGGCTACTCACACTCCTTATGTTTCATATACTCAATTGTGGCAAGACTGCTGATGTCACTTACCTAGGAATACAGCTCTGGGAAAATCATAGCCCAGTAATCTCTGTAGCGTATCCTGTAACTGCATACTGCTGTAGTTAGGTAGGTGTTCTAACCCCAGACCTGGCAACTGTGTTTGTGTGTGAAAGTGTGTCTGACTGAGTAGTGAGCAATGTTTTTTTAGGCTACTCACACTCCGTACAAATCATATACTCAACTTAGGCAAGGCTGCTGATGTCACCCACCTAGAAATACACCTCTGGGAAGACTGTAGCTCAGTAATCTCTGTAGCACGTCCTGCAACTTCGTACTGCTGTAGTGTGATTTAGAACTGTGGTAGGGTTCCATCTCCACCCATGGCAGTTCAAGATGTTTTGTGTGTGTTCCAATGTCTGTGTATGGAGCAATGCATTATGGCTACTCACTCGCAGTGCATTTCAAATGCCCTACTTTGGCAATCCTGCTTATGTCATTCATTGTGAAATACAACATTGTGGAAAAAGGTCTGTAGTAATCCCTGTGGTGGGTCCTATAACAGATCTATGCTATAGACCTTGGTCAGGGGTTCTATACCCACACATGTCAGTTGTGGATGTTTTGTGTGTGTCCCACTGTCTGCGTAGGGAGCAATGCATTTTAGGTTGGTCACTACAGTACAGTTGAAACGCCATTCTTTGATAATCCTACTGATGTCATTCATTGTGAAATACACCTTTGGGGAAAAAGTACTTCAGTAATGTCTGTGGCATGTACTATAACTGCATAGTGCTGTAGTGTAATAAACTAGTTAGGTAGTGGTTCAACTCCCAGACATGACAGGTGTGTGTGTGTGTGTGTGTGTGTGTGTGTGTGTGTGTGTGTGTGTGTGTGTGTGTGTGTGTGTGTGTGTGTGTGTGTGTGTGTGTGTGTGTGTGTGTGTGTGTAAATCATATCCTGTGAGGTGGTTGTGAGTGTGTGACATTGTGGGCAATGTGGAGGGGTTTTGCTTATTTCTTTTATGGTGGCCCTACTATATATCACACTGTCAACCATACAGGGATAACAGATGTACATTAGCTGAGAGACTGGGTTGCAAAGCCATACCCATACATGTGACATCAAGGCCAGCCAATCACATTTAGCAACCCTACTATTACCCAGAGCACACACTCAACCCATATGTCATATGTACGCACATGCCTAGGCAACAGCCAATATGTGGATAGTACACTGCATATTGGCCACTGATAGTAACTATGCAGTGATAGCAGTGGGCTACAGATGGCAGGTCACCCTGCCCATCTGTCCAATATGCACGTACATGCAGACAGTGCACCTCCACCATGTTCCCCAATGGACACCTGCACCACCTATGGTGCCTTCACATGTGACTCACAACAGACATACCATGCCTGACAACATTTCCTGTATGGACAGGTGACACTGACATCAGGGAATGCAGTTAGCATGCTATCAATGTAGGTGCAGGGTAAACCTGTTGCCCATTACCAGTTCCTGCCACAGGTGGGCAAGACTGGCACATCTGATGATAATCTGTGTTCACAACATGGGCCAGACACCCCAGGTACAGTAGCACATGTCACTGTACATGCATGTGAGAGGTATGCACATCCCAGACACCATCCATGTCATGGACTAAGGAACACATACATGGCAAGTGATGCAAAGCAGTGGCCACACACAATAGCCACCCAGGAGACTGGATGGGGGATGCAATACTCACCTTTGTGGGCAAATGCAGAAACTACAGGCCTGAGCCACAATGCAGACCACTGTCATGTGGCCTGATGCCAAGGTATACTCATTGCCTACCCTTGTACAGCCTGCTGACACAGTTGACCACCACAAACCCATGCAGACATGCACCCATGTATGTCAGAACTGGCACCCTGTGTGTTCGTGTGTGTGTTGTATGGTGTGTATGTCCACATCCACACTCACTACAACCCCCAGAGCATGCTGAAGCATGCTGTCTGATGTCTGACACCTCCTCATACTCTTTGCCCATATGACCTCCGTATGACCCATGTGGTGCATGTGATACCTGCACATCGATGTGTTGTGGCAATCCCACTAGTGATGAGTTGCACTCCTAGCCCTGCCAAGTGTGTCAATGTGTGTGCGTCCCTGTGTGAGTGTGCCTGTGTTGACACTGGCACCTGTTCATGCAGACAGGCACGTGTATGTCACCTACCATATATCTACCATATCCCTGTTGTAGATGTCACTCACCATCACATATGTGTTCTGAGTGCTCCACAGCAGATAACCCATGTGGTGCATCCAATAACTGCATTGAATTGTGAGCACACTACATAGTTGTCAGGGGTTTGATGCCCTGTGTTGGTAGGTGTGTGACACAAACATGCTTCAGTTTTACTCTCCCACCCCTCCTTGACAAGTATTTGCCTCTATCTGCCTCCCCCATCCCCTCTCTGGTGGATGTGGAGCCCCACACCTGCTTTGCTTAGGCAGGAGCATGTGTAATTTAAGTGATGCTCATGATCAGCTGATGGCCTCTGCATGATTTGCAGCCCTCCCCTAGCTGACTGAATGTGGAACAGCTGTGGTAACATTCCCATAGCCAAATGCATGGAAACACACTCCAATACCTAGGAACATAATGGTGGTGTTGGCCCTTTTCAGTCACTGTGAGCAGGAACTAGATCTGCTGTTTGGCAAACAGCATCTCAGATGGATTGGGGATTTACCTCTAACAACATACACTGTGGAAAGGTGGAAAAGAACAGGAGGGGGATGTGCCTGACCTGACTACAGACTGTAAGTGCTGCTATACTGCATTTGGAATAATGCTGGTTTAACGGTGTTTGTCTGGATATGCCTGTCATACATGTCACAATATCTGCCATGTCAGTTCCATGTATATGAGGAATCCCCTTGTGCAGGGTCATCTGCAGAATGGGCAGTGTTGTGCCTTTGGTTTCATGTATTAGCCACGGTGCATCTATCTGTGGAATGCAGAAGGTAGTGTGAGGATTTCAGTCTGTAGATGGTGAAGGCCATGACAGTTACTAACTTCATATCCCTCATAGGACATATGTTGCAACAAACCCTGTTACAATGGTAAATGTATGAGGTTATCACAGCAACATGTCTATACTGGCCCTGTGTATGTGCTGTCAGCCACACCTCTGTCTACCTTTGTACATATGTTGTGCATGAAGTGGTGCATATGTGCTGTACACTATAAATAGTGTCATCATATCTGATAACAAGCCAGTTATATATCAGATTGCTACACATGTCGTGTACAGTGGGGATTATATATCATGACATAATTTGGACATTTTGTGGATGTTTGTACAGTAGTGAGGTCTGTGTAGTGATGGTGAATATCGGCAGTGTGTGTATTGTTAATATGTACATTAGCCTGTATACAGACTGTGGTAGATGTCATTGTTCTAGCTCCCCTTCTATCTGATGTTACATGCTGCCTTGCTGTATGGCACCGTTTTGCCATACATGTTTTTAGGGCCATACACACACATGTACCATGCCACAGACAGCCATCACACCACACTGCGTAGCAGTCCAGTGTATGTAGGGTCATTTTGTGAGTGGCACATATGAGGATGGTGTAGAACAGATAGTCCATATACTGTAGTAATATGCTAGCTTACCATATGTGGCTGTGGCTGTGTTCACATTGGTTGTGGTTATGCACTTTCACACAGGTGTATCATAACCTGTGCTGTGACATGGCTGTTGAGTCTGTTATATATGCAGGTACATGTGCATTCCCTCATACGAGATGTAGGCTAGTGTTCAGCCAGTCTGCCTGTAGCCTGCACAGTCCATTGTTACATGCCTAGCAGTCTCGTGTACTTACCCAGAGAGATGTCATGTGCTGATACTTACCAGATGTACTGCTGCCAGGCCTCCCTTAAAGGTCATGTATGTCAGACAGAGCAGTGGAATGCTGTACAGATGTATGTCAATATCTAGTGGGTAGTATGTGTCCATGGCACCCCTGTACCAGCAGTCATTATGTGTCGGGCCAGACAGGAGTGTGTGAATCCAAAACCTATGGTGGCAAATGTATACCAGTCGTTTTTTGCTATACCCATCTACATGGCTGTCTACATCCATATTGTCAGGCCTGGTACACAAGTTGTGCATTAAGGGATTTTGTGTAAACCTCTGGACTGTACAAGGTGTGTCCGAAGTTCCACATACATTGGCCAATATCTCTGCTGCACTCTACTGGGGCATTACATGCTAGCGGCGGTACTTTACAATGATTCCCTTAGGATGTCTGTCAGTAGCCAATGACACACATGTTATAAGCAGATGTCACCTTCCACACACACCATGTCTGTAAAGACAATCCCTATTACAGTAGCAGTAGTCTACAAATATACCTGCACTACATACGTGACATCCCCTTGCACTTAGAGGTTGGGACTATTGGGGCTGAGTGAGGTAGGGCTCCACTCCATGTGCAGGACATAAGATTAACATATATGTATAAATAAGTATACATATATCCATATAGATATGTACACATATACATATCTTGCTTATTGTATGACAACAGTTTTACACATATGTGCCTGTGTTCCAGCCTCTGTCCTCCACCTACATACCAGGCATTGCACATATTACATGCTGTCAGGGGTTGTTATGAAGTGGGCTGTGTGTATGTCATGCTGTCATTCCTGCCATCACTCCACTGCTGTTGTGTCCCCCACACATACTGGGGGGTTGGGGCCATATATGTGTGGGTTTCACCTACACAATACATGTGTGCCCTAATGCACTCCAGAGGCCAGTGTATGTAACAGTGGTATATGGCCCAGTATTAGTGAGTGTAGGCGGGGTGCACCATGACTAACCTAGGCTTTTACAACATATGTGGGTATCTGGGATAAGCTGCCTTAAGGTATCTGGATGTACTTTACCATACAATCCACCTAGGGTAAATGCAGGCCTACTGCCTCCTGCTATATGGGCTGTTCTGTTTGTCAGTGTGATTGTGATGATGTTAGGTATGCCTTGTTATGTCACAGATACATCCCATGGTGTCAACTGGGGTATGTACCCCCTAGGGATTGTGTACAGAGTGTAGATAGAGGCTGCTGACCTATATATCTGCATTATGTACTGTTGATTGTCTGGTATGCTGTGGCCCAGTCTGTCATTACTAATGTACTACTTGAAGGCCTCGGCCTGGACAGCAACATATGTCAACCTTTCCAGACTACTGTCATAGTATAACTGTTTCACAGTTGCATTACACTGTTCTTATGGATGTCAGTGTCCAAACAGCTAAATGACATGGCATATACAACTGTCATAGTACACAAATAAAGCTTTCACATTCATTAATGCACACCTGTGTGTAGTGTTATACCCTTTGATATCTTGGTGGGTATATGTTGCAGGCTATGAATGTCATTCGTATGGGTGGTTTAGACAGTTTCCAGTTGGTAAGGTGGTGACTGCAGGAATACTGGCTGCTCCATATTGTGTGCATGTACTACATATGTATATTACTGTACAAATCTCTGTGTGTGTATGTGTAGTTACATATATATGTATATATATATATATATATATATATATATATATATATATATATATATATATATATATATATGTATGTATATATGTATATATATATATATATATATATATATATATATATATATATATATACATATATACCTGTATCTGCATATATGTGTCTGTGTATGTGTATCCTAGGAATGGCCATGTCATGTCTGGCCCTTATGGGATCTGTACCACTTGGTAGTGTATTACAGGGAAGTCGTACTTGGCTGGGGGGGTATACCTATTCGTACCAGACGTATATGGTGTGGGGCCTCTCAACCCCATTAATGTTGCATGAGGACATATATGTTTTGTTACCTCCCCATTAGTATGTCCATATATATATATATATATATATATATATATATATATATATATATATATATATATTACCTGTCGTATATATTTAGACATGTAGATGTGCACATTTTTATCTATAGATGTAGGCATTTGCATGTTTATATGTTCACACATATTGATATTGTTTTATATATATATATATATATATATATATATATATATATATATATATATATATATATATATATATCAATATGTTGTAACCATTTAGACATTAATATATTTGCTCACACACATACATCTACATGTTGGAATACATTCTCTGTGCTGTTGAATGACTGGGCTGGGTGATATGTTTGTGAATACATCAAGGATATGTATATCTGAGATGGCTTAGTGGTAAATCACTTTGGCTATGGTGTGCAGGATCCTGGGTTTGTTCCTAGCAGAGGCTCCTAATTTTTTTTTTTTTTTGCTAGGCAGAAAAAGGGCTATCGGATACAGTGTGATTAAGGTACTTTTGAGCAGTTGTAAGCAGGTGTGCATGGAGGTAAGCACTGCCTACACAGGTTAAGCAATTTAGAAGCTTACTGGGTGTAGGACACTATAACTGGAAATTAGCAGTGCTTATCTCCATGCAAATCCATGCACACGGCATTAAACTCGCTTACTAGCGCTGACATATGCTTACTACTGCTTCTTGCTGGTTAACCTAACTACTGCTTTATGCATAATGATACTAACACCTCACATGTGCATTTCCTGCAGTATTCCAGGTCATATATGTATATGTGTGTATGTATATATATATATATATATATATATATATATATATATATATATATATATATATCTATATATATATATATATATATATATATATATATATATATATATATATAAGTTCTTTCATGGCAGCAGTACTCCAGTTTATACATATGTGTGTATATGTATATATATATATATATATATATATATATATGCTATTCCATGGGTTATGCAACATATATATTACTCATAACGTGCTTTGCCATGGGAAATGGTATGTCTCAGTTACCTTCCTGTCCCCCCCATCCTTTCTCGCTTACATCCATGAGGCGGTCCCATTAGAACGGGTCCATCCAACCCCGGCACGCCTTTGCCCATAATGTCTTACCCATCATTCCCTCCACCCCCTCCCTCCTCCACCTCAATCATCCTTCCTGCAGGTTCCATCTGAATCTCACCACACCACTACACATTGCCCACTCTTCACTTCTCTGGACCCATCATGGAAGTTGTCTCACCCCATGGATCTTTAGGGTTCCCACACATTCAGTCCGCAAACATATGTATCCTTTTTTGCTTACCTGTGAGGCATGGTATGTTACCCCGAGGACTCTTTTTAGCAGAATTTTTGGGGTTGTCCCACTAGGGAAGAACATGCATTTGTTTAAGATTAGACTTTGCAAATTAACAATGTTTCTCCCACTGGTAGTATCCTGCCAGTAGTCTGGGTAGCAGTGCTGTGCAATGCTTAGCAGTGCTTAATATTCAATTTGCATGATATTTGCCTTTTGGCATTGATGTCTTCTTCATTACATATTATACATGTGTCTTGTATCTTTGATTCATGTGTACGTATGCTGTATGGGGTCCTGGGAACTTCAACACTTTATTGCAATAACACCACACATCTGGCCTTACTGCAGTATTCCAATTCACATATTATTTTTCTGTGGCAGGTTATACAACATCACACTGTACATAGGTTCATTTCACATGTTCAGTTTGATTTTAGTATGGTGATGATTTATTTGTTGACACCTCACTATTATGCATTGCTATGATGGCTTAGTGGTTAACTACTGTGATTGTAGTGTAGAGGGTCTTGGGGTCAAGCCTCGCAGAGGCTGTTTATTTTGTTGCTAGGTAGTACACACGCTGTTGGGCACAGACTGATTAAGAAACTTTAAAGCAGTTTTAAGCGGGTTTGCATGGGTTTGCGCAGAGGTAAGCACTGCTAACCTCTGGTTACATTTTCTTACACTCAGTTAGCTTCTACATTGCTTAATCTGTCTTGGCAATGCTTACCCCATGAAAACACACTTAAACACGCTTACTAGTTCTTATATATGCTTATTACTGCTTATTTGTGCTTAAATCTGTGTACTAGTGCCTTATTCATTATGACACGGACACTTCACATGTGCATTTATTGCAGTATTCCAGGTCACACTTAAATTTTATTATGTAGGTTATACAGCGAAAAGATGTAAAAATATGTTCATATACAGATTTCATGGAAAATGATATGTGCTGCAGTGGGACTCAAACCAGGAATGCCAGTTCATTAGGCGGATGCTCTAACCACTACACTATTGCTGTACTGCTGCTTCATTTGCATATATATTCCTTGTTATCCTCTTCAGCCTTTTCAGCTGCTTTACCCATAGCTAAGCGATGGGCAAACCCACGCACCTACGGTTAGCTGTCCTCTGGGTTTTAAAAAAAATTACTATTAGGGAGTCTTCGTATCATTTAAGTGTACTGTTGCTGTTGAACACATGGGGACTGTTGGTGGGGATATGAGGACACTTATGAGCGGTCTCACTCTTTATTTACACATTCTTCTGTTCTACTTTGCAGGGGCGTGTTTATTCTGAGAGCTCTGCTCTCAGACACGCTCCCTGTACTCGTCCACGCTCCATGTAGCATTAGGAGTTCAGGCAGCGCGTCTTCATTAATATGCATGGTGCGCTGCCATCCTCCTCTTAAAATGCCGATTCAGTGCAGGACTAGATTAGTCCTGCATGGAAGATTAGTAAATCCGGGGGATGGTCTCAAAATAGAGCAAGATTTTAAATATTGCTCTTATAATCTTAGAACATTGCTAGAACAAATGGTTTTGTTTTAACATGCATTTTTGAAGGATATGAATTTTGAAATTCAAATGTCTGTCATTATTTACTGAATTCAGTCATCAATGACTTGACAGAAAATCACAAATGTTATGAGGAATAGATCAAAATAAATGAGTCAAAAATATGGACATTCTTTGCAAATATGGGTAGTTGAGTGATATGGTGGGATGTGGTTCCATAGTATAGCTACATAATTTGAATATAGGCAGTCACCTGCAGTGTTAGATCATTTAGTTATAGTGATTAGTCATTTTTCACTATATTATAACATTTTTTATTGGGAGAGTAGTGTGTTAAGTTCTTAAGGGCTAGGCAATTTTCTGGCTTATAGAGAAGTCTGTGTATTGTACTTAGCTGAAAAAGGGCCAGGTGATGTGGTAGTTCTAAACTGTTTAATTCTCTGAGGGCTATACAGTAGTGTGTTCACTTACTACAGTTTACTGAACAGTTGAGAGGCTGGGAGTTTAGTGAAGACTGAAATAACTAATAGAAGAATAGGCTAGAAAAGCAATATAATATTTGATTATCTGTTTTGTCTCCAATTTTAAATATTGTTTTGATAATTTCTGTTTTCTCCTTATAGAGAAATTTACCATCACCAAGACAAAACTTAAACTAGTTAATGAGAAACAATGAGCCAGAACCAGATATTAAAACTATAAAATTAACTCCATACTAACCATTTGCCAGTGACTATAACATAAGTTTTCCAGCATTTTCAGTAAATATAGTAGCAGGACCCCAAAAATGTTAAAGTAAAATTGCATTTAGTAATAACTTCATTTATTGCTCTTACCTTTTTTATACTGATTAAGGGGTCTATATTACAACGTCAAACTCACAGGATTCCAAACATTGTAATATCGAACCCAAATGTTCGAAACACGAAAATAGCAAAGCCACGGAACGCTGATTTTTTTCCCAAGGGAAAAAAATTGGTGGGCCGTTTTCGCGGCTTTGCTATTTCCTCCACTCTGGTGGGATCTCAGAGTTGGTATATTTAAGTAGGAGGGTGTGGGGGGCACAGCCCCCCACATTAGATTAAGTTTAAAGTGTATGTTTTTTTTTTTTTTTTTTTGTACCGGAACAGTGATTTTTTTTCCCCTGGGAAAAAAATCGCTGTTCTGTTTTTTCGTACATTTTGGGTTTCGAACTTAACAGTTCAATATTACTATGTTCAAACTCCTGTGAGTTCGATGATGTGATATAGACCCCTAATTAAGCTATATTTCACCAGCCCAGTCAGTTATGTGTGTAAATGATAATATGGTTTCACAATGTGCAGCTGTATTGTATGCACAAGGCATTTTACCAAGTAGGTTATAGTTTCATAGTAGAATACTAAGCTAATGACCTTAAAGGGCCTTTTTAAGTCTAACCATGCTACCCAGTAATATTTATTATATAGGTTTTGTGGTGTTGTCATTGGTGGTAGTGGGGTATATATGACATAAGCTTGAGTGGTGATCATTTACAATGGTTCACAAGGTACAGTCCAGGAGACCATTAAGAAGCCTAGATCAAATTTACAATTGCCCCAGTGCATTATCTGATTAAGTGATTCACTCAAGATCACACAGTAAGCAAATGAAGGCAAAGGGAACCAATCCCTGTACCAGAAGAAGTGACTAGTTAACAACTCATAGCCTTAATCCTCTGCACAAACTGACAGTTATGATCATGATAGGAAGGGAAAACTCAGCAGTCTGTCTCCTACAGACTCTTCAGAGGTGACCTCTGTCTGGCATACAAAGCAATCTCAGACCCCGCCCTGATGGGAATGCTGCATATCCGCAAGTCAAGCTCCACTCGAGTAACCCACATGCGAGACCTCAACCTGGTCTTTGACATCAATAGGACTTGGTGGGACAGATTTGTGTCCCAGAGACTTCCCCTTTTGTGGAATAGACTCCCTCTCCATGTAAAGCAGAGTACCTCATTAAAACTTTTAAGCGCAACCTGGATAACTGGATGGGGAACAGAAAATACATCCCTGGGATTCCACCTATGTCCCTGCTGGACAGTGGCATAGGGTGCTGACTTGTTGGAACATGGGCTAAATTCTTGGATAGCCTTGTAAGTGCCTCAGGGCCAATAGCCTAGTAACTTTCTATGATCCTATGAATAATGGGGCCAGAAGAGAAGCACTTGGGAGGTTCAGTAAGAACAGCACTGTATAACCTGCATCACAGGGCTGTTATGATTCAGTAGGATTACAGCTGTACCTTGAGTATGGACCTTGAGTATGATTATTGGAAAAGACTTTCACATAGCCTGCTACAGGCCAGGCAGACTATACATGTACCATTTATGTGATTGGCGGAACAGACTCTACCATGCAAAACATAAGAACTTCTAATATGAAGCATCCTGATAGAAAATCCCAGCAGGAATATGTAAACTTCTAAACACCAATCACAGAATGGCAAATGCAATGATTGGCACTGCAAATATATGAACAATGACTGTGCAATGGATGTGGAAGCCAATTTTTATTCATAATATAGTAAAGTTACACTTAATGGAAATAGCAAAATGTAGATGGTAGCAGAGATGTGAGCAAGGCAAACATTACTGTTATAACAGCACAGTGATACCTTTGGGATGCAAAGCATGAAACATAGCTGCAGATTCCATCAGAGATTAAGGACAAGCACATCTAACACACAACAGATGACACCTATAGTCATACGTTTGTGACACATGGAAAAAGGGAAGCTCGCTGATTACAAAGGACAGAAATCCATGCCCCACAACTGAACTTCCACTTCTAGGCATACACTAGTGATGCTAAACAAACCAAGAAAAGAAAGCCCACAGAACATGTTGAGTAGCATCCCCTGTATGTACAGTGTGACCTGAAAGTGTATACTTCCATGTTTTCCCGCAGTGTCAGTTCACTACAACACATTAGTTACATTATAAAGAGAACTAAAAATAAGGAATAAAGTGGAACAGAAATGCTGTGGGGGAGTCATCCAATGCCTGGACAACTTTAGAAGTGTGGCATACAAATTCAAAGCAAATGGGGGACCTAATGCATAGGAGACAGCAGGAGTGAAGAAGATGTTGGTGTCATAACAGGCTTCTTTTAAACATTAACAAACATTGGTAACAGGCAATTACACAAGTGCAAGTACACATGTGGGGCCAGTAATTACAGCTCATAAGAAAGGCACTCCAGACCACAGACAAACCGTTCACCATGGAAAGATAGGTGATGCAGGATACTGTGGAGAATATATAGGCACTATGCACAGAAGGATGGCTATATAGGGTAAGATACATCTAAATATTGGGTGGGTACATGCTCTATAAGGAGAAGGCAGCATATGGAAAGGTGTACTACTACTTTTCCTGAAAACCCAGTGAGAGGTGTTTATGGACAACCATCGCAGAGGAAGTGGAGAGTGGGTATGAGCTCCTTCATAGCAATGGCCACTATCATGGCCCAGACCCTATAGTACTTGATGTATTAGAAGCACTGCAAATGATATGGGAAGAGGCTAGCATATAACACTACTATGTCACACAATACATCACTGTACCAGCCAGTTAGATAAAGAAATGTTGCAGCACTTGCTCTAGAAAAGATGTCTCAGACAGATAATTGCAAGGAGATGTATAAGGGATATTCTGGCCATGCCTAATACCTTAACTGTCATGCAAGACCTCTAGATAGATCTGTTCCCTCTTTGTTTGGATTAGTTTATTAATCAGATACATAAGATGGCAGATCAGGACATGGTTGTCCTAGCCCTGTCTACACATTTGAACCCTAATGATCTCGGCACATGACAGATGTGGCTGATGGATGGGACATTTTTCATCAAGTCCAACACAGATAATCAACTATGCTATAGTCACAGGCTGGTGGAATGGGGTACAGGAAGAAGTCCCTCCTTTTTGTCATGGCATTGCTGCTCCACAAATGTGACATTGAACTCTGACTGGGATAAAGGTAAATCTGACCCACAGTTGACCATAGATAGCTTATTTACCTTTTCCTGGTGCAGTTTTTAGAAAATAACTGTTTTATTTTGTCTTCACAGATGGATAAGCATTCTTGCAGTCATTCTGCCTATGACATACTGTTAAGATGCATACCAAACTGGGGAGAGGAGAAAGAGATGCATCTGACACTGGGATACATGATTGTGGCCAGAGCCAGATCATGATTAAAATAGGGCCCTGGGCAGGGTAATGCACTGGGCTGACCCCCAGCAGCTATACCAATATCCCATTACTGAGCTGCCTCTTATCAATTAACATAAGACACTGTTCGGACTTGTTAGTGTTCATACCATTTATTTTTCTTTTATTATTTTTACAATGATCACAGAGATTTGGATTTATTAAAACTGTTATTTCAAGAAGTATGACAAAAACGCTGACAGCTATTTGCTAAACAAAACAGTCTCACATTGAAAACAGACTTGGCATGAGTAACAGCATACTTCTCTTACCTTGAAACTTACATTTATTGAAAATGCATCTGACAACCCATTAAACTACAAGACGTCCTGGGACTCATAGTCAAACAGCATATACTGAAGCACTAATTAGTGTGTATGTGAAGGGTGAAGAAATTAAAAAGTCAAATGTGCAATGTATTTGCTAACAGCTTGGTACAGACCCCAGGATGCAAGCACCCCCTTTCAGGGGCAGCCTAAGAGCACATTCTGATTAACTAACTAGGTTAGAACCACAAAGTAGACAAATGAATGGCTGAAGGAATTAAACCCTGCACTGCAAAACTAGCTAATAGCCTTACTCATCTGCAATAAGGACCAGATATACTGCTGTAGCTCAACATGGAGCAAATCATGACCATATGCCTGAAAAAACAATGTTATTTAAAAATGCATTCACAGTTAAAATATTGACAAAATAATAAACACACTATTATCAGTCAACAAAATAAGGAAAGCAAGGAGCATACTCATATGATGATATTATCCATCAATCCCCTCTCATCATTGATAATAAGGAAAGCAAGGAGCATACTCATATGATGATATTATCCATCAATCCCCTCTCATCATTGACCTCAAAAACAACCCCAATATGGTACGCCCTTCTAACTCACTTCTTACCTGCCATCTGAACATTAGAAGTATCAACAATAAGGTACATGAACTTCATGCAGTTATAGCTGACCTCTCCCCAGAGATCCTATGCCTAACTGAAACATGGCTTAAACCATCCACTATGGACAATGAAATACTTATCCCTGGGTATAATATTTATAGGAAAGACCGAATCTCTAGAAAAGGAGGAGGGGTTGCCATACTCTATAAATCCAATCTAACCGTTTCTATCGATGTCAATCAACCACCTCAGATTAACAATGCTGAGATCCTCATTTCTAGGCTTCAAATCAATATTACTAAATTTATCTATATTATCTGTGTGTATATTCCCCCAGGTAAGAATGTAGATACTCTTGAAGCTACCTTACACTGGTTATCAAGTCACTTCCCTCAGGAAACCATAGTCCTTGGGGACTTTAATATAGACTGGACTTCCTGTTCCCCTCAAGCCCCCTCCACTCATATAAACCTCCACTCCTTCACGCAAATTATTAACACGCCTACCAGGATAGACAAATCGAACCAAAAAGAGAGTATACTAGATTGGGTGCTGATCAATAGTGATCCTAACCAATATACATCTGGTTCTCTCCCTGATAGCCTAAGTGACCACCACCTTACCTACATTATTAAGCACAAATTAGTCATTCCAAAGCATTCCACACTAAGATTAATTAGAAATAAAAAAAAATTTGACCTTACTAGATTTCAACTAGAATTAAACTCTTGCAACTGGACGTTACTAAAATATTTACCCCTAAATGAAGCAGTGCAGTATTTCAACAAAAAATTTCTGGAAATTCTTAATTTTCATGCTCCCATTCGATCTAGGATGACTAAGACAGGAGATGTCCCGTGGCTCTCCAAAGAAACCAGGCAGAAAATTAATCTTAGAAATAAAGCATGGTCGGTATGGTGAAGCAATAAACTACCAGCTGATCAGATTAAATATAGACAACTTAGGAATGAAACCAAAAGACTAGTCTTACTTGATAAAAGACAATACTATTGGAAACTGCAAACTGAGCATACAAACTGTCCACAAAAGTTCTGGGCCGGGCTAAATAATCTCCTACACCCAGGACGCTCCACTACCCCTGTCCCTGCTACACTTATAGATAAACCATTGGAAATTATCTCAAATAGTTTCAATAGCTTCTTCACTGAGACAATCCAAACCCTGTCTAATCAACTACCACTTAACTCTCAAAGCCTTGATACTCCCACCTATAAAAATATTCCCCAATTTACCTTTCAGCCTGTAGCAACTTCTGTCATCTGTAAATTACTCAAAAAACTAAAACCTACCTCACTCTCAGCTGATCAACTTCCAGCTGAATACTTGCAAAAATCAGCTGAAGCCATTGCCTATCCTGTGTCAATACTCATTAATCGGACCCTAACAGAGGCCAATATCCCTGATATCTGGAAGGTATCCTATGTAATTCCTCTCCATAAAGGTGGCACTTCCACAGACCTCTCGAACTACAGGCCCATATCCATATTGTCCCCCTAGCAAAATAATGGAAAAATGCAAAAACAACTTATGCAACACTTACTTGACAATCACCTATTAGCTGACACTCAGCATGGTTTCCGACCTCTCCATAGTACCACCTCAGCCCTTCTTGTCTTCTCAATACCATAAATACCTATCGAACAACAATAATATCTCCTCAGCAATATTCTTGGATCTGTCCAAAGCCTTTGATATGGTGGACCATAAACTACTAATTGATACATTGCACTCATTTGGTCTGGACACTACTGCTATTCAATGGTTTAGATCCTACTTAAATGGTAGAAAACAAGCAGTTTTATGGCAGTCCAAACTTTCTAACTTTCAACCCAATACTCTAGGAGTCCCACAAGGATCCATCCTAGGACCACTATTATTCTCAATTTTCATCAATGACCTGCACACAGTTGTATCTAATGCTAGATGCATCCAATATGCAGATGATTCCACGCTGATTTGCGCTGGAACAACCCCAATAGAGCTACAATCTTTAACCCAAACTACTTTCAGCAAAGTAGAAAACTGGCTCTCTAGTCGTTGTCTGATACTTAATCCAAAAAAAACAAAAATGCTACTGTTTTCTCCAACACAAAGGTCAGGCCCCTTCAACTTTACAATCCAAGCAAAGGACGGGACAATAATCTCTCCGGACCCCTCGACAAAATTACTAGGGGTAACTATAGATAACAATCTAAAATTTGATACTCATGTAAACCTAATGATTAAATCAATCAATAAGAAACTAGGTTAAGCTATATAGGATAAGAAGCTTCTTGACTCCCCAAGCTAAATCTGCCATTGCCCAAACCCATCTCCTCCCTACCCTACTATACTCATCCCCCTTACTACATAATATTAATAAAGCGATCATGAACAAGCTCACTATTTGTTATAATCACATTGCTAGGTTTGTTACTGGATTACCATATAGAACCCACCACTGTACCAACTTAACCCAGCTTAACTGGCTTGAGCTACGAAACTAATTTCTTATAACCTACTAGTTTTGACCCACAAAATTTTATATAATCCTGAATACCCTCCCTCACTCAAAAAATTGATCTCCCCTTGCAACAACCCTCGACCACTGAGGTCATCCAGTCGTCTCCTCATACAAACAAGTAAAACCAATAGCGCGGCTGGTGACTCTCCTTTTCCAACTCCAGAGAAAACCTGGAATAAACTCCCTCTGACATTACCTCTCTCCCTCATTAAACCAATTTAAAACTAAAATAAAAGGCTACCTGGGGTCTGATATTACCTGCCATTGTTTTAACCCTGGCTAGCTATCTCTCTGAATATAGTATTCCTTGATCCTGGTTATCTGAGTACTCCTTACTATAATAAATTTCTGTCATGTATAATTATTAAGTAAACTAACTAAATTTAAGCTATTATTTACATATCATGTAATGACTAACCTCACCTTGCTGTAAATGCTTATGTTTTGTTATTTCTGTAAATGTCTCATATTGTCTTGCTTGGAGCTTTTCTCCCCGGGCCCCCGCTGTAAATGGACATGTATCCAGTCGGATTATCCCGGTTAACAAATGTAAAATAAAATAAAATAAATAAAATAAAATATTCCTGTTTACTTCAATAGTTTACTTCTTTTTCAGTATAAATACTGTGAGTTGCAGAACCAGTTATTTATACACGAACAGATACATACAGAACCATCAGTCACTTGCATGGCTGTAGGTCTTAAATATTTGCTTGTGAACAAATGAATGAAAGCATTCATAAATAATGGGCCAAAAATGTATCTCAGCTTGCTGCAGTCAAAACTATAAAATGGAATACATTGCAACCCCACTCTGCCCTTTCTGTTGCTTAGTTTAAATCAGAGACAAATATCCAAAAATCAGGAACAAACTAAGGTCGGGATTCACTAATCCTCCATGTAAGACTAACTAAGTCTTACACGGAAACTGCAGTCTAAGAGTATGATGTCAGCATGTCATGCATATTCATGAGGGCGCGCTGACTCAACTCTAAGGCTAACACGGAGCATGCACGAGTGCAGGGGGCATGTCAGACTGCCGAGCAGTCCAAAAATCCATGCCCTTGCAAGTGCCTAAACTGCAAATGTCAACTGAAATGACCGAGTCTGCTCAAATGTCTACATACCCAACACTACACTCCCCCATGTTCTAAATCCCTGTACAAGTTTAAAATGTAAAGCTTTCCTTTTTTTATTATTCCTGATACAGTTGCCCATATTTGCGAGTGTATTCACGGGTTTACCCATTGCTTAGCTACAGTTAGCAGTGTAGACATCGAAGAGGATAATAAACTACTTATATGCAAATTAAGCCAAATAGCAATAGCGTAGAGGTAGAGCCCTCGCACAAAGAGGAAGCATTCCCAGTTCGAGTCCCGCTACTCCCCTTCCTATTTTCTGTAGGAAATGTGTGCATAAAAGGAATTCCTGACAGTTACCTTTTAGATTTTAGTAAAATGCATTGAGATGGCCTATGTGGTAGTGAAGGATATTTTATATATATATATATATATATATATATATATATATATATATATATATATATATAAAGAAGGTGGAATGGTCATGCATACTGATAAATGCATAAGTAACATATCTTAAGCAATGTGAAGCAATGCTAAGCAAAGTTTAGTAGTATTAAGCACAGTTAAGTATAATTGCTCATAGCTTAGCACTGCTTTAACTAGCGCAATGGCTTTGCGCGGAGCTGCGCATCGCGCCAACTAGCACAAACAAAACATGTTCGCGCGGAGCTGCGCACCTCGCTAACAAGCACAACGTTGGGCAAAGTCAGGCAACATCGGGCAACGTAGAGCAACATTGGGCAAAGTTGAACAAAGTCAGCTAAACACAGCCACACCTGCTAGCCGGTCTAGTAAAATAAAAAGCAATGACAGGTCTCGAACCCGGGATACTGTGCACCATAATCACAGTACTAAACCACTAAGCCATGACAGCTTTAAATATGGATGCATTTCCAACACACTCATATATATCAATGGAAATTTACCCATTGCTAAGTAGGTTTGCTTTTAGCTGAGATTTTTCAAAACTGGCCAATCACAAATAAGTGCGGGAAATGAGGCATATTTAAGCTCCATAGGCGGGAATAATTGCCATAACTGGTTGTAGCTCCCATCTGCAGACAGTATGGCCGGTGTTGGAGAAGGCTCTCATTTTCGAGTGGGGCATTGAGGAATCAAAAGTAGTGGTTTGGCTCCTCGTCCATCATCATGATGCAAGACTCCTGCAGGGCCAGTTTTAGGGCACTGAGTACAAAGCAGAAGCCTGAAACTATCTAGCACATGATTTTACCAGTGCCACAGGCATCCCTCGGACTGGTGAGCAGGTCAGACACCACTACTCAGACCTGAAGAGATGCAAGGAGGACCGACTGAACCAGTGGATACAGGAGACCAGTGAAATGGAAAATGCCCCACTACTGAGTATGTAGCCATGGAATGAAGTATGTAAGAATTGCTATTGTAGTCTATATTATGGATAGGTATGTCTCATCTACTTCACAGCTACAGGTGTCCGTGCTGCGAATCATCAAGCCTATGCAGATAGGCTGCTAAGGTTGCGACACCAGGCAGGTTAGTAATAATTCTGCATGTGTTGTCATATAAAAGAAGTGAGAGAGCCTGAAAAAGAGTGTTGTAACCCATTAATAAAGGTATAATAAGTGTTGAATAACTTCTCTGCATGTACTGTTATATAAAATAAGTGAGACAGCATGAAAAGGTGGTGTAACCCATTAATAAAGGTATAATATGTCTTGAACAAAAGACATCTGCATGCACTGATATATCAAATAAATGAGAGAGCCACTAGAAAAATGTGTAATGTAATTAATAAAGGTATAATTCCTGGAGTGTGTCCGTGTCACTTTCTTCGATATGTTGTTGTACCCTTGCATTATAGAAATAGTGCTGTTGTATTAAGCGCAGTCAACCTACACATGGGTAGGCCCATATAAAGTGGATGAAGGGAGTGCCAATAGCTGTTAAGCATATATACAGTCCTCAACTGTCAGTTCATGGCCGGCATGTATAGGCTAATCTGGCACATGAGTAGCTTGTTATTGTGTTCCCCAGAAATGTCAGTGTGCTGCTAGAAATGCAGGGGGCTGTTAACATATACCTGATAATGTCACCTGAACACATCCAGATATGTAGATATATAAATATAAATGAAATATATAAATATGTAGCAGTAACATCTGCATCCAGGACAGTTTGTATGTCAGATACAGGTCAGGTATATCAAGAACTAGCAAAACACATTTCACAATTTAACGGACATTGCCTAGTGTAATAATACATGTAGTGGATATATAACTGCAGTCAATAGGAATGTAGTGTAAACTATAAGTATATATAAGTTGTTAATGGGGGTATCTTTTTACACCCTACTGTATGTGCATAAACAATGCAATTCCACACCTCAATGGGTATGTCTAATCTCATAACATTTTTTGGGACACATGTCCTATTGGTTTATAAATATCTGCATTTACTTTGATGCATGTGTCCTGTTCACATACCACAGTCTTGGTGGCCTGTTGCCACCAATCAATCCTGCATGCTGTTGGAATGTCCACTGTTGTTCTATATATGCATGTGTTATGCTTGCTGTTCAACTGTTGGAACTCTGGTGTATTGGGTTAATGGGAATGCTACTGTATGCTGTTACAACTAAATTGGAATGCTGTTGGCTATTACTAACCCATATTGTCATTAAATCCTCCTAAACATAGAACGTATGGGAAGGCCGGTCCCATGGGACACACCTGTCCCATCTCAGCTGGCGATGGCACCTGGCACCAGTAGGTCCAGTGCCCAGCCCGGGACCTCCTCCTCCGTTGGTCCTGTGCCACCTTTGGGTGGAAGCACTGCAGGAGATGGGGCTCATCCCCCCCATGCAAGAGTGGCTGAAGGAGGGCCACCTATCACCCTCTGAACGGTCCTGGCTGTGGTGAATAGGGAGATCGAGCGTTCAGTCGCTGATCGTCTAAGCCAGCTCGAGGCAAGAGTGACGCAACTCACGGGTGAGCCTGCCCCTCCTACGCAGCCCCCAGCACAGCTACCCTCCAGGCTGTGAAGGTGCAGTGGTGACTGCCCATGGGTGGGGATCTCAGTTCCACTGTTGCCATCTGTCGGCTCATGGGCTTGCGATTTCCAAACATCCTTCCCCATCAATGGTGTTCACCCACCCCATGTGTCATATTCCACCCCTGTGTGCATGTTGTTTGTCTTGTCTGTTTACCTCCCCAACCTACCTCTCAAAATATACCTACTTCCCCCACCCCACATTCCACTCTCACCTGAAAAAAAAATGGACAATCTGCTCCCACAAAAAAATTACACCCCATACATAGCTGCCCATTTTGCACACATCTGCTGGACACATAAACTGAAATTTAATTGACAGTACAACATACTTAGCTGTCCTCACCCCTCTCTCAGGGGTGGAAGGTTTCAAAGTTCCCTCCAAATTACTAGTATATGCACAGCTGCTGCTGTTAAAGAAATGGGCAGCTATGGACCTTCCCTACACCCGTCCTGCACATCCCGAGCTGTTTTCCCTACTGTCTTTCCCCCTTTGTGCCCCTTTTTCACCATTTTCCTATCTCCCCATTTTCTTTTCTTTCAAAGAAATGAGCGCAAGGTTAGCGGGAGTAAGCACTTTTAAGCAGTGGTTAGCAGGTTTGCGCGAATGTGTGCTTGTGTGCTCTTAGCTATGTATTGCTAAGCATCACGCAAACCCACACAAACCTGCTTACAACTGCTTAAAAGTGCCTTAGTCACCCTGCATGTGAGGGCCCTTGTTCTGCTCAGCAGCAAAATAAAACACCACTGTCAGTCTCAAACCCTGGACCTTGGACACACTAGACTGCATGAAGTACCACTAAGCCACAGTACATATACAACAGGCTGTTGCTGAAATATATATATCATGCATCAGAATGAGTGAATGTAAAGGAAAGATAGGTATGCCATAACACAAAACCTGTTCTGTGAAACTTTACCAGCAGTTGTTGTGGAATTGCATTATATGACTGTGATAACAGAACCAGACATTCTAGCAGTAAATGATGTTACAGAAGCACTTTACAACCCCCACACAGTATCATAGCAGGACAGTCCCCACCCAAATGTACAAAATACCTGTGTGTTCAAGGTCCAGCAAGGATGTAGGTAGGCATACTCAGTACTGGAATTGTCCAGTTTTCATGAGCATCCTATGATAATGTAAACAAAAGAAAAAACACAAACTGTGCAGAAGTGAGTACATTAATATCCACAGTATAGCAGTTCCCAAACAGTTCATGTGCCAAATGAAAAACCAAAAACTTTTTCCAAAAAAAAAAAACTACCCCAATTTTTTT
>NC_056735.1:845107687-845189739 GCF_019279795.1 Protopterus annectens | reverse complement strand
ATGCTGTAAAGCTATAAGCCAAACTAAGCATAGTCATCCACCTTTATGGAACATAGTATCCCCATAGTACCACATAAGTAGTAGCCACCAACATGATGAACAGGTACCGATGTGTACATGCATCCAAGTGTTACATCATCTCTCCTTTGATAATCACATTTCCTAAGGTATTTTGAAATCCCTCGGTGGATCAAATAAGCAATAAGGGGTCTGCATGCATATCCACAAAGGTTGTTGTACACCTATAATGAATAGTCATCATTGACAGACTTTGCTGCGTTTGAACAGGTCTGACATATACCTTGGCCATAAACGCTCACTCACACAATTCAATAGAAACCATAATGAGTGTGTGTGACACAGATGACCTAGGCCAGGGATCACTGCAGTGGCTGGCCTTGTCACAAGCATACAGATGTGACCTAAGGTTTGGGAAGCAGCAGCACAGTCTGGCAAAGATGACAGCTGTGTTCTTGGAGAAAGCAGGGTTCCCACACATGCAATAATTGAGGTAACATGGACGTATATGTATTTGCCACACAGCTACCTCACATGTGCAATGCATACTGATATGTCATACAGTAGTAAAAGCAAAACCTGCAACGCATTGACCAACAGTGTCACACACATAGAGCACAGACACTCACCGAGTGCAGGATTCAAATCCCTACCTAACTACTTCATGATACTAGATGAATATGCACTAACACGCCACGCTATACGCATTACTGGGAGATCACTTTTCCACAGGTATATTTGTAAGATGGTGACATCATCAGACTTGACAATGATAAGTATACCACTTAGTGGGATGTCTTTTTTTCCACAGGTATATTTGTAGGATGGTGACATCATCAGACTTGACAAAGATAAGTATACCACTTGTTAGATGTTCTACTACTCTACAAAAAGGTTGCACCTCTTAAAGGTAATTACACACAGGTGTCAAGTGCAGGATTTAAACCCCTAACTGCCTACTTCATAATACTAGAGAAGTACGCATTAACACGACGTGCTATACACATTACTGGGATATATAGTTTCCACAGGTATATTTGCAGGATGGTGACATCATCAGACTTTACAAAGATAAGTATGCTACTTGTAAGGTGTTCTACTATTCTACAAAAAGGTTGCTTCTCTCCGACGTAATTACACACAAACAGGTGTCAAGTGCAGGATTTAATCCCCTATCTGACTACTTCATGATACTAGAAAAGTACGCATTAACACAACGTGCTACACACATCACTGAGATTTCTTTTTTCCACAGGTATATTTGTAGGATGGTGACATCATCAGACTTGACAAAGATAAGTATATCACTTGTAAGGTGTTTTCCACAGGTATATTTGTAGGATGGTGACATCATCAGACTTGACAAAGATAAGTATACCACTTGTAAGGTGTTCTACTACTCTACAAAAAGGTTGCTCCTCTTCAAGGTAATGACACAGAAACACACACAGGTGTTAAATGTAGGATTCAAACCCCTGCCTTGGTACTTCATGATACTAGAGGCATACGCATTAACACAACATGCTATACACATCACTGGTATGTTTCTTTTCCACAGGTATATTTGTAGGATGGTGACATTATCAGGCTTGACAAAGATAAGTATACCACTTGTAAGGTGTTCTACTACTCTACAAAAAGATTGCGCCTCTCCAAGGTTATTACACCCACAACTGTCAAGTGGAGGATTCAAACCCCTATCTTATTATGTCATGAAACTAGAGGAGTACACATTAACAAGACGCACTATACACATTACTGGGTGTTTTCTTTCCACAGTTATATTTGTAGGATGGTGACATCATCAGACTATATAAAGTGGGTTACATTAGGTGACATTAGGTGGGCTACATAGAAGGAATGTCTGAACACGTTGGCCATGTGATCATCAAAGGGGAGTTTACTATCTACCTGTGTCCCCAGGGCCATAATGACTTTCTCCGTACATACTGGATTACCACCTATGTGGTAATTTGTGTGCACTTTGTTTTACTCAAAGGGGATGACTATGCATTCTTTGGCATTCAGCTTGAGGGCATTGTTTTGACACCAGGTATCAGTCTCTGTAATACACTTCTGGAGGATGTCTGTGTCAGCCATAGAGTCGATTATGGACCACAGTTAAAAGTCATCTGCAAACCTGCAAACCTGCAAATTTGCAAACCTGTTCAGCCATACACCTCCCATGCTTGCCTGTACCTCTGAGCAGTATCTACTGAACAGGTGGGGTCCCAAGACCAAGACCTGTGGGATGCCATTTGTGACTGGCTTGGAGTCGGACATGGCACCCGCAACTCTGAACGTTCCACTTTGGTCTTGGGAAGTGTGCAATTTGCTTTTGAAAATGTCTTCACAGCAGTTTCATTGACTGGGTGGGGGGGGGGGGGTGGGATGTGGATGTCCAGTGTGATTACTTTATGATCTGATATTACCAGCGAGGGGTTTATCTCTGTTGTGGAACACTGGTACCCCATGTTGGTTATGATCATGTCCAGTACGTTTTCACCTCTAGTGGGCATGGAGACCAGCTGTTCCAGGGTGTTAGAGTTTTTAAACTCTAGGAAATATTGGGCAAAGGATGTTGTACACAAGTAATTCTCCCACTCAATATTTGGGTAGTTGTAATCTCCTCATATAATGGTGTTTGATAGGACCTTTATATTTTCCACTGTTCTCAGGAATACCAAGTGAGGTTCCTGAGACAAGGTACGTGATCTGTAGCAGGCTACAATCTGATGAGCAGCTTTGCCCAATGTTAGTTGCACTTGTATGGTCTCCAAGGCCTCACACTGTGCCACTAACCTGAAGGTGTGGGTATCCATAAGGTAAATGGGTACACCCCTTCCTTTTGTATTTCACTCGTGGTTTTGGGTCCGAAGGTCAGAAGGATTGTGAGTGTTTTACGTGGAGCATGTCCAACAGCTCTGTGTTTGACATAGCTTTGTATGTTAGGCAGTGAACACCTCTGTGTAGGCGATATGCAAGGGAGTACGGATGGAGCATTTTGAGATGGTCTGTGTATGGCATGTATTTCAGACCACTAATGATATTTGTGAGGTATTGCTGCAGGTTTTCCAGTTGTTGTAGTTGTCTTGTGAGATGCATAGCAAAAGTGGCATTGTACTCTATTATAGTTCTAGTGAGTGATGAGTAGAGGGGAACAATGTCCTCTTCTATTCTGCATGAGACACATTTTGTGATGAGGTGTGCCACATAGGAGGGTTTCCTGACTACTGTGGGAATGTGATTATCACAGTTGTGTCCACTGTCCACCTGTGACCCAAGGTCTCTTGTCACACTTTCAGTGTGAAGTATACTACCACCTATGTTGTAGTTCTTGGCTACAGAGTTTTTAACAAAAGGGATGACAATGCACCTTTTGGCATTCAGCTAGAGCCCATGGCCTTGACAACAGCCATCTGTCTCAGTGAGGCCCTTTTGTAGGATGTCCACATCTTTAGTGTTTACAATTATGGCTCCTAGTTTGCAGTCCTCTGGAAACTTCAGTAGCCACAGACCTTCCATGTTAAAGTTTACTTCAGGGAAGTAGATACTACACAGCCTGGAAAGTTATCTGGTCCCATGGCTGCTGTGATACTGGCTTTGGTGAGTGTTTTTTACCTGTGCAGCTGTGATGACAGCAACTTTGCAGTCTTCCACTATAGAGATGTGCTCTTTCATGAGTGAGAGGGGTGTAAAGTTAACACTGATCCTATCTGCCAGGATGTTGGCAATATCAGTTTGGTCTGTATATTTAGTGCCATTGAGCTGTAACTCAGAACAGATCTGAGTGTAGCCATGACATGGACCTGTCTGTTGGGCAGAGATCTCCTGAGTAGACAGTATGCAACAGAGTACAGATTGGGTTACATTCAGTCTTGTTGCATGGGGCAACTATTTGAGGCCAGTAATCCTCTTGTTAAGGTACTTCAGTGGTTTTTCTTGCTGCTGAATGTACCTAGTCAGATTCATTGCAAGTGTGTTGTGGTAGTCTCTGACAGGTCTGATGACTGCTGAGTAGTGGGAACCTCCTTTGACCTACATGCACAGAATTTGGCAGTTTTTGTGAACACATAGCATGGTTTTCTGACCACTTTGTGAATGTATTTCTGGAAGTAGAGGTGACTATCCACATTTGTCCATAGATCCCTTATTATCACATCCGTATTTAGCCTGTGTGTGAGCATGCCCAGTATGAACTTTCAGTATGTTGCTGCCTGACATTTGCTTCATTTCTTTAAGTGTGTGAGCATGCCCAGTATGACCTTTCAGTGTGATGCTGAATGAAATCCACTACATTTGTTGAAGTGTGTGAGCACGCCCGGTATAGACATTTATATAATATGCGTATGGAAAATCAAGCTGTATTTTTACAGCAGGGCTCACCTTTGTATCATAGATCAACAGGGATCATGCTGTGCCTGCAGGGCTTCCATGAGACACTTTGCATAGACTTATTAACATTTTTACATACAGGACGGACAGCTATTCTTTGTACATTTCTACCCGGGGACACACCTGATTGTTATGTGGGTGTACATAGGATGAGGGTTTCACCTGACACTTATACACATTTGCTATGCCTGCACTGCTATGTACGGTACACCATTTCAGTCTGTACTGTTGCCTATTGTACTGGCTTGAGGCATACTCCTGTGCTACAGATCCTAGCATCCAATGTTACGTATATTAGATTGCGACTTCATAGCCTACACAACCCACATCACACCGCCTGGCCTGATGTTCTCTGTCTGCATAGGCCTGTGGGGGAGGTTACCCATATGCCTCTTTAGGGACATGATACAGCATTTCTTTGTGTTTGCATTACTGTACAATTGTCCTGCTGTGTCTGTGTCACTGAAATGCTATCATGGCTTAGTGGTTTAGTACTGTGACGATAGTGCATAGTATCCTGGGATCGAGCTCTCTCACTGCTTTTAATTTTCATGCTGGGCAGACCAGACTGCTTAAGGAACAGTAAAGCAAATATGAGCATGTTTACTTGACTTTGCTCAACTTTGCACGACTTTGCCCGACCTTGCCCAACATTGCTCAATGTTGCCCAACATTGCGCTAGTTAGCACAGGCAATTTTGTTTACATATACTAAATATTGGTAAATGCTGCTTAGCACTGCTTTATATTGCTTAAAACATGGCAATCATGCCTCCGGTGGTGCTGCAGGGCTGCCTATGTCAGATGCACATACTACACTCCCTATACATGTTTGGAAACAGGTAGTGTCAAGTTAGGCATCCCTTTTATTTTATGTGCGAGTCAGAGAGAGGTATAATTTCCAGGGTTCCTACTGAGCCAGTGTATGTGCTATGCGTTGCCTCTTTGCCAAGGCCAAGGCATACTGGGCACACCTCCTTCTGCCTACTGGGGCAGGCTCAGGTTGTTCCTCCTCTGAGTCACGCTGTGCTTGTGCAGGCCTTGGCAATGGTGGGGGGCTGTTTGGCCCTGCCCCATGCTGTTCCTGCTGCAGCTGTTTTCACAGAATCATATTGTGTAGCATGGCACATACCATGACAATTTGGGTACATGTAGTTGGTGAGTACTGCAAGGCTCCACCAGATGTGTCCAAGCATCGGAACTGTTACTTGAGCATCCCAAACACATGCTTGATTACATTTCATGTTTGTGAGTGTGCCTCATTATGGAGTTCTTGTTCAGGAGTGTGTGCATTTCTGATGGGTGTCATCAGCCACGGCTCCAGTGCATATCCAGCATCCCCCACTAGGTGACTGTCAGGGATGTCCCCATTGGCAAATGTCTGGTACAGCTGCATCAGATGCCAGATATGGGAATCATGGTAGCTTCCAGGGCAGCCAGCACACACATTTAGTATTATGCCCTGGGCATAGCACACGACCTGGCAGCTGATGGAGTTGAAGCCCTTGTGGTTGATGTAGGCCCTATCCCGCTCACCGGCTGGTGATTTGATGTGTATGTGCATGCAGTCAATTGCACCCACTACCTCAGGGTATTCCGCTATTTGCTGGAAGAGATGCATATTGCTGGCCAATACCTCATGGGAATTGGGGAAATATACATGATCAAACTTCTTAAACAAGCAAGTGAGAGAGAAACACAATAAGAGCCGGTAACTACAAATAAAGTCTTATTTAATGAGCGCTTTCGGTGGAGACAATGCTTCACCTTCATCAGATACCATAAAATCAATTAACTGTGTTTTTATGCACTTATCAAATAGCTAAACTAATTGATTAATTAGTTAATTACAAATAGTAAAGCCACTTATCAAAAAAAGAAAAAGAAAAGGAATACATATGTACAACACCAAGCTATATTGTAATGTCATGCAAAAACACAGTCTGAAATGTTCTAAAATGCTAACCATAACTTAAAAAACAACTTTAAAAACAGCAGCAACAGGAAACTAAACTAAGCTAGTCAGGAGATTAGGTAGTATAAATCCCATTAAAGTCTTCCAGTGATATTTAGCTCATTTACAAAGCTTGTTCTTCAAAAATGTCTATGTATGTTAAAGACTAGTTCTTCTTACAGATCTTATTAAATGTAAATTCGTTCCCAGGTGAACTAATACTAGGCATCACTAAATTACTCCATAAGGAGTATAACGATAGAACAAAAAAGGGTGTGTAATAAACTAAAAAAATGTATGTATTATATAATAAATAACCAGTAAATATTAAGTAAATATGTAGACATAAATCTAAAAGTAAAAATAAACCAACATTAATTTTGTTTCATCTTCTGAAAGCTAACTATTTAAGAATACATTTAATGGACAGGTGTTCATTGAGGCCAGGATGTATATGTGCTGTTGTTCTTATCTGCCACATTAATTCATCTATCTCAAGTAATAGTTGTCAAGGACCCCCTCTTGGATCACTTTGCCTTTAGTGTAAAATAACAATTTTAAAATGATGGTCTGGGCATTCTATGATGTGTTTTGCCAAAGCATTATTCATGTCTTTTTTACTAATGGCATAACAGTGCTTGTAAATACGTTGTTTAATTTTTCTTTTTGTTTTGCTTATGTGAAAGGCCTTGCAATGGTCACATAATGCGGCATAAACAACACCCTTAGTCTCACAATTATATCTCATATTAATGTTGTAAAGCCTATCATTAATGACAACTTCTTTTACTACTAAGATTAGTTTACATTGTGGACAGGCTCCACATTTAAACATGCCATAAGATCTATTAACATGTAATTTCTTCCTCCTTTCAAGTAATGTTTTGAGGTTAAGGTTCCTTCTATATGTAATGTTTGGTTGCAACACTAGCTTTTTACATAGGGTTTGATCCTCAGTAATGATTTTCCAATTTTTATTCAAAATTTGCCTAATTACTTGATAATCTATAGAGAAAGTACAAAGGAAGATAATCTTGTATGTGTTTTTCCCAGTAGGTAGTGGGGCATCACCTTGTTCAAGAGATGGTGGGCTAATATGCTCTACTTCCCCACCCAACAATGGTTTAAAATGTCCAGTATGACGTTTACATAAATACATATATATATATATATATATATATATATATATATATATATACATAAATATACATGATCACCGACATGTGCTGACATGGCATTCAGGAACTGGTGCAGTACCCTGGATGCTGATGTCTGTGAAATCCCCATCATATCACCAGTTGGTCTCTGGAAGGTATCTGTTGCTAGTATTCTTACGCCAACACATACCTTGGTTTCCACTGGGATGGGTTCCCCTCTGTTGGTTCTGTGTGAGAGGCGTGGCCTGCACAGCTCAACAATTTGCTGCAGGAGCTCTATGTCCACTCTATAGCGCTCCACTATCTCCAGCTCATGTAGCCCCTGGTAAGTTACCCTGGGTCTGTACAATCTTCTCCGTCTCCTCACCGTGTGTTGCTCAGCAATATTCACACTGGCACCACCCTCAGCATCTTGCACATGTTGCCTTATAATAGCAATGGCAGCCCCTAACATTTCTTTGTCTCAGTTAAGCTTTTTAAGTTTTCACTTCTCTTTGTATACTGCAATGTTGCAGTGTTTCTGAGTAAAACATGGGGGAATGTTGTTTGCAGAGTTTTAAGTGCTGAGCTGGGCTAGTGTACTGCCTGTGTAATTGGCTTATTCTGATTGATTTCACCTGGCAGCTCTGCTAGTTCTCCATGGTTAACTTCCTACTACTACTTTTCCTTCCTTTTCCCTTTCTGTTTCCACAGGGGGCAGCGCCACGCAAACAAGCACAAACATGCGCACACAAGCGCAGATGTGTGCACACAGCCTTACACAGGCTTAGGCAGGTGCACATCCACGCACACAGGCTTAGACAGCCTTACACAGGCTTACACGAGTGCACACACTCGCACACAGGCTTAGACGGGTTTACAGGCGCACACACTCTCGCACACAGTGTAATCATCTTTGCAAGAATTTTGGTGGTAGCCACGGCGTACACCTTCGGTTTCTGGGTTTCAGTTCAGACAACTGTAGACACACCTCTTCCAGTCCTGAGTAACTCACAGCAAACACGTGCCACTCTGCTCCAGTAAGCTTACAGTATTTGATACATACCCCCTCATGATATCACCTATCTTCTACTCTGTTACTCCCCTAATCTTACTCTTACACTCTAGGGACATGGTTCACATGGCAGGGAAAATTGGGATTCACTATCCTTATACTCATTTGCATAGGATTGCCTACTAATGCTTGGTTGCATCTCTCAGACTGAGCTTTCCCCCTTAGCAACCACTACTCAGTAGCCATTTTGTCTTCAGCCTGCCATTCACCTGCATGGCAGATGTATATTTTTAATAAAATGCCTATTTTTTGCTTTTATTTTTATTTTTTTCTGTTTTTTAGAGCGCCGCACATTTGCGCGGTGCTGTGCTATGCTTAAACATCGGAGATCGGGGAAAAAAATATTTTTTATTATTTTGCAACACATATAAACGCCAATATATTTGGCCATTGGCATGCTTCCTCAATTGGATGCATCCTTTATTTGGAGCTGTCATTGCTCCGTTTTGCTATTTGCAGAACAGTACTCAGTTACCAACGGAGTACATTTCTGCAAATAACACTACTCTTACTCGGACAGGTTAGTGTTTCCTGGATCGCAAATGTACCTCATTTGCATAGCTTTCAGCAGCAAATGAGGTAATTTGCATAACCTAACACTGTCTGTGCAAGAGTCGTTTTAGGAGCTCTCATGCACGCCCCTGCCAGCTGTTCCTGGATCGCCCGGCAGAGTCTTACTCTACTCTTAAACTCCGTGCAAGCCTTTGTGAATCCGGCCCTAAATGTTTACTTTATGTACTTAAAATGTTGAAAAAATCAACAATATGATTGTCTTTAAATTATTCAGAAAGAGAAGTTGCATTATTTTGTAATTGCATGAATATTGTCACATGGTTCTTCACAATTATTATGTAAACTTAACTGATTTCTTGGATTAGCAGTTCAGATGAAGTCCTTTAAATATGAATGAAATTGTTTAACTTATTTCCATATAAAAGTTGTCCTTTTTAAAAATAGTTTGCTATGAGTGTACTTTCCTGTGAACCTTAGCAGTGCCCAATTGATTTGTTCACTTCCATTTACAAGCTAAACAGACTAAAGGTGCAGAGCACATGAGCAGGTAATCTTTATTTATTATTTATTTATTTATTTATATTTTTAAGGCCAGCCCCACCCCCACCCCCAGCCAGCAACAGGCCCTAGGCTGCTACCTGTCTCACCTTGTGTCTGACCCTCTATGACTTCAGACTGGCAGCCCTGAAGTCAATCCACAGCCATTTGCAACTCTCTGTGTAAAGCACTGCAACTTCTGCTTTTGCAATCATGACATCTATCTCCCCTGTAGATGCAAAGACTTCCCTGCAGGCTCATTATCTCACCCTCCCCTATTTCCCACTGTGTAATGTACCAAAGGGGATGGATAACCTGCATAAGGACCTGCCAAAGAATTAATTACCTGTGTTGCACTTCCTCAAGAATAGCTATGTCAAGGGGAAGACATGGTGTGTCGGAAACAATGTTTCCTATAAACATTTCCATCCACCCTGCTATGACTATGGTGCTGGAATGTGCATGATATAATTATTGGTTCCCTGATGAACACCCAGAAGATTGTAGAGACCTCACATACATGGCATAGATGACTACACATTCTCCTTCCCCAAAAAACAGCTTTTTTAACCGAAGAAGCTGAATAGAGTGAATGAGGTACATAACTAGGTGCTTCTTGTGGCACCTCTATCACATAAATGCTGGTATACTTCTGACAGGTCCAGCTGAGGGAATGCTATAACCATTCAGTGTCCATAGCTTTTAACTGTCCAAATTTTTTACTCATATTTATGGTTTGTTCCTCATAAAATTTGTGGTTGTCTTGCAAATCACTGAGGACTTAAGTCACTAACTGATGAGATACATTTGAGTTTCAAACTTCATAGTCTTCAGAAAATGCATGCATGAAAATCCTGTTATTCTAGCAACTTTCTAAGTTTATAAGAGCAATATTTAAAATTTGTCCCTATTTTTGGACTTTTGTCCCCCCATTATTTTAGTCTTTGTCCAGATTTCTTGTGCTATGAAGCTGAGAGGTATGTCAGTGTCTTTCTTAATATGTGTATTGGTGCATAATATTAGCACACAAGTTTTATCCTTGTGTGTTCCTTGCATTTGAAAATATGATAGTTTTGGGATCACTAGCATTTTCATGCCTTTATGTTGCTTCCAGTACCCTCTACCCCCATTTTCAGTCTCTGTGTGATGGCTCGGCTTCTTTATTTCATCACTATGTCCTTGTACATGTGAACCGGTAAGTAAATTCAATTACAAAATCCTGTGACTATAGTTTTCATAGTTTCTGCTCCTTCTGTTCCATGTCCCACTATTTGGTCTGGCTCCCCTAATGTAGCAATGTGCATTATCTCTGTGTATTATCTACATGTGGACATATGTATAAGTTCATAGGTTCATAGGACTTAAGGCCCCTAGCTAATATAACCTGACTTTACCCACTATGTGGACTATGAGGCAAGAAGTTGGCATAGATTTGTGTATATGTCTTGAGTACTTTACAGAGTGCCTCCATCCATAAGAGACATAGGCACTACCCCAGGTGTGAATTTGTGATTCCCCATCCATTGATCCAAATTGCTTTCGAAGAGGACTAGGGAAGGGCTCTGTTTAACATGAATAGGAATCTTGTTCCAAAGAAAGGGTAATCTCTGAGACCCATACCTATATCTGTCTCTCCGTCATGTTTTGCTTGAGACACTGACTAGGTTTAGAGTCCTAGATCAGGTGACCCTCATGCTGTTTGACTTGCAGATGTGTAGCAGCTCCATCAGGCCTGGATTTGTGAGTGCCTTGTAAGTTAGGCATAGGTCATCATTTAATAATCAGTAGGAGACAGAGTAAAGAGATAGGGCTTTTAATCTATCCACATTGGATATGTTGCTAACACCCTGTATTTTCTTTGTAACATCCGGGATTCCTCCAGCTGTTGTAAGTGCATAGTTAAGTACATGCGAAATGGTGCATTGTACTTGATTATTGGTCTAATGAAAGCTGAGTACAGTGGGACTGTAACTTCCTTGGACCTGGATGTTATGCCTTTACTTTTAAATTGTACCATATAGAATGGCTTCCCCACCATTTTGGACACATGGTGATCAGAGTTCAGGCTACTATCTATCTATGTACCTAGATCTCTCACCTTTGAGCCTGTGGAAAACATCACAGTTGGGGAGTGCAGCACTCACCCATATTTGTGAGTACCAGATCTAGGATATATGTACTCCTAGTGCGGGCGCAGACTAGCTGCTCCAGAGCATGAGTTCACAAAGTGAAGAAATCATTGGGCCTGCTATTTTGTGGCTGTGTAGGCCTCCCAGTTAATGGAGGGGTAGTTAAAATCATCCTGAGAATGGTACTGGGCTGGATGGTGAGTGATTCTAGTAACTTCAGGTATGATATATGGGTTTCCTGGTCCATGGTGGGGAACCTGTAGCTAACAAGAATATGGTAATGGATTTTTCCCATGGTCACCTGGGCATGGAGTAGCTCAAGTATGTCATATTGTTTGACCTGACTTGAGATGTGCTTATCCTATATGTAGATAGATACACCTCTGCCTTTTGCTCTTTCATTTTCAGTGAGTGGTTGGAATGTGTGAAGTGCATTATAGCCATGTATAGCCATAGTGCTTCCCTTGGCTTTGAACCATTTTTCAGTAAATGCACAGATGTCAGCATTCTCTAGGGTTAGAAATGTTTCTTGGGAGTACAGTTTCTTGTTGAGACTCTTACTATTGAGCAGTAATACGTTTAGCTTGCTCTGAGTAGCTTTTGCTATGTTTTAAGGTTTACCTGTTTGGCAGTGCCTAAAAGGCACTAAAGGGGTGGATAATGTTTTGGACAATATCTAAAAGCCTAGTGGTGACAGGTAAAGACCATCCCTGGCAAAGTAGCATGGCCTTTCAAACATGTCCTCCCAGGCTGACAAGTATTGCATCCCTTTAGAATAGCACCAGTAGCTAAGTCAATTGTTAAAGTTGATAATTTTCTGTTGGTATTGTGGCATCATCCTTAGAGATGGTGGAATGCTGGCTAATGCTAGGCTCATACCTGTTTGTGACACATATTTTGAATGCTGAATCATGGGTCTGTTCTTATAGTTCAAGGAGGTACATCTCTGGTCATTCACACCCACATGGACTATGACAGAGTCATACTGGTAATTAGGGGGTAAGTGACCAGAAGGCTTGCATGACCTGGCAGATCTTGGCCCCAGACAAGCAACTAACTGTACCTTCTCCTTATCCAGTTTCATAAATGTGATATCAGTGTGCCTCACAATGAAGTCTCCTATGACCAAAATATTGGGTTGTGCTGTATTTTGCCTTATGGGCTTGGTAGGTGAAACAAATGAAGTGTGTTGTGATTGGTGTGCATGTGGAGTTTCTGAGAACTGTGCCTGACAGACCTTTGAGGTTTGGGTAAGTTACTTACATGTAAGCACCTCCACATCATGTGGGTCTATGTGTCTGGTCCTTTATAAGTGCAGGGTTTTGGTGTATGTGTGTGTGTGTGTGTGTGTGTGTGTGTGTGTGTGTGTGTGTGTGTGTGTGTGTGTGTCGTTGACAACCTGTTTGTTGCTTTTTGTGTCTATATGTGAGAGTCTGACCTGCAGTGTCAATGTGTAACTACATCTTTTATGTACTGTATTTGTCTGTCTGAGAATTAAGTGGTTGTCAGTGTACATAAGGCAATTGCTACTTTACTTCAGGATGCCCATGTCCACCCAACTAGATGCAGAGATAGCAGGAAAGTGCCTATCCATAGTTGCAGGTCCTAACTTGTACTTTGCAAGAGATAGGAGTGGAAGGCGTTTGTAACTAGAGGAGGGATGGGTGCTTACTTTGGTGCACTCTACAGCTAACCTATCCAATGAAGCTGCCCAGTGCCTAAACCAGATGGTCTTTGAGCAGCAATAGTCCTGGGTACTGTAATAATGAAATGTAGACTGAAATAATCCTAACTAAATGTATTTATGCTGCTCACTGTGCAAGCTAGCTAGCCCGTGAGTAGCACAGGACTGAATTAAAGTTCCAAGATGGTTTTAATAAGGAAATGTCAACTTCTGGTGGTTCCGTATATACAAGGTATTACTAACTGCTGCTGCTGCATGAAGAGCAACTTCATGCAAATGCGAAGCTTATATACAAAGAGAAAAAAAAAAGCAAATTTACACTAACTATGCCCTAAGGCCAATCAAGTAATCACACAATAAGCTTTCCATCAGCAATTCCCAGCTTATATAGATGAAATCAGCCACAAGAGTGCAGACTTTGACCCTCTTAGTGGAAAACACCTGGTTTGATCCCAAGTTTTAAGGAGCCACAAACAAATGTCTAATACTAGCTAAAACAGACACCAACCTGGCTATCAACAGGAAAAACAGTGCTCCTGCTTAAGAGTGAACCTACAGGCTACTCTAAAATTTATAGACCAATGACTTGCCTTCCGATGACGTAAAAACTATATGGGAATTGATGCAGACAGAGTTTATAGTTGTTTAGAAGAAAACTCAATTATGGCAGTAGAACAAAATGGCAATAAAAGAAAGTCATATGGAACAAAGGATCATTTGTTGTTAAATAAAGTCATAATGGACAACTTTAAAAAGGGGAAGAATCTAAGTATGGCATGGACTGACTACAAAAAAGCATTTGATGGTATCATGGATTCATAGGTTCATAGGTAGGTACTAGACTATCAGCCCAAGGGCCTACGTAAGCCTAGCCAAAACGGTTCCCTGGCTTACGCCACCCAAGAAAGTTATTTTCCTGTGCCACTGTCGAGCAGAGACACAGCACTGATCCCCGGGGTGTATTTCCTATTTCCCATCCACTTATCAAGATTTTTCTTGAAGAGGGCTAATGAAGAACTTTGCTTGACATAGATGGGTAGCCTGTTCCAGAGTATAGGAAGTCTCTGGGACAGGAAGCTATCCCTCCAGCATGTCCTGTTTATTGTGGTGACAAGGTTTAGGTCCCTAGAGCATGTAGCTCGGAGGGATTGGGATTTCTTTAGGTGTAGCATGTCCAACAGCTATGGTTTTGACATAGCTTTATATGTTAGGCAGAGATAACCTCGGAGTAGGCAATATGCTACGGAGAAGGCAATATGCTACGGAGTAAAGCTGGAGTTTTTTGAGGCGGTCGGTGTAGGGCATTTGTTTGAGGCCAGTAATCCTCTTTGTGAGGTACCTCTGTGGCCTTATGTGTATCCCACATTCATTGATAAAAAAGTGCTTAAAAATGTATAAGATACACCCTACACTGACCGACTACATTACAGTGACCATGAAACAGTGGCAGACCACTTTGCAATTAAGTCATGGTAAAGGACAAATTATTATCCCAGAGATAAAAATTCAAAGGGGAATATCCCAAGGTGACTCTAGCACAGCTGTTATTCTGACTTGCCCTTAATCCATTAAGCTGTCTACTTAACAGCTTCGGCCATGGCTATAACTTGGCTCCTAGAATACAACAAAGTGTAAAGACTTCTCTTCTCTTTGTCAGCGATTTAAAACTGTATAGCTCATCAGATGAGGAACTGAAAGCATAACTGCAAGTTGTCAAAACTTTTTCAGATGATATAAGAATGTTATTTGGTCTTGATAAATGTGCAAAAGCAACATTTAAAGCAGAAAAACTGTGGCACCAGGAAAACATCAGTTTGAAACATTAATGTGATATAAAAGAACTTAAGCAAGACAGAGTGTGTAAATATTTGGGAATTGATGAAGGATCAACAGTAAAACATGAACAAATGCAAATAAAACTTACTAAGGAATACTTTAGAAGACTTGAATTAATCCTGAAAACAACACTGATATCTAGGAACAAAATCCAAGCTATAAACCAATTTGCTCTTCCTGTCCTAACTTATAGTTTTGGAGTGACTGACTGGCCCCACAATGTGTTGGATAGATTAGACAGGAAAACAAGAAGGATGCTTCATGCTCACCAAATGATTTATAAAAATTATGCAAACCTAGATTAAATATTCCCCATTCCGAAGGAGGGATGGGCCTCCTTGAAATTGATTACATGTATAGATCTGCAATCATAGGACTCCACACATATCTCCTGACCTCACAAGACCCAAATGTAGTGAAACTATATATATGTATGCATATATATGTATATATATATATATATATATATATATATATATGTGTGTGTGTGTGTGTGTGTGTGTGTGTGTGTGTGTGTGTGTGTGTGTGTGTGGACTCTGGAATTATAGATAAACTCACTAAACTAGGTATAAATCCCTATGTCACAAGATGGGTTGCCAACTGGCTCACTGACAGAACCCACACTGTGAAAGTAGAAGACTCTAAATCCAACTTTAGACCAGTAACAAGTGAAGTACCACAGGGTTCAGTCCTGGGTCCTCTCCTGTCTGGTATCTACTTTTCTGAAGTACAGGCTAAAACAGAAGGTCTCTGGTTAATGAAGTTCACAGATGACTGCAAACTAGGAGCCATAACTGAAACTCCTAATGATGTGGTCATCCTACAAAAGGGCCTCACTGAGACAGATGCCTGGTGTCAAAGCCATGGCCTCAAGCTCAATGCCAAAAAGTGCATTGTCATTCCCTTTGGTAAAAACTCTGTACCCATGAGCTACCACATAGGCGGTAGCCTACTTAACACCAAAAGTGTGACAAGACACCTTGGGACACAGGTGGACAGTAGTCTCTCCTTTGCTAATCACATCACCACAGTAGTTAGCAAATCCTTCTACATGGCACACCTCATCACTAAAAGTTTCTCATCCAGGAAAAAAGAGGTCATTGTTCCCCTCTACTTGCCATGCATTAGACCCATTATAGAGTACAACACCCCTTTTGGTATGTACCTCACAAGTCATCTACAACAACGGGAAAGGCCGCAGAAATACCTGAAAAAGAGGATTACTGGCCTTAAATAGATGCCCTACGCAGACCTTCTCAAAAAACTCCAGCTTTACTCTGTCGCATATCGCCTACTCAGAGGTGATCTCTGCCTAACATACAAATCTATGTCAAACCCAGAGCTATTGGACATGCTTCACTTAAAGAAATCCCAATCCCTCCAAGCTACACGCTCTAGGGCCCTAAACCTTGTCATCACAATAAACAGAACATGCTGGAGGGATAGATTCCTGTCCCAGAAACTTCCCATACTCTGGAACAAACTACCTATCTATATCAAACAAAGCTCCTCATTAGCACTCATTAAGAAAAATCTTGATGATTGGATGGGAAAAAAGAAAGTCACCCAGGGGATCACCTCTGTGGCTCTGCTCGACAGGTGCACATGAAAATAATTTTCTTGGGTGGCGAAAGCAGGGTACCTTTTTGACTAGGCTTTTATAGGCCTTAGGTCCAATAGACTAGCACCTACCTATGAACCTATGAAAGTTTTGAAACATGAAGAGAATAAATCTAAGATGACTTCTCTGCTTAATCTAGCAGAAGCATATCAGCATCAAGCAGGAAAGGAAATCAAACCAGAAGTAGATAAAAATCAGGAAACTGAATGTTCCAAAAACAAAAGAAAGAATATAAGGTGAAGGAGCAAGAAGGCAAGAAATGTGGAAAATACATAAATATATTTGGAAATATAGAAAACTCCTGAAACAACCTCATGTCACTCAGGACTGAATGCAAGTATGGTTAAGGAGTGGCAAATTCAGACCAAAAGATGAAAGGTTAATACTGGCAGCCCAAGATAGTGGAATATGCACACTTTGGTTTGCAAAGTCAGTTGAACATGTGGGAGAAAGAGACAAATGTAGGTTTGGTAAAACAACTGGAAACAGTTACACAACTTGCTGCTGGTTGTGACATACTAATGGCACAAGGACTGTGTATTGAAAGGCATAATAATGTGGCAAGACTGTTGCACTGGGGATTATGCAAATATAATTCTGAAGTAGCTGAAAAACAATGGAAACATGAGCCATAAAACATCATAGAAAATGAAGTCTACATCATATGGAATCACCCATTACCAACAGTTCAAAAGACAGATGCTAGAAAACCGGATATAGTGGTCCATGAAAAGAAGACAAAAGTAGCATTGATCATTGAAATTGCCACACCAGTGACTATAATGTCTTGCATACAGAGAGACACAAAATCATAAAATATCAGGATTTGAGGGAAGAAGCATGAGCAATGTGGCAGAAAGAGAAAGGGTCTTATAAAAAAAATCTACAATCATAATTAGATATTTTACCAATGCATGTAACTCCATACAAGTTGCAGAAGGAGTCATTACTGGGCACATTGAGGGTGCTGTAAAGAGCACTTCTCACTGACAATCAAAGATTGAAACAATATTAATTTCATGAACTTTAATAATATTTTGACTTAGGAATGTGGTTCATTCCCGTCATGGTATTAGAAACCCAAACGATTTGGAGAAATTAAAAAAGAAAGAAGCCATACTAAATTCCAGGGATAGTGATATATATATAGCTTTAAGGAAACAACAATAATCCAATCAGTAAGCAAATCAGTACAATTTAGTTCTAACTAGGCCCCTAATCATTAAAGTAGTTTTTCCTCATACTAAAACTATTCCTGCACTAGAGGCTCAAATAATTTACTTACACAAACCAGAGATTAACCAAGTGCAAAACAATTCTTTATTGTCTATTCTAGAGATAATCAGATGCTAGATTTCTTTGTTTAGTGTTAACTGCTTAGCAGAATCCCACTACACCAGTAAAGCCTTAATGGCCATGTATGCACATGTGTGTTCATGTATGTAAATATATATATATATATATATATATATATATATATATATATATATACATATATATGAATATGTTATGAAAGAACATTAATAACATTAATCATGATATACTACAAAACATCATTTTATTGCATACCTTATTTCCTGCTTTAAGAAATGAATGAACCACAAAGACTGGAAATGTAAAAAGTTCATTTGCAATTGCAACGCAACAGTTAAACAGGCATCCCTAATATAAAACCACAACTTAACTATCTCACACAAAAATTGCAACACACACACACACACACATATATATATATATATATATATATATATATATATATATATATATATATATATATGTGTGTAATTTTTACTTGGGACAGCTTTGTCCAAATACCCTTGATACGGAGGCCCTGCCCCCAACACCTGTGTAACATAAAAAGTTTTAAATTATGCTATAGTCAATGAGCTGTAACTTGACTGCAGCAGAAGTTGACCTACTTAATCACAGACACTTTATGCAGAACAAGTTACATGTGATAAAAGAAACATGCAACAACATAAAAGATAAACAACTCCTACACACCTACACACATGCATACACACATACATGCACACACATTGATATCATCCTTCTCATGTATAACATACCAAAATCCCACTGTGTGTGTGTGTGTGTGTGTGTGTGTGTGTGTGTGTGTGTGTGTGTGTGCGTGCGCGTGCGTGCGCAAAATTAATGGGCTTGAAGAGTTTTGGGGAACAGGAGATCAATAATCTTTATGACTAGGGTTACCACATATTCCGCTTTATACAGAACAGTCCCTAATGGTCTTGAAGAGTTTTGGGGTACAGGGGATCAATAATCTTTATGACTAGGGTTACCACCTATTCCACTTTATACAGAACAGTCCCTATTTTGGAGTTTGTGTCCTGTGAAAAAGACATGAAAACAAGAAATGTGCTAACATTGTTGGACAAAAATATTTTCTAATTTTCCTTTAAAAGTTTCATAAAACAATTATTTTGTATAAGAAACATCTAATGTTATATGAAACTGTATACACAGCTCAAATTTTACAAAAAAATTTGATGTTAATCTGGCAAAATATGAAGTGAAGTCCTTTGTACTAGGTGACAATATGGTTTGCCCTGCAAAATCTCACACTTCTACAGAAAATGTCCTACTTTGCACATCTGAAAAGTTGGCAATCCTATGACTATGCCACAACTGAGCTACGGTAAAAGTTAATGCATTACAGCACAGGTTTTCTGGAATCTTTGCTTTCTTAGTAATTAATACTGGTTATAATGTATGGTAATAAGTCCTAAGGTGGCTGGCTACCCTTGTGAAAACTTTATATACTGTAAATATTTGTGTAAAGTCAAATACTTAATTTCTGTTACTATATCAAGAAAGTATTAAATGAGCGAACTAATCACTTAAATTTCAGAGTAGGTTATTTATATGGCCATATCAACTTGCAGAAATTCATATATATGGCAGATTAAATGGCCCAGAAATAATTTATTGCAATTCATATTAATGATATAAATTGCAAACTTGATAGAAACACTCTGAACAAACATATATGCTGGTACATCAGAATGCCATTTTTATAATCTTGGGAGCTGATATAATCTGAATGATGTACACATCTTGATAAGAAGGAAAATCTTTGGATACTTAATAAAGAAGTATTTATATACTAGTATTAAATGAATTATTATAGTAAACTGCACATTTTAAGTTGAATGCTTTATACATACTGGCAGCTAGGTGGTATTTTCACTAATTTTTAGACTAAATTAAGCAAAAAATGGTAGCCAATAGAGTAAGTTTTAAGAGTAACATATAAAGAGAAGAATTTATAAATGTAAACAGGCTAAATAAATATGACATAGATCAAAATACTGTGGTCTAATGATTGGAAGAATGTTTAATGATACCCTGTTAATTGTATTTTTTGAAAGAAGAATGTGATATGCCAGATCTAGCCATATGATTATGACATTAACTCATACATTCTTTCAGACTTGTTTTATCTTTGGTTTGCACTGACAATGCTTACTATGAAACCAATCTGCATTGTGTGATTTTATGACTTGCTTATTCAAATAAAAGTGTTTGAGTTCTGGATTCTTTATGTTGTTTGGACTTAATGGTTTGCTGCACAACTGAAAGAGTCCGTTACACCCCCCCCCACACACACACACACGCATGGACACAATTCATTCATTATATTAGGAAATCTCATAATAACGTAATAATGTCTAAAACAGTGGGAATGTATGTGTGTGTATCATTTTCTTCTACAGAATCCTAGGTTAAGCTTACTATTTATTTATGTACAAATTTGTTAACCGGGTAGATGCACAGGTCATGGACCCTTTTCAGGCACAATTCTGGGCATGAGATAAAAATATGACAATATCTTACAATAAGTTGAAAAACAGAAATTACAGTAGAAGCAGAAAATTGTGCAGTTATGTTTATGATGCAGTATTTACTGTACGCTGAGACATGATTACAATACAGGTGCAATATTTTTAGAGAGTGGGGAAACTGAAATGTTGAAAGTTTAGGCAAGAAAAAATTAAGGAAAGTGAAAAGGAGTATGGAAGCTAGTAGGCAGAGCACTTTTAAATCAGTACAGCACTGAAGCAGGAGGAAACATGAGTTGGGGCTTTGGTGTTAAAATAAAACATGATGAGATAATGGGCCATATAGGCACATAATAGCACTTGAAAAGAGAAGAGGTCCGTGCATACTTATGGAAACATGGTATGATCCTATCAGGTAGTTGAGTATACATTGCCTATTGTTGTTGGTCTTTTCCCGGCTAGGGGTCACCACAGCGGAACTCCAGTCTGCTAATGATTGGCAGTAGATTTTTATGGTGCCGAGTTGCCAGCCTGACACCCAACCTTCAGCAAAGGCACACCCATTCACGCATGTCTTTCGGAAGCCACTTGACCACGGGGAGGACTTGCAGACTCCACCCTAGAATCGGACAGGAGAACCTCTTGTTGTGAGGCAACAATGCTACGGCTGTACTAGATTTTTATTTTATTTTTATTTTGGGAGCACATTAAAATAATTGTATGCATAGTTAGCATAACATAGTATAGACGCTGCTAGATAGCTGGCTATAAATTACATATATATATATATATTTTTTTTTTCTTTAGAAGCACATTTTAAAATCTAGGAATGCTAACAATCTATATGGAGATTCCCTTTTCAAAAATTACATAGACAACATTTAGAATAATTTTCCAAAATTAAGCATTGACTTAAGAAACCATACATCCTTTAAAAGTGAGCTCAAACTGTACTTTACACAACAAAAGCCACATGAACTCAAAAAGCAGTAAAATAAAAACTGATAAAACCATAAATGACTAAAAACTTTTAATAATGGTATGGTAAGAACTTTCATTTTGCACATAGAACCTCATCAGACAACCTTTCCCAAAGTTAAAAACATTTAAATAACCTTTCATTAGTCACACGATTTACATCTCAATGAATTAACCCTTTCTTTTTCAACACTATTTTATAATTCTCTCTGTCGTTGATGCCAGGAAAACTGCAAGCATTCAATCTTATTTGCCAACAGTATGCTTTCCAGTCTAGTTAATCTTTGGCATCCAGTCTTTCACCATAATTATAAACCTGATCTCTAATTGAAAACATAAAATGAACTTTTTTACCAATATTATTATGAGATTGTAAAACATGTTTTGCCAAAGCATTGCATAAATCCATTTTTTCCAAAAGCACGCAGATGTTCAAATACTCTCATATGAGATTTTCTTACTGTCCTACCTATAGATGGCAGAACAACGCCCACAAAGAACAATATACACTACAAATTTTGACTTACAAGTGTATTTGTCAAATAATTTTATTTCAAAATTCCTAGCTGCTAACTGGATTTTATTCACCTCTATCATATACTTACAGTAATTGTAAATTGAACATTTGTACATCCCTTTTGTTGACCTTTAGAACTTGTATTATAAAATCTATTTTTATGAAAATGTTCCTTTAGATTTTTATCTGTTTTGGAAACAAAAAACAGACTTTCTTCTAGATTTCTTTTTTAATTCTGGGAAATTCATGAGAATCCTCCAGTTTCCTTTCACTAGTTCTTTGTTTTTTTTTTCATCCACTGAATTTCTAATAAACTAGCCAATGAAAATGCTTCATTTCTTTAGACTCTTTTTCTTTTCTGTCATTCTCAACCTCATTATTAAACTTATACCCCAAACTTCTTTTGTTTTTAACATCACCCATTAAATTGTCTACCATTAATTTGGAGTATCAGCTTTCATAAAAGTTAACCTTCATTGTTTCACATTCAGCATTAAAATAATCTGGGTCATCTGTTAGTCTACTCACTATTGAAAATTGGCTTTTGACTATATTTTTCTTAAGGTTCAAATGATGCATGCTGTTAAAGTGCAGATAAACATTACATTGGGGAGGCTGAGCCTTGAAAGGCTTATGGTAGAATCAACAAAACAGAACTGTCCACACCTTGGCATAAAAAAAAAAAAAAAAAAAAAAAAAAACACACACACCAAAAACAAAGGGGGATAGATGGAGGGAGCAGCTACTGCAGCCGTGATCATTTGAACATCTAATATTATGGTAAGTTCAACTTACACTATTGTACTATGTTCATCATACTGATCACTGCTGAAGTAGCCATAGCTATGTGGGTAGATTAGCACAGCTAACTACTTTTAGGAGGTGGAAAGGGAACAGTCCAGAAACCCCTGGAGAATGATCCTAAGCAAGCTTCATCTGGACCTAGTGAAGGAACTAATCATATAGCGCTTTGCAAGAGTAGGTACAGAAAACCGACTAGCAGCTTCTAGAATGCTTCTAGAATGCAGCCCTTTCCAAAAAGCCATAGATGAAACCAAGGCCCTGGTAGAGTGGGCCTTGACTCTGCCTGGAAGAGTTTTCCCATGGTGAGTATAACAAAAGCTGATAGTCTTAGGTAACCATTTGGAAATAGTCTGTTTTGACACAGGTTGTCCCTTCTTCTTGCCTTCACAACAAATAAACAATTGGTCTGATGATCTGAGAGGTATAGTTCTGTCAAGCTAGTACCCAAGTTGTCTGTGGACATCCAAGGTATGTAGTATCCTTTCTTCCTCATTTTTAGATTCAGTAATAGAAATGGGGAGATGGATAGTATGGCTAAAGTAAACCTGGATACTATTTTAGGCATAATAGAAGGGTTTGCTCTCAAAGAAACCCTGTCCGTATGGAAAATGAGGTAAGGTTGATTCACCATAATAGCTTGCAACTCAGATAGCCTTCTTGCAGAGGTTCAAATGGAGCAGCTGTTAGCTTCTCTAACACAAAATGAAGATCCCAAGGAGGGGCCATCAGTTCACTTAGTGGCCTCTTATGCAAAACCCCTTTTAAGAACACTTTGGCATAAAACTGTCTTGAAAGAGAAGGATCTATGGGAAGACATGTTAAAATGGCCAGTAAATAAACACTGATAGAAGAATAAGAATGGCCATAGGCTAGCAATTCACACAAATATTGTAAAACCAGAGAACAATTAGCCCTGAATGGTTGCTGGTTATGTTGCTGGCACCAACTAGAAAACCTATTCCATTTGCCCATATATGATTTTCTAGTAGCAGGCTTTCTTGCCCCATTAGTACCTGCTCCATGTCCTCAGTAAACAGGTGTCTAAAAGGATTTAAAATGTTAACAGCCAGGTAGTTAACTGAAAATGACTGATGTTGGTTTGTATCAAAAACCCCTGTTATTGTGTGAGCAGATCCAGTCTGTGAGGAAGCTTGTAGTACTTGCCCCTCTGGTTATTTCTGAAAAAAGGGAGAACCAAAGTTTCCTAGGCCAGAAGTGAGTCACCACATTGATCCTGGAGGATTCCATCTGAATTTTCAGAAGTCACCTGGATATTAGTGGAAAAGGTATAATGGCATACAGCAACATTCCTGTACAAAGAAAAGAAAAGAAATGGCATATGTCTTCCATGCCTTCTTGCAAAAAGGCATATGTCTTCCATGCCTTCTTGCAAAAAGGCATATGTCTTCCATGCCTTCTTGCAAAAAGGTATATGTCTTCCATGCCTTTTTGCAAAAAGGCATATGTCTTCCAGGTCTTATTTCATAGAGTTCTGGAACAGAATCTTGCCAGTTGTATGTTCAAAGAGGAGGCAATGAATTCTACTTCAGAAACTCCCCACAGATGGATCAAATGCTGGAAGACCCCCCCCCCAATTTAGTTTCCATCCATGAGGATCTTATCCCGGTCCTGCTCAGCTTGTCTGCCATATAATTTTGCTCTAACAGAAAGTAGAATAGACGTATAGTGAGACTGTGCTGTGAAGCTATATTCCAAGCAAACATGGCTATTCTGCAAATGGAGGACTACCTGGTTAGCCCCTTTTTTGTAGCTGTACCACAGGACTGTAGTATTGCCTGAAACCACTTTTAAGAGGTCCATGGGCCAAAGATGGTTTAGAGAGTTGAATATCTTGATCAGGGCAAGTATCCCCTAGACATTTATGTGTTTGCATCTGTTCTTTTTCTCCCACACCCATGCACTTTTGTTCCTCCAAAACTGCTCCTCAAGCAAATTCCAAAGTGTCTGTGGTGACTGACTGCTTTGGAGCAGGGTGGGAGAAAGGGAGACCTGGATTTATGGATATCTGTTGTCTCCACCAAAAGATTTAACTTCTGACAAACCGCAGAACTGGAATTTGAACAGATAAAGGGTGTTCATGCTGGGGCCAAAGAGATTTCAGATACTGTTGTAACTGTATATTTCTCATGCTAAGTCCTGCCACAGGTATCATGAGAATCGTAGATGCCATGAGACCCCAAATCCTTAAGTATTCCCTCACAGTGACTGAAATCTAAGTGGAAAACCTTAGACACAGATCTAAATAAGGATCTACTTTTTCCTGTGGAAGAAAAGCTCTTTGAACTGAGGTGTCTAGTTGACAGAGAAGCACAACTGATGTACTTGAAACTGATGACCTTAGTGTATATTTTATAGGACTCCATGGAACTGATGTTAAAACAGATGAGCTTCAATTGTATCAAATCAGATCAGATCTCTCTTTCTTGGGTCTTTCTGTGTGGCTGATCCTCATATCAGAAAGCACTGACTTGAAACCCAGAGCACTGACCATTGTTTTGTTCCACAGTATAGTTTTTCCAGTTTTGTTTGATGATTAAGGGTCATGGCCTTTAAATCACTCAAATTAATGAGGCTTCCAGTCCATTTTCTTGGACAATCATCAGGGTCCCCTTTGGGGGAGGTCTTAGTGCTGTTGGATTTTTGATTATTTTCAGGTCCTTGGTGGTGTGCAGATTTGATCATAAAAATTGTTTTTAGTAACCTCTTTCTAAAAATTAAGATTTAAATTAAGACTTGAATTGCTCCAGGTTAAAAAGGAAGCTTTTCTTTTCTTTTCTGTGTTTAGTCTACCAATCTGCATGGCTTGAGATTTCAGAAAACTCCTCATAATATGCCCATGGCATAACTGAAGATTAACAGAAAGAACCTGAATATGGTAGATCTGTGATATAAATCAGTATATAAGGAGGTCTGCTATTGTTTCTTGTAAATCATTATATCAAGGAAGGCCATACTAAGTAAGTCATTGTTTGGTATTATAGCAAAGGAATTGGACAGTCATTAATGCAGTCCAGAATTCTTGTAGGGTATTTGTGTCCAAATTCTGTATGATAAAGATGTAATCTATACATTTTAGGTGACATTTGATAAGTCTGTGGAACCTGGAATTTCATATATTATCTTTGACTTTAGCAAGAACAGAATTAGCAAAGTCAAGGCCCATGGCCACTTCCATGGTTACTCCTTAAACTGAATATTATAGCTATCATTAAAGAAGAGAAGGAGTTGTTAGAAACCACACCATTTAAAAAAAATATGTAAATTATGTGCTTCTCATCTGGAGTCTTTTTTTACTAGTCTGGGCTAAGAAGTGTTTAATGGCTTACTACAGTCATACAGAAGAACTTTATAAAGTTCTTCCACATTAATGCTTTGAAATTTTTGATTAAAACAGTGTAAGAAACTTCTCTGTGTGGAAGATTTTCAGTCCATATATTTCTAGTTAATCACTGTATATTAATCAGATCAGACAATAGTAGTAGAAGTAGCGAACTTAAACTCGTCTTAAGTCAAAACAAAACAAAACAAAAAATAATAATAGAAAATATATAATTGCACAGCATTACTAAGTACTCAAAAGTAATCCAAGCAAGGCAGGCAGTCTGTTTCCAGTCGAAAATCCTTTATTAAGTACACAGACAAAAATAAAAATAAGAAAAAATGTATGTATGATGATGGAAACAAAATATACACTTAAATTGCAACTGATTTAAAATGGTATTTAAAACTAATTTGTAGAATAAAATAAAATAAAATAAAATAATTGTACATTTTGTATATTTATACAGCAAGATGATAGTTTTTATTGCTCTTATTTAAAGAAGATCATTAAAACCTGTGCAGGGAGTGACTGTAACACTACAAAAGTAATTTAAAGGGCACAGTGCAATGAATGTGATGCATTCTATGTGGGCAAGACTGTAAATAAACTCGAGCGTAGGATTTCATGTCATCTGTCAGAAATCCGCTCTGGATGTAAAAATAATGCACTAGCCAAACACTTTTCCCTTCATAAAAGACACACAGGTTTTAAGTTCCAGATCCTGGATCGCATAGACATGAATGATCTTGAAGGAGACATCCCAAATATTCTGGAGAAACATGAACTCATGCGGCAATTAAAGCTGAACTCTTTTAAGAAGTCTGGACTAAACTACTACTGTTCAATTAAAAGTGCACTGGAACTTAGAAAATTGCCACATTGTTTACATGACTAATTGTATTTTATTTTATTCTACAAATTGGTTTTAAATACCATTTTAAATCAGTTGAAATTTAAGTGTATATTTTGTTTCCATCATCATACATACATTTTTATTTATTTTTATTTTTGTATGTGTACTTAATAAAGGATTTTCGACTGGAACAGACTGCCTGCCTTTCTTTGATTACTTTTGAATACTTAGTAATGCTGTACAATCAGTGGCAGCTGGTGACTTCAAATCAAAGGGGGGCTGCAGGAGATAGCTGAATGGGTGGGGGTCAATGGGAAGGGGTGCAGCCAACTAGAAAGGGGAGGGGCTATGCTCAAAACCACAAAAACTAACTTTAATTAAATATGCTGCCCTGGGTGCCAAACCCTCATTATGAGAGTCCAATCAAGACAAATGAAGTATAAAAGAATAAAAATATTTCAATGCATTGGCTGCATGACAGCTTACTTAATATCTAGATAGAAACAAAAGGTTGTGAGGCATGAAAAAATAAATTACTTTTTAAATACATTACTGAAATGTCAGTCAAAATCAAGTATAAGAAAAACAAGCAGCACTCAACTCAAACCGCTTCTCCTTGCACTGCAGTTCTAATTATAATTTATATTCAGCTTTATTAAAGTACCAAGTAACATGCTGAAAGTAGCAATCTCTGTGATGCCCTCACTTGTAAAAATGTTTCTTATCCAAAAAAGACCTGCTGCCTGACAACTATCTACTTGTTTCATGGGGAAAACATGATCAAAGTAAAAAATGAAAAGCAAACAAGAAACAAGCTCAAGATACATTGCTTAAAGGATTACTGTACAGGTTATGGACCACACATGAATGGCATTCTGTTTAGTTTACGGGTAAAGCCCTCAGAGATCACTAGAAGTCTCCAACAAGTGTAATGAGCTTCTTAAAATAATGTAATCCTGTCCTTTATTACAAATACTGTCATATGCATTTCAATACCCAATGCTTATACATTATTTAGTTAAGTATTCTCTGCATGGCAACAACAGAAAGGCTTCAATGTTGGCAATTCTTTAACAGTATGCTTATTAAAGCTTACTTGCATGTTATGATCTCAGACAAGCTTACCTGATGGTCATTAAAGCATTGCTACTTAAAACACAGAGCAACAGGCACTTTGAGTAATAAGCATAAATCAACAGTACAAAAATATGACAGAAACCAGACCATTCTGCAAAATCAAGAACAGTTGAAAAGCCGCTGTAGTACTTGTGTCTACCTTGGATGGGGAGATACCCTGCGCATTTACACCCTGCACATTTACACTGCATAACTGCTCCTTGCCTTGCTTGGACACATCCAGGGTCACTACATGAGGGAGTGGGGTGCAACCAGTATGTCACAATTTGAAATGTCTCTGGCTGACTGTGATGGCCCTGACACATTTGTCATACCTCTCAACCTCAGAGCAAGAAATCTGGACAAAGCCATACAAAGAAATGGGACAAAGGCCCAAAAATAAGGACAATTTTTAAATATTGCTCTTATAAACTTAGAAAGATAATAGAATAGTAGGTCTTGCATTAGCATGAATTTTCTGAAGGATATGAAATCTGAAACTCAAATGTCTCATTATTTTCTTTTTTTTTTTTTATAATAAATCTTTATTATTTTTCCAATTGTTCATACAATATTACACAAAACAAAGAAAAACAAACAATTCCCAAATGGAATTTATAACAACAATACTACAATATATGTACACTATATACATGAATGCTTCCATCAGTTAAACAAGATCAGTATACAAAAAAAAGAAACTTCTGACAAAGAGTATTAAAAGATCTAGTATCAATATACTGGATTATTAATACTAACTTTCAAGTTAAGTATATATGTCCAGGGGTTAGACTGTATTCGGAACATTAAGCCAACACAATATTGAAAATTTGCTCCCATATTTTTGGATTATTTATATTTTTTCTATGATCCTTGATTAATAATTTGTGTGCTAAAATAAGTTTTATCGCTAAACTTTTAAAGTTTTCCCATGAAGTTTGGGATGGATTCAACCAATTTGTAGTTATATAAAGTTTCATTAACAAGAATATATATATATAAGTATGATCATTTGGGATTTATCCAAGTTATTCGGAGGGATATGTAAAATCATAAATTCCCAAGAAAATGTAGAATGTTGATAACCCATCTTTTGTAGTTGAAGTTGAATCATTATTTTCTAACTTCAGTCTTTAATGATTTACCACTAATTTGCCAAAAAAAACACAATTTCATGAAAATGGACCAAAAATGTGATGCAAAAATATAAAATAGCCACACAATACAGCTGGGAACCTGTCAAAGAAGGGACACTTTTTTAATATTAGTACTGCTAACTTGAGCAGCTGACAAAATAAAAAAATCTACATGCATTTCTGAAATAAAAGTAATCTATAACTGATTACTACAGTTATTTCTTAATTGTAAACCCTCCATGTTTTCTTCCAAAATTGCTATTTTGCAGAGGGATTATTAGGGGAAGAGCAACATTTTGAGCCAAATTCGGGGACAGTTGAAAGGTTTGGCTATGCCTAATTCTATAAAGCAATTTATTTGCATGTACCTCTCAACCTGTTAATGCAATAAATCTGGACAAGGCCAAATATATTGGGGGAACATATAAACAGTACTAAAAATTGCTGTTGTATAAACTAAGACAATTGATAGAATAACAGGTCTTACTTTCGCATGCATTTTTTTTTGAAAGTTATGAAGTCTGAAACTCAGTGTGTCATTATATAGTGACTTCATTCCTAAATGATTTTCCAGAAAACCAAATTTTATGAGGAACAAACCAAAAATAAGAAGCAAAAATCTATTCATTCTGTGAAAATCTGGACAGTTGTGAGGTATAGTTTAGCTGGGGTTGTCTGAGTTTGCCACCCTTCCCCCTCACAAAATCATGGTCGAATGGAGCCCTCCCCCCTGCAGCCATTCCAATGATCCATTACTTGGCTATTTCACTCCATTTACCATAAACACTAATGTGCATACTGCTTTACTTCTATGATGATTTGGATTTCATTTGAAAGTTTTATTTTGCATTTTACAGCACAGACACTAAGACATCTGCTAAACAAAGCAACACAGTCTCACAATGAAAACAAGCTTAGCAATAAAACTTCTCTGCCCTTGAAACTCACATTTACTGAAACAGCATTGAAACCCACATTCAAAGAAAATACCTTTTGCCAGTGGCAGATAAAGATTAACTTTGGGCTGTTTTCAAATCATAGGCCCCTTGCACATGAAACATACATGTGCTCTTTGATACACCTTCCTGATTGTACTAAATTATATTCCTTGTACAATACAGTACAGTTGTTAGACGGCATTTTAAATTTATCGTTTTGAACATTTTTCCAGTAAACAACAAAACAAAATGCATGCACCAATGACAAAACTACCCAGTTCAGAACATTTCCATCATAAAAGTCTACTCAACCTTCTACAGTCCACCAGTATCAGTAAACATGCGCAATCTCTGAAGTAGTAAAAGTCATCGAAATAATTCCACATTAAAGAAATGTGTGGCAATGAAGAGGTTGCTGCTAGCAAACAACTTTATATGTCATTGTTTATTCATCTACAAATAAAGTGCCTGTTGTCCTTGAGGAATAAATTGCCTATGTTGCATGCATTAAAAAAATGATAAGCTAGTAATATCGCAATAGGAACTGTATGGCAAACTGATAACAGGTTCATAGTTACTACTCTAGGTATCTTTGCCAAAAAGGACTGCAGCATCCACCCACTTTACAACACAGTACAGTATCAGTAATGCATTTATCTACTGTGGGAGTAGAACCCACAGCCTTCTGCATCAAAAGCAAGTACACTACCTGCTGTGATATTAACAATGCAAGCCGATTCAGCATAAGCAGCACTAAAGTTTTGTTCCCCTGCAGCTCTCAGCTCCTTGTAAAATCTACTCGACACGCAGTTGTATCTCTGAACTTTGCAGCACAAGAAATCTGGAAAAAGGCAACATTTATTGGGGTGGATAAAAGCCCAAAAAACAGGGACACATTTTAAACATTGCTTGTATAATGTTGGAAAGTTGCTAGAATAAAATGCTGTGTTACCACCGTACATTTCACTGCCACGTCTTTAACCCAGGGGACCCGGTGCAAAACAGTCAGAGAAACATACCACTATGCCAAATCAGCTGTTTTGTGAAAGACAGGAAGACAAACTTAAATGGCTACCATTTAGTGAATTCAGTTCTCACCATAGCTGTCAACCTCTTGGCACAAAACACCTGAACAAAGCCAATAATGGGGGGAATACAGCCCCCAAACATATTCAGTGAATTCAGTTCTCACTATAGCTCTCAACCTCTTAGCAAAAAAACATGTGGACAAAGCCAGTAATGGGGAATACAGCCCCAAACATTCAATGAATTCAGTTCTCACCATAGATAACTCTCAACCTTAGCACAAAATACCTGGACAAAGCCAATAATGGGGGAATACAGTCCCAAAAATAGGGACAAATTTCAAATATCCATGTTATAAACTTAGACAACTGCTAGAATAAACAGTTGTGTGTTACCATGTACTTTCTGAAGAATATGAAGTCTGAAATTCAAATGCCTGTTATTTTTAAACATTTAACCAATAAACTAATCTGACTTGGAACAAAAGACCATTTTTAGCAGAGCAGGGAGAAATTCCAGACACATCTTTGTAAGATAGGAGGACATGCAGACACCACACAGAAGGCACCCCAGCCAAGAATCAAACCAGAGACCCTGTAGTTGTTGGGCAGAATGCTACCAGTGCACCACTGCACTACGGACTTAGCAAGGAAAAATGTAGATACAGAAACCACAGATTTTATGAGGAACAGAACAAATATGAGGCAAAAATCTGCAATTTTTTTTTTTAGAAATGGTGGTGGATAGGGAATACAGGTCCTTGCCACCTGCATCCAAGGTACAGGATTCAAGCCTGAGTATCTCTACCCACCACCATTTGTTCTCTCTAGCCACCAGTATATAGTAACTGGGGCATTACACACACCTACCAGCCCAAACTCACCTATCTGGTTTCACGAAGCAAGCCCACACCTACCTGAAGTCTTTGTCCAGCAAAGCCTGCGCACTGAAAGTCCCGCAAGAGCAGCTCAGTCCTCCTCATTGGTTCTGACTGTGGCTGAAGCAGTCCGGAGCTCCTCTGTTCTGTGCGGTCATCACTGCACAAATTCCTGGTATCTCACAGCAATGATTGCTGGGTACCTCTTTGTCCATATCCAGACTGCTGATAAAGGCAGTCTGAGTTGTCTGCGCATGTGCAGAGGATCGGGACTCATGATTTTTTTTTCTTCTGTTTTTGTTTTTTTGTTTTACAGATTTTTCTTTTGTTTTTTCTAGGTGGGAGGGCTGCAGTCCGGCAGTCCGATAGCACGAGCCGCCCCTGTGTACAATTATATATTTTCTATTATTATTTTTTGTTTTGTTTTGACTTAAAATGAGTTAAAGTTCGCTACTTCTACTACTGTTGTCTGATCTGATTAATATACAGTGATTAACTAGAAATGTATGGACTGAAAATCTTCCACACAGAGAAGTTTCTTACACTGTTTTGTTTTTGGACCCACTACACTTTAGTGGGTTGTTTTGAGACTTCGGGGATACCACGGAGATTACTTGAATTTTTTTATTAAAATTCCAATAACCCAATATGAAAGAGTGAGATTTTGGGACAAATTGTTTTAGGGACTGTTTAAATAGAAGGTTATTCAAGGAATATTACGTTAAGTTCTTTAACTAAGCTCCAACATGCTACCACAGGTCTGAATGTGGGAATCAGTATAAGGTATCAAATTTTGAAATAAATGAAGAATTCTAGTGAAACATTCATGCAATCTGTCTTAGAGAGACCTTTGTTTGTAGTACAAGTCCATCTTAATAAGATATAATTTCACACAGAAGAAGGGGTCACTGAGCATTTTACATAATTAATTTATTTATTTATTTGACATTTATTAACCTGGATAGTCCATCTGAGCAAAAGCCCTTTTTCAGTGGAGGCCTGGGGAGAAAAGCTCCACAGTACAACTAACCAAGAACATTTACAAAATTGATCATGAATACAGTGAAAATTTACAATAAAACAGTTAAGCAAATGTAGATAAAGCTCTACAGTACAATATAGTAAGAGGCATTATAACATTGAAGAAAAAAGCATAGCAAAGAAATATACAATAAAACATTTGAATTAATTTACATAACACACTGGGTTATCTTCAGAGGATAATTGCACAATACAGAGAAGTTAAGTGAGCAATGGTAGGGAAGGGAGGAACAGAGAGGATAGTGATAGAGAAAGGGGTGGGCTCATGTGGGATGATTACAGAGGTAAATCCATGTGATATTAAGGTACCTTTTGAGAGTTTTCTTGAATTTGTGGTTATAGGAAATGTTTCTAAGATTCATGGGGAGCTTGTTCCATGCAAGAGCAGGGAAGTAGCTGTAGAGATTCTGTCTTTAGGTTTGTGAATTTATAACAGACACTGGTCAGAACTTCTGAGGGATCGAGGGGGCTTATAGATGGAGACAAGTAAGGAAATAGTAGGGTAAGAAGAGGGCTTATTCAAAATAGTATGGATAATGAGAAGTTGGGTAAATAGGAATTTGTTAGGAAACTCTAGCCAGCTGAGTGTCTGGAGAGCATGACAGTGGTGTGATCTTGAGGGCAGATTGGCTGCAAATCTAGCAACTTTGTTGTAGGTGGTTTCAAGTTTGGAAAGTAGTGAAGACTGTAAGTTGGTTAAAATTTGAGAGCTGTAAAAGAGTTTGTGGAAAAAGTAAGCTTGGGCTAGTGAGATCCTGGAGTTGGGAGTGAGGAACCTTTTGTTTCTATAGAGTAAACCAAGCTTTTGGTGGGTTTTCTTGATGCAGTTAAGTACATGAAGGTCAAATTTTAGTTGATCGTCCACTATTACTCCAATCAGTTCCAGTGTGATTCAACTATGATCTTAGTGTTGTTGAGGGAAGAGATGGTGAATGAGGATTTAAGATGGTAAAGGAATTTTGTGAGGAAGAGAAGATGTTTTGTCTTTTTAGGGTTTAGTATGAGTTGGTTGTTAGTAAGCCATGTTTCAGCGAGGTTGAAAGATGTTAGTGTCAGGGTTAGTAGGTCAGTGGGACTGTCAGCAATAGAAATGATGGTGGTGTCATCTGCGTACCATATGAGGAAAGACTGAGGATGGGATGTATGAAGTTGATTAGTAAAAATGTTAAAAAGGAGGGGACCTAAAATAGAGCTTTGAGGGATGCCTATTTTGATGGGGAGAAAAGGAGAAAGAGCAGAGAGCCATTTTACAGATTGCAGTCTGTCTGTGAGGTAGCTATTGAACCAGGACATAGTTGCTGAGGAGAGGTTGAGTTGAGAAAGTTTGGAGAGGATGATGGGGTGAGACAGTGTCAAAGGCTTTGGAGAGATTTAAAAAGATGTAGGACACTAGTTTATCATTGTCTCTAGCTAGGGAGATGGAGTTAGTAAAGAAAATAAGTGCAATAGTGGTGCTGCAGTGGGGGTGGAGGTCATATTGAGTAGGGGTAATTAAGTTTTCATGAGTAAGATAAGCTGAGATTTGTTTATAAACACAGTGCTCAAGAGTTTTGGAGAGGGGAAAGAGTACAGCAATAGGTTGATAATTAGCAAGCTCAACAGAATTTCCACCTTTTTGGATTGGTATAGTGTGGAACTTTTTCCAGAGTGCAGGAACAGTGGATTCACTAATTGAGCAGTTTATGAGGATGAAGACAGGCTATGCTATGGAGTCAGCAGCAGCTTTTAGGAAGAGAGGTGGCAGGCACCTGGTTTAAGTTTGATAAGAAGTTTTTTGATGTAGCTGATTGGAATGGGTTTTAGTGAGAAAGGACTGTTTTGTAGTCAGGGAGTTGTAGGGGGGTGAGGGGCTGGTTGGGTGGACAGTTTGCATAAGTTTGCTGATGGTATCTATGAAGTATGAATCAAAAATTGAAGCAGTTTCAAGGGGTGTGTTATTGGGGCAGGGTTTGGGAGCTGAAGGATTTCCTAGGTGGAGAGTTTTGTTGACAGTATTCCAAAATGTGTTAGGGTTCCCGGGTTCAGTATCTTGGGGTGAGAGGTAGTAGTTCTTTTGTCAGAATTTTTGTTTTTGGTTAAATTTCGGAGTTCCCTATATTGTTGGTAGTGTGCGGGGGGAGATTTGGTCTTAGTCCAGAGTTTTCAGGGGGAGGCCTACTCTGTTATGGATAAGAGACTGAGTAGAGTTAGAGTGCCACGGGAAACACCGTGATTTGACTCTGACAGTTCCAGGAGGGGAAAGGGAGTTCAGAATGTTTAGAAATATGGAGTTGAATTGAAGGACAGCTTCATCTAGAGGTAGGGAATAGAGGAAAGACCAGTCAATATCAGAGAGAGAATTGCTGAATGTATCTGGATTGAAGTTAGTTATCATTCGGCACTCTTTAAATTTATGAGGTCTAGAGAGGTGTGAGGAGAATCTTTGGACACTGACTGAGTCTGGTAGGAATTCAGGGTAGTGATAGAGGTCAGGCTTAGAGACAAGTATCCAATCCAAGATAGAGCAGGTATTTGTAGGTTTATGAAGAAAAGTGGATGCAGAGATAAGTTGGGTGTATCCATATAGGTTTATGCTGGTGGTGGGAGAGTTAGAGATGAAGGTGAGCCAATCGATGTTGACATCACCTAGTATTATTATTTCATTGTGTAGATTGTCAGACATCCATGTATTGCCTGCAAGCTTGTACCACAGTGTCACCTCCCTTATCCACTCTCATAACATATATGCCTGGGTTCTTGCTTATGTTTCTGAAAGCATGGAGTACTTCTTGAGATACTTTAAAAGTTTTCTAACCAGCTTATTGATTTCTGTCTCAAGCAGTAACTCAAATATGGCTGGGGTGAGCTAGATGGGGTTGAATAGACAACTTTATCCATCTTTCAGGGGGCTCATTTTTTCTTGGTAAGAAATTTAAAGGTTTATGCTTCTTACATAGTTTACAACTATAAACGGTTCTCCTTGATCAGCTGTTTTGAAGGGCATGAAAGTAAAGCCCCTGTTTTTTAATCTGGGACAAAGTTCTGTTAAATTTAAAATTGGGTATGTGAAGGCCAAAGTCACTTGTGTATTCTCCTTTTGTTCTACTGCTCTTGTTGATATTTTGGATCAGATATATTGTTCTCTTCTTTGAAGTGAAGGTGCTACGTTTTCTTGTTCCATTATGTCCCTACATACTGTCTTGTCCTAGCTGTATATGGCTTTTTTGTGTGCTTGAACCATGAAGTGCTGTCTTTTGGACTCCTGTGTACAATGTTGTATTCCTTATTTTTGTAGTTACCAGGAGGTTTCTCTTGTTTGTCATAATGACAGCTCACTGGGATCTCTTGTTGGATATATGCAGGAGATATATGTGTGGGATGAGATCTGGTGTTTTTTCTTCCTTAGTCTGTGATAAAAATTGGCCTGGAAAATAGAATGGAGCCTATCATAATTCCTGACATCATTTAAAGGTTATTTTATAATGTTTAATGAGGTGGGTCCCTAGTGCTTCTAACTTCAGGGGTATCTCAGTAATAGTTGTTATCATTACTTCTCCAAGCCCTTGTAGTGGAATTAGTTGGCTTTCTTTTCATTCTTTCTCATCTTTATCTCTCTCAAAGTGAAAAGGTTTATTTTTCTTAGTAGCTCAGGAACTTTATTTAGAATAATTATGCATCCCATCTTAGTCCTTTAGACCACTGCTACATTTTTTTCATTAAGTTGAAGGAGTTGATTTTGTGGTTTCCTTTATATACTATGACTAAGGCTGAGTGAGATTTCAATGCATAACAGTCATGTTCTTTCATTTATGTTGCATCATTCTTGAAGTCTGTATCATCTTCATACAAATGGAAATTTATTAATCCTTGGTATGTTTTAATCCATGTTTCATGTGAAGCAAATTGCTTCCCATTTAAACTTTTAATTTTCTTCTGCTAATACGGGGATGTTTTTCTTTTGTGAATTGTTGAGTTTACTGGTGGCCTACTCCTTCTTCAGAAATGAAATGCCCACTTAAAGAAACATGAAAATCTTGCAGTTATGGCTGGCTTCAAAACAGGTTTTCAAAGGGCTTGAGGCATGTATCTTCTTGGCATTGGAGTTTCATTCTCCAAGACAGTATGGATCATGTAGGCTGAAACCACAGTGTTAAGAGAGCTGAGATTCTCTTGGGTCAAATAAATCTTCATGGCATATATGTAATAAATGGTTTACCATCAAAATGTCAATTGCGCTTCACAGTCTATTCACATCGTCAAACTTATTACATGAAATCCATAATACCAAAATGTTCAAATGTTGAAAAAAAAAAAAAAAAACATTGACATTTCTGACTACTCCACACCTAAAAATATTTGCTAACTTGGGTCAAGAAGGGGGTGACATTTTATGGTTCATAATATCGACATTTGACTTTTTCAGCATTTGGAGTTTGAACTTCACATAAGTAGATTTGGTAAACCTTAATAAACACAATTAAACCTGCCAGTTATCATAGTATGTATGGCAGGGCTTTCATTTGGGATATTTCTTCCAATCCAAATGTGTACTATGAGTGAGTTTTAAGGAGCCAAGATGGCCATGTTAAAAGACGCTATGTAAGTGAAAATAAGTTGGCTATCCAGAGTAACCATAACGGGTATGACTGAATCCAAATACCTGTACCTCTCAGGAACTAGTACCTCATCACTGGCATCACTAAAACTGAAAAATAAAAAATGCAATGTAAAAACTTTGCAGTTTGTTAAAGCCTTAATGAGCTTTATTCCATTTGTTACTTTTGTCCCTTTTCCAACATCCAGGAATTCATCAGAGTACATTGTCATCCACCACACTTCCAAATTTATAAAGTTGAGTCCCTCCCCTAATTATGCCACTACAATTGATACTCTTTTCTTTAAAAATGCACCACACTGTGTTGTAAAACAAACAAATGTGAAAATAAATGTTCAAAACTATAAAATGTGTAAATAATTATTCACATGATGCTCTCCATATAATTTAATTGAAAAATATAATAAATATCTATGATTACATGTTCATAATCCTAAATCTCCTAAAAGCTATTAATTGATTTTAGTTTTAAAATACAGGATAAGGAAATCAAATAATTCAAACCATAAGGGCCCATAGCATCGGTCTTTATTTGCCAATGAAGTTCCTTGTTTTCTAACTTCAACTTCCACGGCCCTCCTTTCTCATCCTGTTCTACTACCTCAAGTACATAAAACATAATCTGATATCCTAGACAATAACGTGTGTGCTTCCATAAGGCATTCCAACTATCTTCTTTTCTAATAGCATAAATATACTTGTAAATTTGGTCCTTGAAAGCTCTTTCAGTTTTAGTTATGTAAAACTTGGCATACATATAGCATGTTGCTATGTAAATCACCCCTTTAGTGAAACAAATACAATAAACCTGTGGTCGGTGTCTGTACCAAAACCCTTGATTTTGATTTCACAGTCTTCCTGTATCAGGTGGCAATATTTACACTGGCTGCATTTAAAATGTTCCTTTTGTAATTCTTGTGGTTCTTTGTCCTGTAGTCTTTCTACATAATTTTTGATACAGAAATCTTTCCTATATACTATACATGGAGCATGTCCTACTCCCTGTTTACTCACTAAACCTGTATCAAAAACTTTCCAATTTTATATAAAAATTTGTCTCAGCCCTTCGATGTCCCCATTTTAGGTTAACACTAATCTCTTTTGGAAATCAATTTCTGGCATTTCAAGGTTGCTTAACTCACTTCTGGGATGTTCATCATTGTTCACCCCAAGCAGTGAAAAATAAGATCCTGAAGCTCTCTTTTTGTGAGCCTCCAGAAAAATTTTACTCAAAAATTCCTCAGGATAACCCTTCTGATGAACATGGTTTTAGGTTTGTCACTCTCTTTGAAAAATGTCTCCATTCTGGAAATCAGTCGAGCTAATCTAACTAATTGGTCTTTAACCAGGGTTCTTTTTTGATGTAATGGATATTAACTTTTACAGTGCAAAAAGGTGTTACAATAATTATGTTTTCTGTAGATACTAGAGGCAAATATCTTGTTCACACAATCCTTACATATTTCTGTATCTAAATATTTTAAGACCCTATGTGAATACTCAATGGTGAATTTCAGAATATTTGTTGTGATTTTGATGTAATCAAAGAATTCCATCAATCTTTCTGGAGAATCTTTGCAAAAGATTACTAGTCATCAGTGAAGCAGCCATACAATGCCCAACATTTCTCATATCCTGAATTGAACACATAATTGTGGTCCCAAAAGGCCATCACCACATTTGCAAATATGGGAGCACAAACCGCCCCCATCACTACCCTGTTTTTTACTTGCAAATGTTTCCCCCAAAAAATATAAAACTATTGTCTAACACTATCTCCATGAGGATTCTTAAAACATTAATAATGTTGTTTTCCAAGGTGTGATTTCAAATCAAGTATTCATGAAACCAGTTTAACCCAGTCTCATAGAGAATAACTGAAAAAAGATCTTTTACATCAAGCATTACCAAAAGTAAATGATCAGTATACGTTTCAATTGACAGCTCTCAAAAATTCCCATAAATCTCTGAAAATATGTTTTTCTTGTGTTAGAACTTCCTTCAGTTTAATGTCTATAAATCAGGCTATCCTGTGGGTCTTTGAGCCTTTGGCATCCACTATGTGACATAAAGGTGAATCATATGAGATTTTGTATATTTCTGAATTCTGAAAATACCAGAAATACATGGATACCCTTTTCTCAAAAATTCATACCCACAGAAATGATTTAATCCAGCATCAATAAATCAAATAATAAAGTGTCAATTTTACAATATGCAATGTTTAATTCATTTCTAGACACCTCAATGTTCTGGTCTGAAATCATTAATGTCTTAATTTTAATGCTGTAATCAGCTGTATTCATCACCACCAGTCTGCACACCTTGTCAGGCTTCATAAACCTAATCTCCTTGTTTGAACAAATATTTCTTAAAATTTTGATTTCTTCTTGTGTGAGAATGAAACGAGAAGCCCTAACCTGATCCCTCAAATGATAATGTATATGAAATTCACATAATTTCTCAGACAATAGAATAGCAGGGTGTAGTGGTGGGTTGAAAACACTTAACTTCCTTAAACCATCCTTGTGTTCAATACTGAGTTCCTCACCAAAAAATAAAACATTAATTTCTTTGTATGGAGATTCAAATCCACTATAGTTGTTACTAAACTAGCTATTTTAGTGGGGACATAAGTCATTCCCTTCTCAAACAAATTTGTATTATCCCTGTTAACTTCTAAACTACTCTGATTGTAGATGTTAAAGTCACCATGCTCATTAATAATGATTCTGGTTGTTATTCTCTGTACTGGTGAACTATATTCTTCCCTTTCCTCAATCTTTGTTGTCAGGGAGAGGTCACCCATGGTTCCCTCAGAGAATTCCGGGTTTATGGAGAGGACCTCCTTCTCTTCCTCTGATTTTTCAACCTCTCAGACCTCTTGAGAAGAGGTGAACCTAAATGGTTTAAAGTATGATCGTTGTTAGTTTCCACATTCTCCAAAATTGTTCTTTGTCCTGCAAACCTTCCCTATCTTTGATAGCTGGACATGGATATGCCCTATAACTATTATACTCACCTAAGTCTCTACACAGTTTCTTGGCTTTTTTTCATTTTAATCCTTTCCACAGTTTTATCTACATTTCTGAAAAAATTCAAATAGTCATCCTTATAATGTCCAAGAATCAAATCTTTTTTAATATATATGACCACCTGATTGATTTCACTTTCTAAAAGATCCATAGTCCTTTGATTGTATTTCATTAGGACTTCCATTAGTTCAAAGTCAGGTCTATCAAATAGGTTTAACAGTTCAACATTTCATTTGGAACCTTCTCTCACACCTGTAGGAAACTGTCAAGTCCTTAGACCCTTTGAGACAACTTTCATCTTCCAACACTTTATTTTGCTGTCTTACCATTTGGACTTTATGTAACTTCTGCCACATTATGAAAAGGCTCATGGATAAATAATTGAATCCTTATGCTAGGTATTCAGCAGCATGCCTTGATGACAGAGTAATTTTTTTCAAAAGATTTAGAATCATATTTAGCCAGAGTACAAGATGTGCTGGACTCTATGACAAGCAAGACTTACAGTTAATTCTCTCAAAAGTAAGTTTTGTATGACAGAAGCTGGATACTCAGGAAATGTGATTGGGACGTGGGTAATTAGACCCCAAGCAAACAAAATCAAAGCTGTAAAGAACTGGCCTATACTTAATACCAAACACCAAATGCAAGTATCATTAGGAATAGCAAACCACCTTAGAAAGTTTGCACCCAGCTTTGCTACCATAACTTGTCCTTTGACAGACATTAAAAAATATTAGGCTTCCATCCTGATAAGACAGACCATAGCAGCAGCAGATGAGGCTTTTAACCATTGAACATTATTTCTTATTCAGAGCCAGTCTTAGCTGCCCCGACTTCAATAATCTATTTATTGTATATACCAATGTATCTGAAGTAGGATTACAAGCTGTGATATTTTATAAGACAGGTGATGCAAAACACATAGTCTCTTACCTCAGCCAAGATACTTTGTCATAGAGTGAAAGTGTCTCAGTATTAAGAGGGCACTGACTTCTCTACACTATTTATTTATTAACATGCAACCATACAAATGATATCTAAGCAAAGGGATGTCAACACCAACTTAGGCAAGTGGGCTTTGGCACCAAGGCCATTTTATTTTACAACTAAACTTAGGCATGTCATAGTCAAATGAATGTAGATGGGTTATTCCAGTCCAGTAGTCCATCTCATGCAGTACAGAGCTTGGGATTCGATGCCGGATAGTGGGGCTGTGGCACAATAGCCATTTCAAAGATCATGAACACTGTTTTGATATGCCTCATACTCTATACTTTCTAGTAAAATTCTGATAGTTTCATATGAAATCAATGTAATATGGCAATAAGAGCATGTAACAGCATAAGTAATGTGGAATTCCTGAAAGGGTTCATGTTAAAAGAAGGTCTTTGAACCCATAACCTCAGAGATATTTGCCTCTTTTGAGAGGAATTTTCAAGGCAAGAATGGAGACTCATAGGGAACCTCACAGTCATGTTGTGTCCCCTCCCTCAAATCTACTGTTTATGTTTGTGTGTCAACAGTAATATACTATTTGATGTTTTTTTTTTCATTTCTCCACAGTTGTGCAACTGTGGAAGTAGTACATAAAAATAAAGGAAGTGAGCCCCCCTCCACTTGGAGTGCAGTGTGCTTGCCCCCCTCAAAGACATTATTTTCTATTATCTGTGATTCAGTGAAAATAGTTTTCAGTCAAATGACTTTTTGGACATTTGTGCGAGACAGAGACAGATTGATAGCTAGATCAATAGATAGAGATATGTAAGTTAATATTGGATGTTACTGATATTGATAACATTGGATGTTATCAACACAGATACACATATCACCAACAGATAAAATTCAAAAGTAGTGAACATTGAACCCACAGAACTTTGAACTGAAAGTGATTGAAAAAGACAAGCAAACACCCCCTTAAACCCTATACTTTCCTCTGAATAGTGGTATTGTTATGGAAAAGATTTTTTTGCAAGAACTTGCATAGGAGTTAGGGGCAGTGGCAGGGTTAGGTTTAACACAAACAAATAGGAGTGAATGGGGGAGCAACACTATATTGCTTTAAGCTACTATTTGTTTTTGACTGTGTTGTACGTCATCACAGATTCTGGGCTCAAAAGGATTACTAACAGAATCTAATCCATCATGCACTCAATGACAACCAAAGAGTAGATTACTGTTAAGTGGATCAGGATATCATCAAGACTTTAAATGACTTATTTGGCTCACATGCTAAATCTCATGGAATGTATGACCTACCTAGATCTTTGGATTCTCAGGTATGTGTAGCACAGGACCCTTCAGCAGCCATCTGGGGACACTTTGAATACTGCCCAAGTTCCTATCTCAGGAATACTAATACATTTCTTGATATTATGCTGCTATATGTTAATGAGCACATATGATTCCCCAAACCTGAAAAAGAAAGAGAAAGAGAGAGACAAAAAGAGATGGCACTATGGGTATCTTCTACAACACTGGCCACTTTCCAGAGTTACAGAATGCTATAGACTGCACTTTTGTTCTATAAAGGCTGACCTAGCCCACAGCCTCAGAGACACAACAGATTAAGGATACCATAACCTTACCTTCCAGGCAGTCTGCAATGCATAGGGGATTCTTACCAATGAATGTGTGCAACATCCTGATGGTTTTCATGATTCTCATACATGGTACATGTACAAAAATGAAATCAGGGACTGGAAGGAGAATAGCTGAACCTAGCGTGAGAGTAGCCAGTGGTCTTTACTTCTTTGTCTGTTCCAAAACCACAACAATCACTTAAACTTTACGCATTCAGTAAGTGGTAACAATAGCCCAAAATTCAAAGTAAATCTTTAGTTTTTCAAAATAATAAAAATCAAGTAGACTTGGTTACTGAAAATAAACTCAGTTTTATTCAGTCATGATAGGTGTTTTTCTTCCACAAATTCGACTTCATCAGATCATCTTTTGAAAAAAAAAAAAAAAAAACTTTATCCATATAAAATATATACTTATACAAAACAACAAGGTCATAAAACAAGATATAAAATACATAATAAGGTGGTAAAAGCACTGCGTGACTCATGATAGGCTAGCCACTTGGACTATTCAACAACTAAAACGCAAAATTAAAATGAGCCTAGTTGCTTCCCTATAAATCAAGCTAGCTCAAATCCCTGATAGTGAAAAGTATATTTTTGATTGGACCACAGCACTTTGAAAGAGGTAACCCTTATGAAATCTGGAGCTACAGCATGCTCTTAAATCCAAAAGTAGAATATTATATTCAGTCTAGTGTTTAAAATGTTACATCAATGCCCTCCCCAATCTACAAGACAAGAAGACACTTAAAACAGACATATACCCAGAACAGAAATTAAAGAAAAATCAAAAAACAAAATCATATGAACATTACCCCCTCCCCACATAGACACACATCAGGAATACCAAAAATACATAACAAAGATAATAAAAAATATAAAAAAATAAAATCAACATAAAAAATTAATTAGTCCCAAATTTCATCTTCATGTAAATAAGTAAACAGCAAACATCAATCATGTAATCATGACAGTACAGACAAGATATATAAATAAAAATCAAGTAAAATTAAACAACAAATAAGAGTAGACCCAAAGCAGCCTAAAAATAAAAAATAAAGGACAGCAGAATCCATTGATAAAAGGAACTCTTCTATATCTGTTAGTCTTGTTGACTGTGATGGCCCACCTCCTTGGATGGCTCGCTTTCATGCAGTCTTCTATTCCTTCTGTCTAATACGGTGGGGCATGTCAGTCATGAAACTGGCTCATGGAGCAGTTATTCCCATCCACTGCATTTATGTCTCACAAAAGTCTGCCACACCTTGTCCCATTGTGGTTAGCATGCACCCCCAATACCCATTACCCAAAGGCCATGCACCTTGAACGCCTGCAGCAAAACACTGTTTTCAGAATTATCAGATCATGTATGTGCTTCATCCTGAGGACAGGCTGAATTTTGTTTGTTTATTCTGAAAACAAGAATAATATTTATAGCTAAGAACATATGAAATGGCACTTAGAATGTACCTGCTCCATGTATAAACTTCCAAACATCATCTCCACAGTATACAGAGCTTATATATTGTGATTCAGTACCATGTAATACATCCCCACAGTATACAGTCTGTAAATGCCCTGCTGATATGGCAAGTATAAACATTTATAAACTACATATTTATAGTGTGCAGGACTATTCATTGTGTTACATGTAATCCTTCCCCATAGTAGAGAGCCTGCAAACCTATCTGCATATATGGCATATCAGAGCTCTGTCCCAAACAGCATATTAGCAGTATGTAGCACGTATACATTTTGTTCAGGTACCAGGTAAGACTTCTTGACAGTGAATAGCTCCTAAATAAGTCTTTTGATATAACATGGGAGGGACTCCATATTAAAAAGGTACCCTGCCATCTCACCCCCTCCTACCACTATCTTATTTGTTCTCATTGTATGATTACTCCTGTTTTCTCCTTCCTTCATTAAAACTATCCTACATACCCCTTTCCCATCACTATAACCGTGGTAATAGTGGCCATGTGATTTTACTTCCTGGACAATATTCTTAAACTGCACTTCATCTACTACACAAAGTACTGCATACTGGTACAAACAGTTAGTTATCTTATACATGACAAGGCCTTATATTATTGCATCACTTTAGGTAGTGTCACTTGTCTCATGCATTCAAAAGAGATGATAAAGCAGTGTATGGGTTCAAGATATTTATTGTACATAAACATTATCAGGAACTGTAACTGGAACATATATATTCAAGTTAATTGATTCACACATTACTTCAAGCTGTCTCATGTCTACTGAGGTTAAAGAACATACACCTATAGGAAGTTAAAACAGAATAAGTATCTTTAAGACATAAATTTTCATAAGTGGATATAGTAGAATGGGTGGGAGCATTAAATGTACTCTTACGTTTGAACAATTCTTGTTTGTTTTCTACCTCCGATGAATCCCCTGTTTTTTCCTGGAACATTAAGTGTAATCCTAATTTCCTTGTGTATAACTTAATTTCCATCATAGTCTCTGGTATGCTTATTGTAGAACCTGGTATGAACTTAAAACTCTTATTAAAAATGGAAAAGTATTTATTATTAATCTCCACTGGGTATAATTAAAAATATTAAACCCATGAAGACTAACTACCTTCCCTTTGCCTGAAACCTTAATAATTTCACTTTGTTCTTTGGCTTCTCTTTTCTCTAAAAGAAACTCAATATCTGTCATCAATTCCTATATCTCCCCCACTGCTGTCCCCTGGGGTGGTTCCAAGTGCCCTGAGGTGCTGGGGTGTAGTGAAATGAATTGTTATAGTTGTTACCATTGTCAATCCTTTGTCTATTTCAATTACCTATCCTCTCTGATCTCCTAAGTGGGGGATAACTTGTGTGCTGCTGTTCATTAGCCTGCTGTGTTTCTATTTCATAATTACCATCAGTAACTGTTGGACTCACCCCTTCTTCCACACTTACTTGCCTACTATTCTCTGTTGTTACTGTAATAGTATTGTAAGTTCTAGGCATTGGGTATGCTAAACCCTTTCTATATTCTTTGTTGTTCCTGTGTAACTTTTTCCTTTTTCTTTCCATATTTAAGCCTACCTGTTACTCAATACGACTATACATGTTATCATATTTTTCAATATTTAATTCAAAAAGTAAATTGTCAGTAATCTCTCTATTTAATATAGAAACATTTTCTAACAATTCTTCAATACAAGTGTTGTTAAGGCAAACAATAAACTGAACCAGTTCTAGCCCAAAACAATCAAACATTGCAATCAGTTCCGTTTTATCTTTGTCTTTTAAATTAATACCAGTAGGAAATTTAAAAAGATGTAAGCCTTTGGGTACTTGCTTACATTTTATACATTCAGTTAAGTACAAATTATCGCATTGAAGGTTCCTCACCTTCATAAGCTTTTGCTCTAAGTCCAAAAGCTTCTTATTTAATGCCCTCAGTTGTTCCTCTGTGAGTTCATTACTGTATCAGTCCCAAAAAGCTTAATGTCTTTTTTAATCCATTCATGGAAATTAACCCTTGGATTAGCATGCTCGGAACTCCGAGGTCTCTCTTGGGCACTAACATTCGCATAACTAGTTCCTGAAACTGAAAAGTTGCCTTGATTATGTTCATTCGTTGTCACTCATTCAAAGTTGACTGAATTACCTGACGAAAGGAGTGCCGGTTTTCGTAGTCTCTGCATAATCATGGTCATATTGTTGTTTTGTTGGGTTAGAAGTGAGATAAGTTAAGTTAGACTCACTTCAGTACCCGAACCATTACCTCTTGAATTCTCAACACAATCCGAAATAAGGGCATAATCCCCTTGCCCGTAACAGCTTGTATCCTACATATTTTCATATAGCCAAGTAGGTTCCGCTGCAACAAGTGAATCCAGATAATAAGGCACTTAGTCACAAATTCCGCCCAACACAATACTCTTGCAAAAGAAACACTTCTTAATTTTTTTTGAACCACTTCTAATATGCCAACTCTAAATCTTCTAAAACCAGTACATTTTACTGAATGTCTATACAAGGCATTTTTATCATTTTTTTGAGTAATAGCATAGCCATGTTCATATATGTGTTTTCTCAGCTGTCTTTCAGTCCTGCCAATGTAAAAACGTCTACAAGAATCACACACTGCAAGGTACACCAAGCCTTTTGTTGCACAATTCCCCAGTTTAAACATTACTGATTTCATCCTATTAGGTAAACTTATACATTTTTCATCCAAAATATATTTACAAAAGGAGCAGAACCCACACTTTGTAGTACTTTTCTCATTTAGAATCATGGTTGCCTCCACAATTACGACAGTTGACAATACGATTACTTGTAACTGCCCCATTCAATGTATGGTTAAAATTGGGTACTGTCACATTCTTCAGCTTATATCTCTTATTCATCTATGTCTCATACTATCAATATTCACATTGGTAGACACTGTATGAGAAACAGCATGCATGCTTTTTTCATTCTTAAGCATATTTGTGTACTTTTCTATAAGCTCATATATTTGACAAATCTCTATGGCTTTGCTCAACATTAAATAACTGTCCCGAAGCAAAATCTTTCTCACTGCATCATTATTAACACCACACAAGTCTGTCCTTTATCAACTCATCCCACAAATCAATAAATCTGCACATTTTTGCTTTATTTTACAAGTCAGTAATGTATGCTGCTATAGTTTCACCTGGCTTTTGATTTCTTGTGTAAAATATGTTTCTTTCCATTGTAATATTTGTTTGAGGGTTACACGTTTCTCTAAATTTATTTTAAGCATTCAGGGTCTTCCTGCGTTTCAGCCTGTATCACAATATGGCAGTTTCCCCCTCCCCTGCATACATGGCAGATGTATACACAAATGAGCATTCCCTCTCAATGGCTTCTAAGCCTGCTAAATTAAGAAGTATGAATGCTTTTGTACATTTGTCTTTATCAGAAAAAGCAGCTTGTATGAAAATATCATATTCATATTCAAACATTCTCCAATTCTCAGCAGTATTATTATCAAACACCAGCAGTTCAGGTCTGTAAAATCCCTCTGCCATATCAACAAAACCTGTTTAAACATAAGCATAGATCAGGTACTTATAAGCATGCCCAAATGCACAACAATCTCTTTGAAAAGGCTTCACTTTGACACTGCAAACACTGCGGACATTCCAGAAACTTCAGACACTTTGAATATCTTTAGTTAATGCAAAGAAGTAGTACACTGCAAACAATTTGTTTGTTTTAGCCTTTTTGTACATCTTAAACATTTCAGAAGTTATTTCAAACACTTTCATATTTATTTTGAATACTTTTATCGGAATGTTGCAATTTCAGACATTTCGTTTATCTTGGTAATTATTTTGAACATTTTGAATGCTTCTCCACTTATTCAGTGACTGAAAAATCATTTAAATGAATTTAAGTACCTTTGAATAACTTGACCTGTTTGTGAGTTCATGCCTCATTGCTTGTGTGTTGTTTCAACTTTGGATTCCTTCTGGCTTCGCTTCTGCCACCATGTCGTTTTAGACATACCACTGCTGACACCATGTCATTTTAGACATGCCACTTCTGACACCATGTTGCTTGTTTCATGCATTCAAAAGAAATGATAAAGCAGTGTATGGGTTCAAGATATTTATTGTACATAAACATTGTCAGGAAGTGTAACTGGAACATATTTATTCAAGTTAATTGATTCACACATTACTTCAAGCACACTCTCATGTTCATCTCCATTCATGTCTGCATTCACTCTGACTGACTGTACAAAGTGGCACTGTTATGCATACCTCTCAACTGTACTGAATTTCTTGGTAAATACCAGTTTTGAGGGCAAAATATTGGGGTGCCAAGAATTTCCATGTGGCCCCTTTAATTTCCGAATTTCCGTTTTTTTTTTTTTACTCCTGATGTCATTGCATGCAGGGTGTGCATGATGATGTTAGCTGTGGTCAGGCAGTGGCAACAAATGATTTAATGCATGAACAGTTCCTTATGTTATGTTATGTAGTCTACTGTTCTCAGTTCTAATTTTGGGCAACCACCAGTTGATCTACAGTGAATCAGAAACAGAACCTGCAATGTTATGTCTAAATTACAGGGTTCACAGCACATAATACGGGTACCGAAGAACTTCAAGCAGGGTTTTGCTAAAGTGCCCACTTTGTAAAATATAACATTTGTCTATTCCAATTAAAGGACATTTAATGAAAGTTATCGTATAGTGCACAGTGTGGCAAATTACACTTAATTACATTCAGTGCCCGCCACTTTCTTTACTACATTTAATGTCTTTATAATGATACACAGCATATAAAATAATACATGTCTAAGATATGTAATTTACTCATGTTATGTCAATAAAACAAATGTTCAATGCACCAGAAGATTTTGCTACCGCAAATTCCACTGCTTTATCGTTACTGTGTTACCTGTCAGTTTATTCTGCTTGCTCTTGTGCATTGGCTAATTTCTCCAGTCTTTTTTGAATGAAACCATAAGGCTCATCCGCGTGTATTCAAGCCATGCCTCCCCACCAAGTAGCCGCGAGCAACAGCCAGGCACTTGAGCAGTCCTACACCAGCCGATGTAAAGGACAGTTTGTTGTTCATGCCGGTGATAGTAGCTGGGATGATGGTGAAAACTGCAAAGCAGATCTCGACAATGACAGCAGCATTGGCTCCGAGGCTGTTTCTGATTATGGCAGGAACCAGTAAGGCAAGATAAATTGGAACTAAAATAATTAAAATGTCAGACCAGTTTAATGATGCAGAAATGTAGCTGTAGAGTTGTATTGTGAGCAACGGGGAAATTACTGTTGTATTTATTTCCAGGCAGCAGAGAATTGGAATTTCTGCTCTGAGCAGCAGAACATTTATTTCCAGGTAAACACTTTAGGTATTGGGATTTTTAATACCCTACCAAGATGTTTATGTGCTGCTATTGAACGCGTGCAATTTCAAATTGCATTAAACCATTGCTTTATTCATGTAACTGTGCTGCTTTATTCTGTGTGCCGTTGCTTTATTCATGTAACCATGCTGCTTTATTATTCTGTGTGCCGTTGCTTTATTCATGTAACCATGCTGCTTTATTATTCTGTGTGCCGTTGCTTTATTCATTTAACAGTGATGTGTGTGAGGGCTTGCTCTGGGCCGGGTTTAAGTTTTACAAGCTGTGGGACAGACAAAAAGCGAAGTCTAAAGGAGCAGAGAATTGGAGAGCAGCAGAAAATTTATTGCTACATTTATTTCCAGGCAGCAGGGAATTGGAGCTCTGAGCAGCGGAACATTTGTTTCTAGGTAAGTGTGTATGTGTTGGGATTTTTAATACCGAGATGTTCCAGGTAAAGCATGTGTGTGAGCAACGGAACATTTATTTCCAGGTAAAGCACTTTAGGTGTTGGTGTTCCAGGACTTCCAGCCTCTTTTTTAATTTTAATATCTTGGCCAGTCCCCCTTAACTTGAATTGTTGGTAGATCTGACTCTATTTATTATGGTTTTCCAAGCTTTTTCTGAGGTGTTCTCAACTTTTTAAAAGGTTACTATGGCTGCAGAAAGCAGATGCAAAGAATAAAGTGTAGTGTGTGACTTGAAAGTAAGTATCAGATAGATACAGCGTGTTTATAGAAGTAAGTTGCAGATGTGGATATCTTATCAGAATGAAAGTGAAACTAAATGGTGAAGATGAAAAATGGAAGACTGGCAGGAGGACAAAGCATGTGTTGGTGCATTACTTTTAATGATCTGGGAGGTGCAGAGACAGTATGCAGGAAAACGAGGAGCAAACTAGAAGGCTTGAAAGTAGTGTTTGACACTAGGATACATGCTATGATTGCTAAGAAGAGGGCTTACAAATGTAAACACTGAGACTGAGGTAGTCTGTGGTAGTCTACCAAGTACAGTATTCCTCTGTATGAACTGTCATATGTGACTGTGCTATTGCTATAGTGAAAATAATTTCATAATAGATAAGTGGCAGGTGTAGAGACATATAGATTCATATGAAGGCAAAAATTAGGTGCCTTTTTTGTGGGTGTGTGAAATGCCACAGATAGATCTCCCTGGTGTTTAGGGTTACTCTGGCTCAAACCCTGTACCTTACATACAAGGGAGTAAGAGCCTGAGTTCTCTACTCATACCACCACTTTTGGTTGAAGGAGTTATATCTCTCAACTATACAAATTTTCACATGTCTGGAATGTCTTTGGCTCATACTTCTGGTCCATTTCTCTTAATGTTTGGATGGTGCAGTGCTAGTGTTTTTGCCTCACAGCTAGAGGTTCTCTGGTTTGATTCTTGGCTGAAGTGCCTTCTGTGTGGAGGAGTTATAGCTCTCAATTGTGCAAATTTTCACATAATGTCTGGAATGTGTTTGGCTCATACTTTTGGTCTGTTGCTCTTAAAATTTAGATGGTGCCATGGTAGTGTTGCTGCCTCACAGCAAGAGGTTCTCTGGTTCAATTCTTGGCTAAAGTGCCTACTTTGTGGAGTCTGCATGTCCTCCCTATGTTTGTGTGGGTTTCCTCTAGGTGCACTAGCTTCCTCCCATAATAGAAAGATATGCATGTGAATCATTTTTCCCCAGGCCTCTGCTGAAAATTAGCTTTGTTCCAAGTCAGACTTTCCCAGTAAACAAATGTTAAAAAACATAAATTTTATTTTATTCTGGCAAATCAGTGAGAACTGAATTCACTAAATAATGGTAGCCATTTAAGCTTGTCTTCCTATCTTTTAGGAAACACATGGTTAAACATTTTATTCTAGCAACTTTCTAAGATTATATAAGCCATGTTTAAAATGTGTCCCTGGTTTTGGGCTTTTGTCCTATTCAATACATTTTGGCTTTTTCCTGATTTCTTGTGCTGCACAGTACTTCAGGGAATGAGAAGTTTAGTGCTGCTTATGCAAAGTCTACTTGCATTGTTAGTACCACAACAGGTAGTGTACTTGTGCTTGATGCAGGAGGCTGTGGGTTCTACTCCCACAGTATGTAGCTGGATTACTGTACTGTGTTGTACTTTTAAAGGGGGTGGGCGCTACAGTCCTGAGAATGTCCTCCTTTGGCAGCGAAACCTATTAACTATAAACCTGTTATCAGTTTGCCATCCATTCCCTATTGAAATATTACTAGCTTATCATTTATTTAATGTGACATAGGCATTTATTTTTCAAGGGCAACAGCTACTTTACTTGTAAATGAAACAATGAAATATAAAGTTTTTTGCTAGCAGCAACCTAGTTACAGATCTCTTTAACATGGAATTTAGATGACTTTTACTTCTGCAGAAATTGTGTTTATTTACTGATACTGGTGGATTCTAGAAGTCTGAGTAGAATTTAATGATGGAAATGTTCTGAATTGGGAAGTTTTGTCATTATTGGTTCATGCATTTTATTTCATTGCTTGCTAGAAAAGTGTTCAAACAATAAATTTAAAATGTGCTCTAACAAGTGTGCTGTATTATACAAGGAATATAATTTAATAAAGTCAGGAAGGTGCATCAAAGAACCAATACATGTTTCTTGTTTTGTGTGGGTCTATGATTTGAAAACAGCCCAAAGGTAATCTTTATCTGCCACTGGCCAGATGCATTTTTCTTTGGATGTGGGTTTCAATGATGTTTCAATGAATGTGAGTTTCAAGGGCAGAGAAGTTTTAATGCTAAGTGTCTTTTCATTGTGAGACTGTATTGCTTTGTTTAGCAGATGTCTATTAGTGTCTGTGCTATAAAATGTAAAATACAATCCAAATAAACATTGTAGAAATAAAGCAGTATGCACATTAGTGTTTATGGTAAATGGGAAGAAATAGCTAGGTAATTGGACATTGGAACGGTTGCCGGGGGACTCTGGGGCCATATCTTGGCTGTCTGTTCTTCAGTTTGCATTTGAAAGTTGGTATCCCACAATTCCATTGGAGTGGGTGGGATTACATAATTATGTATGCAAATGTTATGTTAATCAGCGCACAGATTTGTACCTATTTTTATGGGCCTTTGTCCAGATTTTTGATGTTTCCAGGTTGAGAGGTATGCTCACACATGCTTAATACTTATGTGCATATGCTATCTAGCTACAGTGGCTCAACAGCAACATTATTCATAATGAATTACAGGTAGGAAATGAACTATTACTGATTCATGAGTGCACTCTGGATATTCTCATTGTGCTGCTCTGTCATGTATCATGAGAACACATAATTTGCTTCAGCTGCTCAAGTATATTTCATATGATTGTCATATTACAGCTGACTGCTCTGAAGAATTAAGTCTGGGATATTCTTGTAGAATGAGTATTTCTAAAGCTGCATAATATCAGCTTCATGTACAATCTTTGCAAATATGCATGGGACAGCCAGAATTTCCTGTGTGGCTTTAATTTTGAATTTTGGATGATGTTTTCTTGTTTCCACCATTACATAATTCTAATCTCTCCTTTGATAATCACATTGCCAAAGTGGTTAGAAAGACCTTCTATATAGCCCACCTTATCACGAAAGGGTTCGCATCTAGATCAAGAGAGGTCATTGTGCCCCTCTACTCATCACTCATCAGGCCCATAATTGAATACAATGCCCCCTTTGGGATGTACCTTACCTGACACCTGCAGCAACTGGAGAGACCCCAAACGTACCTCACCAAGAGGATCATGGGCTACAAACATATGTCCTATGCAGCTCGACTAAAGAAACTCCAGCTCTACTCAGTTGCTTACTGCCTACTCAGAGGCGATCTATGCCTGACGTACAAAGCCATGTCAAACCCAGAATTAATGGACATGCTCCACCTCAAAAAATCAAGTCCCTTAGAGCTACATGCTCCAGGGACCTAAACCTCAGCACAAAAATAAATAGGACATGCTGGAGGGACAGATTCATTTCCCAGAGGCTCCCCTCACTCTGGAATAGAATCCCAGTTCATGTTAGACATAGCCCCTCGCTAACCCTCTTCAAGCGAAATCTGGAAGCGTGGATGGGAAATCGCAAATTCACCCCTGGGATCTCTTCTGTGTCCCTGCTAGACAGAGGCACAGTAAACTAATCTTAAAAGGGTACCTTCTGTGACCTACTTTACAGTGGCACAGTAGGCCAATCTAATAGGGAGGCGGAAGCCAAATACACTCTGGCTAGGCTTATAAATGTCCTAGGGCAGATAGCCTAGTATCTACCTATGAACCTATGAACCTATGGAGAGATTGCCCCGAATAAAGTTATATCGTGTGATGTGAAGCAGCATCTTCATGCAACATTAGACTTCAATCAATGCAGGTGTGTGCACAGCAGCATTAACTCACTTTCAAACTGCAGTACATTACGACAGCAGCAAATATAAAGTTCTTGCAGACAATTTCAAATTATTCTTTTAAATATTATATATTTACTACAAAGGTAAGTACAATGCAGCATATTTTACATTTGTGTTTTAAATATTTGTTTAAAGTTTTTCTTCATTCGATATTGTTTGAAATAACTTAGTTCATTTCTTTAGCATTCCCTCTTTTGAAATGAGTTACATTTTCTGAGCATTTCACTTCTCTAAATCCTTCATAAACTCAGTTGAATTTTGTTGAAAATCCCTCAAGATGCAAAGCTTAGAGTTAAAAGGTACATCACTGATTGCACTATCTGAGTTTTTATTATGAAATCTCCTTGCATTTTTGGTCAGATATCAGAACACTTTTGTCACCCCTTTTGGTATATCTTTGCCCTCATAGATGACCATCTCCTTTTGAGTGTCCATTAGGTCTCTGTGTCTGTGTGGTGTTTTGCTATATGGGTATACCCTGGCTTTATATACTGCATTACCAAACTTTTGTCTCTACTCAATGGTTTTGTTGTACCATTTCACATTTGTGTAATGCTGGGACAGAATATTTGCATGAACCTTTTACTGTATGCTTTATGTGCTGAGAAAAAAGAAATAATATGAAGTACAACCAGAAGTGCCTGCCTGTTTGCCCTTGGGAGTACCAGTTTTTCTTCTTGTTTTCTTTCAGAAGTTCATTTTTGTACAGTAACCCCCTTTTCCAGTATATAGACTTCTTCGGCCCTTGAGGATTAGAAGCCCCCATGGTTATATCCCTTAGGTCACATAATGTCAGCTTCTAAGAGCTATGTTTGTCTCAATTCTCTCTCTTTGTAATCCTTCCAAGCTACCTTTCCAGTGGGAGTCTATTAATATACTACGTGTGCCTCAGATCAAGGTTTACAACTCTCAGCTTCCATTAAGTAACTCTTTTAGTACCATTTGACAGCTGTGGCTTAGGATCAGGCTTCCTACTACTACTTAGCTCTTTATTTGATATTACCATATTACCAGCCTGTTTTGTAGACATAGGCATTGTCTGGGTCTCCCCCCCCCCCATTGCCTTCCTTGTGTAATTATTTTCATACATAAAAATGTCACTCCAGTGGCCCTAAAGGGAATAGAATGGATTTCCCATGTAAGTAATGTTCTTCTCCAACTACACCTGGCTTAAGATCGTCATGTCTAATGCGTGTTGGCAGTGATTTCTTTTACTTTCCACCAAGGTAGAGTACATACTTTTGTGATAATCTATAGCAGCTGCAGTTATGAGACATCCTACTATTAGCCCCCCTCCCATGGCTGTTGTTTGCTCTTACTCATCATGTTACTGTGGACATCTGGACTACATATGCATTACTTGGTTATACTGGAAACATTTTACTGTGACACCTGGATGTCTATTCAAGACAGTGTTCTTCTTTTGCCTGTGCAGTCTGATGTGAAGGTTAAGACTACCCTATAGGTTCTCTTACACCCACACCTAATGCTGGGTATTCTCTCTTTGTGGAGTTGCACTCCGATGACTAGGTAGAAGTCATACTTTTTTCTTTTTCTTCAGCAGTGATACCCTACTTATCTGTTAACCAGATTGTTATATACTCAGGCAAAGTACTGACCATTTTTCCTCTTATCATAAAGTTTCCCAACTTTTCAAAAGCAATAACTTGACATCCACTCACCTATAAAAGTAAGTGCTAATCACTGCAAAGAAATCACTAACATTGTCTTTTGCCTTTCTTCTCTGTTCTCTAAACCTTTTCCTCTAAGCTTCAACAGCAATATCAGAGCAATAAAATAAGTACTGTTTATCTTTAAGACAATTATAATGGTCTACATCAGTTTAATGCATACAGTGGTTTACCCTTGAGCTGAGGAGTTAAAGCACTCGCCCACTTCCTCTGGTCAGTTGATGCTGATTACACATCCTTCCAAATGCCCAAATAAACTTTAAAAGTCATCCACTTCTTTATACTGAGGAAACAGTTTAACACCATCTTTGGCATCCAGAAATTAGCTTTCACCCTATTTTCAATGTGTCTTTCATAAAGAGAGAGCATCTCTTTGTCATGCTTTCGCAGCTTTTTCCTTTTTTCAATATCAATTGACTCTCACCATTTAGCACCTCAAGCTGTTTCATTCTCTCTACTGCTTCAAGACATCTTGTTTCTAGCTCTAACTTATTTTTTTCATTTCAGTCTGGATTTTAAGACCTTCCAGAATAAACTGAATTGCTTTGCTATATGCTTTGCACGCAGTAATTGCCACATCATTTCCAAATGTCTGTGGATTGAGTTTTAGCTGTGCCAGAAGGTGATGATCATGTTGTGAGGAAAGGAAATACTGCCAGCCCAGCTAGCTGGAATTTTGTAAATAATTATATGTCATTGGTGAATATCAAAATTATTTATATAAGATGCTTGTGTTACAAATGTATTAGAATTGTATGTCAAGTGTATATCAAACTGCTTGTACAGATGTGTGTGTGTGTTGGAAAGGTATTTGTAAAATGCTTGTGTTTAAAATGGATATACAGTGTGTCCTACTGGAGGAGAACAGAAATGTACATGCACTATTGTAACTGTTTAAATGTATATATTTTAACAGTGAAAACTGGAATACAGGAGGTAACTTCAGAAACAAAACTGAAATTAAATTACTTTATGGCTAGGGCATAAAAGATGGTATCTTTCAGTTATTTTTATAGTGCATGTATATTTCTGTTTTCCTCCAGTAGGGCACACTGTGGATCCATTTTAGACACAAGCATTTTACAAATACATTTCCAACACACACGTTTGTATAAGCAGTTTGATATACAAATGGCATGCAATAATACACAAGCATCTTATATAAATAATTTTGATATTCGCCAATGACATATAATTATTTATAAAATTTCAGCTAGGTGGGCTGGGAGTATCTCCTTTCATCACACATGTCACCTTTGGTAATACTGTATAAAACTCCATTTCCTTTGTATTATTTAGTCTGATGAAGTGTAATATAAATGCTGTGCAATAACAATATATACAGCTGTGCATTTACCCTGCGGTTGCAAGTGTATACACACTTGACAAAACAAATTTTCAGTCCAGTATACAATATCTTCACTACTATTTACCAAATTATATGGACATACCAGTCTAGGGACTCTAGGTCCCCACCACTGAAAGCCAACATGGGTGATTAGTCTTAAGGGTGCATGAAATATGTGCACTGCTGCCTCAGTAATAACCAACACCTGTCACACCTAAATAAGCTTTACACTGTGCAAATGCTGTTTAGAGTTATAATCTGTGGTGTCATGGGATTACAGGATTTCACCCACCTTAGACTGAAATGAGTGTCTTGTAGTACAATCTTACCAGCAAGTAACTTTAAACTTGTCCAAATTATTCTATGTGCACTGAATACACACACACAGACATACACACATACATATGCACTCTTTCTCTCTATCTGTATTTTCCAGAAAGGAATTGTGGTAAGCAATAACTTTTATGCAACAACGCTCTCTCCCCCGATTCATGATAATGCTGCCATCAGCCAACATCACTCAGCAAAACAAGAATGCAAATAACTGTCTACCATTAAAATAAGCAACTCTGTAAATATTTGAATAGTAGCATGTATCTCTGAGGAGTTACTCTCTTACTGGTAGATACCAAACAGTTACTAGAACCACTTCAATGCACAAACCCTTACATTCATAAATAAATAATTTGGCAGCAATAAGAATTTAAAATTGAACAGTAAAATTCAGCCATTTTACTTGACTAGTATATAAGCAATCAGGAATGATCTTACACAAGAAATTTCAAATAAATATTTTGAACAGAAAAATGACTATAACTGTTAACTAGTGCATACCCTAACAATTATGGCTAAATACTGTGACATATCTGTTACCAGCTGTAGATCAGATTGTTTGTATTTAGCTTAAAGAAGCATTTTCAGATGTAGCACGTGCATATAAATGTTGAGCACGTGCAGGCAGCAGTGCCATTTTAAGAGAACAGCCAGAGTGTTAACATGCATGAGTGTAGTAGTCAGTCCGTTTATAACTTTAAGTTTAAGTTAAAAAGCCTTATTTCTGATGTGTTTGTGTGCAATAAAGCTGCTTGAACAGAACCCACAAATGTTCATCTGTTTTATCCTGACCAGACAAGCGACATGGTGTCAGAACCTGGATTAGCAGAACAACTTCTTCGAGCCATGAGGTGCAGAGTTGAAGGTGGACGCAGACTAAGCAGGTTGAGTGACACGGAGCTCAGACTAACAAAAAAGGACCAGAAACAAGCTAAAGGTAAAGAAAACTGCACAAATGATTTATTTGGCAAAGAAAATGAAATGGCGCATTTATAAGGCACAAAATGCATTAAAAATCAAATGAGTAGCACTAAGGAAATGAAAGGCACAAACTGCATTATTAATTAAATGAAATGTTCAAAACAATGATAATTGATAAAACTATTCATATGGGGCTCAGAATTACCTTTGGTTCACATAGCAAGCATGTTTAAAGTAAAACAGGCACAAGAAAAGTATAATGAGCATAATAAGAGATTAAAAGGGCATAACATGTACAGTAAAAGGGCAAAACTGAGCTTAAAGAGCAAGGTGACTGCATTTATTTAGTAAAAGATCATGTTTGGGGCACAAACTACTATTTTGCATTGACAGAAGCCATTCAAAGCATAATTAGAATTGTTCAAAGTATCTGAGTGTGCAAAGTGTTTGCAGAGTGTGTGCTTTATTATAGTGCAATTATTTCAAAGAGTTTGCTGTGTGCAAAGTAGAGTTATATTGCAAAGTGCAGTCAAAGTACAGCCATTTTGAAAAGTTTCTTGTGCTGTGTACATTTAAACAAAGAAAGATGCCATTTCAGAGTGTTTCTTACACTGTAAGGAGTTATTTCGCAAAGTACAGTCATTTTGAAAGGTTCTTGTGCTGTATACAGTTTATTTGCAAAGTGCATTCAAAGTACAGCCATTTTGAAAAGTTTCTTGTGCTGTGTGCATTTATTCAAAGAAAGCTGCCATTTCAGAGTGTTTCCTACACTGTGCAGAGTTATTTTGCAAAGTACAGTCATTTTGAAAAGTTATTGTGCTGTGTACAGTTTATTCGCAAAGTATAGTCATTTTGAAGTATTTCTTTGATAAGGACTGGTTTCATAAAGTACAGTGATTTCAGACTGTGTTCTTGTGCTACGGATACTTATTTGGCAAAGTGCAGTTATTTTAGAATTTGTTGTGCAACTGGGCATAATTACAAGTACTGGCATAAAGCTCTGGCATATATATATTTATGTGTGTATGTTTGCACATTATTTCTAGCACCTTCACTACTGTGTGTTGATATGGCAGAGGCATCTTGTAGACCAGGTCCACTTGTGTTTGATCATAATATAGCAGAGAATTGCAGAGTATTTGAGCACGAGTATGATATTTTCATACAAGCAACAATTTGTCTTCTACATGCATTTGTAGTAAATGTATAATATTTAATAGAAGAATATGACAATTTTATAAAATTTTTAATTTGCTGCTGTGGAAGGTGTGCTGCAGTTTGAAAGTAGAAGTGACACTGTTATTCACATATCTGCAGTACTTGAAGCTAACATTTCTTAAAACTCTACTCTAGGCCAAAAGTTATTACCGGATTTGTGACTTGCCTCAGAAATACTGTATGTAACTGTGGAAACAAAAAAGCACCTTCTAAAATCAAAAACTGAAACCACATTGGAAATTCTTACTGTTACTCATGTAAATACACAGACACTTTTAGCTAAGAGAGTTGCTGGATTTTTTTGCTGCAGCACGCATGAAGAGACAGAGCCATCTGTACAAACTTTGCAGATTTTATTCTGATCTTGAATGCTGGTGTCAGTCATCTGGTCAGGATAAAACAGACGAACATTCATGGGTTCTGTTCAAGCAGCTTTATTGCACACAAACACATCAGAAATGAGGCTTTGTAACTTAAACTTAAATAAACTTATAAATAGACTAACGACCACACTCATACATGTTAGCACTCTGTCTGTTCTCTCAAAATTGCACTGCTGCCTGCACATGCTCAGTATTTATATGCATGTGCTGCTACATCTGGAAATGCTTTTTAAAGTTACATACACATGCTCTGATCTGCATTCTCCTTCTTTGAGAAATAGTCCATATATGAATGACAGTGTTCAATGACATGCAGTTTACAGAAATAATCTTTTGACATGCAGTTATACAAAACTAATTCTTCAACATGCAATTATACAAAATCAGACACATATAAAACAATTATGTCCATTTGCTGTGTATTGTACACTAGGTATAGAAATACAACCTGATTGTGTAACACAACTTCGGGGACATCTGGGACATCATCAGGAATGGGAATGGATACCGTGACATGTTCTTCAGTAAGAACATTGTCTGGGTTGCTCTGAGATCTACAATCTCTATCACAAGTATGATGCTGCGATATTATTTCTGATACAGGAAGAAGATGTCTGCAGTTTCTCCTGTACTCTGTACCCTCAGATTCCACTACATAGGATCTCAGCTCGGTACGGATACCTCTCACTTGACCAATTAGATCAAAGCCTTTCACCATCTGCATCCTTACTGTCTCTCCTTCTTTTAATGGATGAAGAAATCTGCTTGTTTTATCATAGCTGGACTTCTGAGAAGAACGCTCCTTAAAAAGTTGGGCTTTGAGTGCTCTGTTGTTTTTAGCATTAGGCACCAACAAACTAGAACTGGTAGGCAAGGTTGTTTCGGTTTGCCTAGATAGAAGTCTCTGAGCAGGTGAGCATAGTAAGTTGTCACAGGATATATTTCTCAGATTGAGTAAATTCAAGAAGGCATTGGTATTATCACACTTTGACCTCTCCAGTAATTGCTTTGTACTTTGTACTGCACGTTCAGCAAGGCCATTTGACTGTGGATATTCAGGACTGCTAGTAACATGGATAAAGTGTAAGGAAAACATTGTAAACTCGGATTAAGACTGGTTAAATGCAAAAAGGTTGTTAGAGAAATGTACAAATTGTATAATGTACAATTCTGCACTTAAAGGGTTAAGAGTTAATACATTTATTCTATGTAAAATGTGTAAATACTGGTGGTCTCTGTAAAAGCTGCTGACGCCTAATAGTCTGTTGTTCTTGCTGTGGAATTTTGAGATAGGGGCCTCACACTAGCAACAGATAAATGTTGTGTTAGGAAGAGACAGTTACAGGACCATTACTCAGAAACTGGGTTTGACAGGGCAAGCCCTGTGGTCAAGCTAAATTCTGAGAGATGTTCTTGTAAGTCAGCAATTAACTGATAAGTACCTGCTGTGTACGTGCAAAGAACTGTATAAAAACAGCAGGCTGAGCTATTGAAAATCAGACAAACCTTGTACCTACATGCTTTGTCTCCTTGCTGCAAGTAATAAAGAATGCTTTGCTGAACCTTACGTGAATTGATCTTTGTATTTTCTTTAACAGATTGGTCCTTCGAGCCGGATCCCTCTCTTCACCTCGGATCAGACGGCCAGGTGGCTGAAAACATACGGGGAAGAAATCAAATCAGTTCTTCTGCAATATAAAGACCTCCGACTGAATTGTCGTCAAAAGAGGCCAGTCACCTTCTGATCTGCGATTGAAGGACGGGTATCTGCGAATCAGTGGTCAATCACGTTAGGCTCGGGTAAGGTGGGTTTTGCTATTCTGCTTTATTCAGTCAGGGACAGGCAAGTGCATTTATTTCTGTTAGACTGTATTTGTTCAGTCAGGGACAGGAAAACTGCATTTTATTTCTGTTAGACTGTATTTGTTCAGTCAGGGACAGGAAAACTGCATTTTATTTCTGTTAGACTGTATTTTCATTCATTCAGGGACAGAAAACTGCATTTATTTCTATTAGACTGTATTTATTTAGTCAGGGACAGGAAAACTGCATTTTAATTTCTGTTAGATTGTATTTTATTCAGTCAAGGACAGAGAAAAACTGCAGTTCTGTCATAGACTAGGTGAATAGGATAGTAGAAGGTTAGACAGTCATTCTGAAGAGACTACAACAAAATCCATGGTACACATAAAAAATTGAAGGTAATAGGTAAAATTACTAAAGGTAACTATGTAGTAAGCAATGGGTAATTATAACTGTGGAGCAAAGACATCAAAAGACCCACCCTTAACAGAAGATGGTAAATACATGCAGGTACAGTGCACAGATAATGTTAGATATTTTTCAGAATGGGTAACTAAGTATGATTTTGATGGAAAATTAGATAAATCTTCATTTCTCAAATTGATAAAGCAATTAAAAGCAGACTCCAAGGGCAAGTTAAAAAACAGTGACAATTAGGAATTCCCCAGGCACACAGATGGCTGGAGGAAGCAAATCGAAGAGACCAGAAAGAAAAAAAACTCTAAAACAATGTTTTTAGATAAAGAGGATAACCACCTAGTACTAGCTTCAACACCCCCCCCCCACCAGCATACGGGAAAGTAATCAACACAGAGTGCCTCCTCTATGTCCTGTAGTTACAGGAGGTGAGGACTCTGTAAAAATAAAGCTAGTAAAAGTTAGGGGTCCAATAGGGACTAGGTCCAAAACAAAAAACACAGATGATGATGATAAAAATTTAGATGTCTGGCAATTGTTTAGTGAAACCCAGGCCACGACTAGTGGGGAAGAAGAACTTTGTCCTCTTATTGAGGTACCTAATCCCAGAGCAGGTCAGGATAACCAAGACCCTACTTTATTAGTATATATAGACCCTGGAGTCCCGAAGATATTCGGAAGGCCACTGAGGGTATTCCTCACCCTAGGATCAACTTTCCAAAATTTTCAGAGGACCTGCAAGGTATGAGGCTAAGCTATAACCTAAATGGAGAAGAGATAGAGAAAGTGGTAAGACAAATTATAGGTCCAGACTGGCACATGGTCTGTGGTGATTGGAACTCTCGTGACTCTCAGCAGAGACCCCTTCCACATAACAGCATAGGATTAGATGCCCAGGTGACAGGGCTTACACACCGAATCTCTGAAAAGTGGTGACTATGGGCAGACTGGACCTGTATTAATCAGTGTGTCCAGCAAGAAGGCGGGTCAGTTGACCGCTATTTTGCTAGGCTCATAGAGTGCTTTAATAATCATTGTGGGATGCAAATCCCTGACAACCAGACAGCAGACTCCCCCTATGAACAACAGTTAAAAAATGCCTTTCTGAAGGAGAGCAGTGCTCCTATTAGTAGCTGTATTACAAAACACATGGTAGATCATCGTACAAGCAGATTACAACCACTGCTTGAGTATGCAAGGCATGCTGAGAGGCACTTTAATAGCAAAAAGAAAATGCAGGTATTTTCATTAGAAGACGGGGCTGAGGTATATGTGGTACATCCAGGAAAAAAGGGCAAAAATAGGGAAGGTAGGCAGTCTGACCAACTTTCAGAAGATTTTGAGGGACGTTAAAAGAGGGGAGAATGTTTTAAATGCGGGGGAAAAAGGTCGCATGGCAAGGGATTGCAAAAGAAATAATAGGACAAGGACAGATGAACAAAAAGGTGATAACTGACTATATGGTAGTCAGGAAGCACAGGGAAGGGTTACAATACAAAGCAGGATAAATGGTAATGTAGAAGTAAAAATGGAGGAAGCACAGGATGGTGACGGGGATGACAATGAAAATGAAAGTGATGAGGTATTGGACTTGGCACTTCTGTGCTTGGAACTCTTTTTAGCAGACATCAAGCCAGAAGTCACCCTTTTGGTGGAAGGAAGAGAGGTTAGCTTTTTGTGTGATTCTGGGGCTTCACAGACCCTGATACATCCCTCCAAATTACCGGAGTGTACACGGTCTTCGGATTACATATTTGTTAAGGCTGCAAATGGGCAGCTATACCGGAAGCCTCTCTCACACAAAATTATGATCACAGATCCTGTAACAGGGTTGACACAGAGAAGTAAAATTGTAGTGTCTGCAAAATGCCCAATAAATCTCTTAGGCAGAGATTTGATGCAGTTATTTGGCATAGTGGTGGTTCCGACTATGAATGCAAAAGAAAAAATCCAGCACCCCGAGTAGGTGTAGCAGAATACTCGTTTATTATTAACCAGACCGGTTTCAGCAATTAGCTTTCTTCCGTGGTATGGTCATGATGATTAAACATACCCTATTTATAGGTAATTCAGATAAAAAGATATCACATCATTTCCTGTTTATATAAATTATAAAAAAACAATATTATAATTCATGACCAGAAAATGTGAATGAAATATGGCAATGGCAAAAAGAAAGATGTAACTGGTTCCGACCATGCAAGGGATGCAAGTGCAATGACAGACTGACATCTGTAAAGTGCATGATACCTGTGTAGTGCAGCCAAGAGGTGAGATGTTTTACTGGTACAGTCAGGACCTGATTACTACCAGCCCAGGGACTGTAACCAAGGAATTAATGGATTTGGCCATTAGTAAATTTCCCTCATTAGATATTAAGAAGCAGCCATTGCTGCACTGCACCTTGTATTTTCGTGACACACAAGGGCCAGATGAAGACTACAGAGATAAGCTGTTTAAATATCCCACAGCAAGGCTAGTGTTACGTAACCTATACTGGGACACAATGGAAAATAGCATAGCCAGCTGCTCTATGCCTAAAGAAATAACAGCACTTTACAGATCTGACCTCCTACCACATGTGAGCCTCATTAAAGACAGAAACACAAAATGGGTATAGTTGGTCAGGAAGATTTAGACCACCACGGATGCAGTGAATAAAACCAGGAACAAATACAAACTTATACTAATATCATTATATATATATATAGTTTGTGTTTGTATTTGTTTATGGTTAGCACAGTTCATGTATAGGAACAGATCAATGCATTGGTCAGGAAGATTACCAGATGGGAAAAACAGACCAGGGAGGAACTTTCAGAGCAGGGAGTGCAGGTACAAAAATTGAACTGGGTAACTCAAACTAAGTCAGCAGTACACCTGCATTTTCGCAAAAATATTTGACAAACACTTCCTGTTAAAGGAGGAAGAGAATGCTCTGAAAGGTATTACAGACGAACTGTAGTCCACAGGGAAATCACATGTAGGCCTTATTCGCACGGCAGGACCAGTGGTTATTACTCCAAAATCAACATTTAGACCTCAAAAACGTCAATACCCATTGAGAAAAGATGTAGAGGCAGGGATAAAGCCCATTATAGCTGCACTCCTCAAAGGTGGTGTGTTAATTGAATCTCCTGATTCACCATGTAAAACACCTTTGTTCCCAGTTAAGAAAGCAAATGGAGAATGGCGCATGGTTCAAGACCTGCAGGCTGTAAATGAAGCAGTAATACATAGGGCACTTACGGTACCTGATCCACACACACTCTTAAATGTGTTAAAACCCCATCAGAAATATTTTTCTGTAGTAGATATTAGTGATGCATTTTTCTCAATTCCGATACATCCGGACAGTAGATTTTGGTTTGCATTTACGTATCAGGGTAAAAGATACACATACACTCAACTACCACAGGGTTATTGTGAGAGCCCCACGATATTCTCACAAGAGATGTCAAGTAACTTGGCAAGATTTAGCCCACCAAAAAATAGTCAAATCCTGCTTTATGTTGATGATATCTGATTAGCAGCTCCCACTTTATAAGCTTGCTGAGAAGACACACTAGCATTGCTATGATTTTTAGCTACTGAGATACACAAGGTAAACAAGGAAAAATTTCAGCTTTGGAAAAAGCAGGTCCGATATTTGGGCTATATAATATTTGATGGAGGTAGAACCTTGGATGAGGACAGAAAAATTGCTATTTTGCAGGCTCCAAAACCCATTACCATAAAGGAAATGATGTCCTTTTTGGGTACGACTAACTTCTGTCGAAGTTGGATTCCAAACTATGCTTTGGAAGTGGCACCCTTGTCTGACCTCATATACAAAAAGCCTATGGCAGCAAAAGACCCGGTGATTTGGACACTGGAGGCTGATTTAGCCTTTTGTAATTTAAAACAATTAATAGCATCTTCTTTTGTCTTGGGGTTACCAAATTATCCCAACAGCTTTTTTTCAAACTGTAGACTGCAAGCACAGTTATATGACATCAGTTCTGACGCAACAACATGAGGATAAGCAACTTCCCATTGCTTATTATTCATCACAGTTAGATCCAGTGGCACAGTCCTTACCCCATTGTGTTCAAGCAGTTGTTGCAGCTGCTATGGCAGTGCAGGCTTCAGCCTCAGTGGTTTTGTTTTACCCACTTACCCTAAGGGTCCCTCATGTAGTAGCAATTATTTTGTTACAAGAAAGGTAGCATACCTTTCCCCAGCTAGACATCTCTCCTGCATGACTGCTTTGCTGAGCCAGCCTCACATGACGATTGAACGGTGCACAACCCTGAATCCATCAACTCTGCTCCCTATCCCTGTAGATGGTACTCCACACCACTGCCTGCAGGAGATCGAGCAGACAACATTACCTAGGAAAGACCTCACAGATATACCTTTAACAGATGCTGATCTGACATATTATGTAGATGGCTCATGCAAAAAGAACCCAGCAGGACAGAACCTAGTGGGCTATGCTTTAGTATCCGACACAGAGGTTATCGAGGCAAAACCCTTACCACAACATTTGTCCACACAGGCGGCAGAATTGATTGCACTCACTCGTGCATGTACTTTAGCTAAAGGTAAGCGTGCAAATGTTTTTACTGACAGTCAATATGCTTTTTCCACAGTGCATGTGTTTGCACAGCAATCGAAAAATCAAGGTATGATTACATCAACTGGTAAACCCATAAATCATGCACAGCTTATATTAGATCTTTTAAACTCCATTCAATTACCTCAGTGTTTAGCTATATGCAAATGTGCAGCTCACACAAAACAGCAGGATGTTATTTCAAAAGGTAATGCAAGAGCTGATGCTTCTGCAAAGCAAGCAGCCACAGAAGCTTGTTTATATCTTGTAGAAGATTTAGAACCCTCTAAAAGTCTAAATTTGGACATGCTACAAACAATGCAATCATTGACCACACAGGTAGAAAAAAGGCATTGGTTAAAGCAGGGGGCCGTCTTCAGAGATGGTTTGTACATCTCAAAAGAAGGGAAACCAATATTACCTTCTAATCATTTTCGTTATGCAGCATTATTGAGCCATGGGCAGTGCCATGTCTCAACAGGGGGAATGGTACAGATAGTGAACCAGGTGTTCACTGCATATGGATTTTCAAACTACTCTAAAAAAAAATTTGTTTAGCATGTCAGATTTGCAATCATGCACAAGGAGCAGTATGGCCCAGTCAAGGGAGTTTCTCCACACCTCCATACCCATTTCACACCATTTGCATGGATTTTATAGAGTTAAATAAATGTGAAAATAAGAAGTACTGCCTTGTCATTATAGATATGTTCTCGAGGTGGGTGGAAGCTTTTCCAACCAGGAACCCAGATGCAGCTACAGTAGCAAAGGTTCTTGTGAAAGAAATTGTTCCTAGGTTTGGCATTCCAGAGAGAATATATAGTGACAACGGAACACACTTTGTAAACCAAACTATACAACAGCTAAGTAAGTTTTTTGGTATTTCTCTAAAAAATCATTGTGCTTATCATCCTCAGTCTGCAGGGTTCGTCGAAAGACATAATGGTATACTTAAAAGTAAACTGAGGAAACTAATGGCTGAAACTGGGAAAACCTGGCTGTACTGTTTACCCCTGGCACTGTTGAACATGAGAACAGTTCCCTCAGCAAAAGGGCTGACCCCATATGAGAAACTGTATGGGAGGGCATATTGTACACCCCAATGGAAACCTTTCATGCCTTCACACCAGGAAGCTGATCTTACATTAGCTGAATATATGAAGAAACTGTTAAATTCTAAACATCTGTTGCAGTCTAATTCTGTTTCAGGTTCAGAGCAGACTAAGACGCCGGAAGTAACAGTGACACCAGGAGACTGGGTGTGGATCAAAATCGTGAAGAAGAAGAAGAACTGGGCATCACCGAAGTGGGAAGGTCCCTACCAGGTGCTTCTTTCGACACCGACTGCAGTCAAGATTGCAGAGCGAGCTTCGTGGATCCATCTGACACACTGCAAGTTAGTGAAGAAATTCAAATTGGGTAAAGATCTTACCTCTCCATCGGGACCCTAAGCACAAAAGTCTGGCTACAAAGGAAGGTCAGATCAATAGGAACTGATCTGTCTCAAACCCAGTGAAGCAATCATCGGTGCTAAGGTCCTATAGGATAGAGAATAAGATAAAAATACCCAGATTAAGCGACATGATTGCACCAAAGAAAGTTGAATTCCATCCTTTTGGGAAAACCGAAGAAAACAGAACACTGAAACGACACCCCTTTCCACAAAAATATTGTGTGGTAATCTCATTGACTGTTATTGTGGTCATTGTTTTCATTGTTTTTCTGCTATGGCCATTTTTCTTTTCCACCACATTTAGTGTGCAGCATGGCATCCTGCTTTCAACACATATCAGGCTATCAAGTTTCTAATTGTTGGATTTGTGCAACTATACCAACTGCACATGGAGGATTATCTTTAGTGGCGTCTCCACTAAATGTTACCGAGACATGGACAAATGCGGTTGCCTTACAGCTGGCCCTCCATCAAAACGGAACTGTGTGTTTTCAGAAACTTGATAAAACTAGGGTAGGGTGGAGCCATTGTAACAAAACAGTGGTCTGTAACTGCACTGCAGACAATTCGGGTTGTGTGGCAAATTTCTCATCTATAAGAAAACTTGTTAAAAACTCTATAGCTAACTTTGCCCATGAAATGGAAACTGTTTATTGGAAAATGTTCCGTGGACACCAGGACATTGGGGATCGCTTCGAGTTTATCAACATCACCATTAAAGTGGAAGATTGTTATTTTGTGTGCGGAAGAAAGGCATATAAATGGCTACCAAGAAAGTGGTCCGGAAGTTGCTTTTTGGGCTACCTAGTTTCAGCTATATGACACACGTTAACTTTACCTCAAGGGAAAATCGGAAATGTTTGAGAAGTTAAAAAACCTGCCAATCCAGTAGGCCGAATCGATGCATCATGGATATATCACCATGACCTGGCTCACGTCAGTGATAAAGGACTGTCCCACATGGCTCTCGGTGATGACGTCATATCATGGGCTGGCATACTACTTCAGTACGGAGTGGTAAAATTGATTTGGGAACTGAGAAAGTTGTCCAAGCTGCTTGAAACATTGCGCAATGCAACCTTTTCTGCCTTGGAATTGGTGACAGATGAACTGACCGCTATGAGAGCAGTAGTGCTTCAAAATCGTATGGCTCTCGATTTCACCCTGGCGGCGAAGGGAGGTACTTGTGCGTTAATCCAAGAGGAATGCTGTTTATTTATCCCAGACAATGAACACAAAATAGATAGCCATCTCAAAGTGATTCAGCAAGTATCTGCCTTGACCAAACCAGGTCAAAATCCTTTAACAGACTTTTTCCAGAGATGGTTTGGGGGATGGGGCAGTGTCCTGATGAATCTGTTGATCGCCATTTGCGTTAGAGCAGCGATATTGATGTTCTGTGGATGCTGCTGTGTCCCCTGCATGCGTGGACTGGTAAAAAGCACTATAGATGCCTCAGTCTCAAAGACCTTGTACCAACAAAGTACTGAATATGAAGAACTACTAAAATTGGAGGGGGCAGAATTGTTTACTTGAGCCTAAGCCGAATTACTCAACTGACTGCAAGGCCCTGGGTGGAAATGGTCAAGAGATGAAATGGACTTGTTATAGACTCATTAAACAATAAGATTAAAGTATTAAAAGGGGGAAATAAAGAGCCCTCTTATAGTAATGACAAGAACATTCTTATAAGTCAATTACTTGAACTCATTCTTTGTAATAATGTGTTTTTATTTGGCAATAGGTATTATTTGCAGAAATGGGGGGTAGCCATGGGCACCCCCTGTGCTAATACCTATGCTAACTTGGTTGTCTTATGGTGGGAGAAACAATTCCTCTTTCCTCATGAGAGCTTTAGATATGTTAAATTGTATAGGCGTTTTGTGGATGATATCATTATTATCTGGGAAGATGATATATCATCTTTCAACATCTTCCTCAGAAATCTAGAAGCCACCAGCAGCTTTCTAAGATTTACTGTTGAGTCATCCACTACACACATTGATTTTTTAGATGTGACCTTATGTTTTACCCCTGAAGGAGGCGTCACATCCACTTTGTATAGGAAACCTTTGTGGCGCAATTCATTATTAACTTTCGATAGCATGCACCCCAGGCATGTCTTCAAGGGAATTGTTAGTAGCCAATTTTCAAGGATTAAGAAACTTTGTAGTAAAGAAGAGGACATTATTAAAGAGGCTTCGATTCTAGAAGATCTCTTTGTTAGTAGAGGCTATGATCCAGGAATGGTCGGTAATATTAAATACAAAGTATTAGGTGATATACTACCTAATGAGGTTTCCACATATAAATCAACAACTCAAGTGACTCTACATCATAGTAAGAGACGTCCCATTTCTAGGGACTTGGTTAGATATTTAACTACATACACTAGTGATATTAATAGGATACAGAAGGTTGTTCGTGATAATTGGAATTTATTAACTATGGATCACTTAACTAGTAGACTTTTAGGTGAATATCCTATCTTTTTATATAAGAATAGCAAGAATTTGAAAAGGATGCTTTGCATGGATACCTATACTTCTATAGAAGCTCATAAGGTGCCTTCAGTTATTTTACATAAACAAGGCACCTATCCATGTTATAATTGCAAGAGATGTAGCTATATCACAAAGGAACAAACCTTTGAACATCCAACTATGGACTATGTCTTCACACCACATTTTTTTGCCAACTGCAATTCTAGCAATGTTATATATCTTGCTACGTGTATTAAATGTACAACGTTTTATGTAGGTCTAACCAAAAGAAAACTACATGAAAGGATTTATAACCACCTCTATGATATTAGAAAGAAGGTGGAAACCAATGCTCTAGCAAAGCATGTTATAGAATATCCGTCGCATTGTTTCACCTTTAGGGTTTTGCAACTAGTGAATGACAACAATAGAGGTGGTAACAAGGAGAACATTCTAGCCACCTCAGAATTACAATGGATTCTGAAGTTAGGGGCCCATTTAGCACCAGGGATTAATAGTTCGATATCCCTAAAACCAGTGCTGTTGTCTCGATGACAATATACTTAATTTAACATATTTAATTCAGTATTTAAACAATGGTGAGGAGAGAAATACATATTAAGTTATCTTTATCAGTAAAATTATTCAATAAGTTTTGTCTATAATGCATATTATGTCATGCCATGTATTTAGTTTTTTAATGTTCTCATACATTATTTTTGGTTTGCTTCATCTATACATATAGTTTTTTTGTATTTCATACACATTTTTTATATTTGTATATGATTATAATTTATACTTGAGTTTTATAAATTTTCAGAATGTGTTTATTGTTATTTTTGTTTCTAGTATGCTATGGACTTCTATTCAAGTGCCACCTTGATAAGCTGTTCCCTCTGTCTCTCTTTATTATTTTAGCCATTATGGCTTATTTGCTTCAAGAGGCCAGTTTATGATACCCATGTTTATATTATGGTATGCCCTTGTTGTTTACGAGGACTCCATGGTCACCTCATAGACATGCATATAGATTATATATCAATTTTTTATGTGGAATAGGTTGCATTTAGTTCTGAGGGTAATGTGAGAAGTGTACGAGTGTATATATTCCAACTTATATGCTTTAATGAAATGAGCATTTAATGCTCAATGTAGACATTGTTTGTTATAATAACATGTGCCTTCATTGATGCCATATTTACAGCTTATCGCAGAAGTGATGATAGAGTCTAACTGTATAGCAGTAACATTTGAACTTTCAACTCCATACCGCTTTGTTCAGCAAGGTTGATGATGATTTATGAAAGCAATCTGATTTTTAGTGCATATAAGGAAAGCCTATATACATACACATGGTATTGTATACTTGTTTTTGTTTTTTTTTTTTTTTTTTTTGTTGTTTCTAGATCTATTATGTTGATCGTAATTGTTTAAGTAAGACATGCTTCAATGCTATATGTGGTCTCAAAATGTTTAAGTTTCGCAATGTTTGAAGTTTGTTTTATTAAAGGGTCTACATATATTCTTTAGGGTCTATGGTTCAGTTACAACTATGATGGACAGCCCTAGTTTGTTTGGGAACACAGTATATGTTTTGATTATATTTATATCGATGTGTCTTATTTTTACATGTTTTAAATGTTGTTATATGCATTCATGCAAGCTCAGGTGTTGCAGCTCTGCTTGTGGTTTTGGTTTGTTCAACAATTTTTGGACTTATTATTGCCAGTACTACTGAAAGTTAGGAATACCAATAATAACTGTCCTACTGTCCTATGGCTGGTTCATTTCATTGTGGTTTTTTGCTTTTGGTGAGTGAACCACTTGACATTGTTACCGACTTTTTCATTCATCATTAAAAGGGGGAAATGTTAGAGAAATGTACAAATTGTATAATGTACAATTCTGCACTTAAAGGGTTAAGAGTTAATACATTTATTCTATGTAAAATGTGTAAATACTGGTGGTCTCTGTAAAAGCTGCTGACGCCTAAAAGTCTGCTGTTCTTACTGGGGATGTTGAGATAGGGGCCTCACGCTAGCAACAGATAAATGTTGTGTTAGGAAGAGACAGTTACAGGACCATTACTCAGAAACTGGGTTTGACAGGGCAAGCCCTGTGGTCAAGCTAAATTCTGAGAGATATTTTTGTAAGTCAGCAATTAACTGATAAGCACCTGCTGTGTACGTGCAAAGAACTTTATAAAAACAGCAGGCTGAGCTATTGAAAATCAGACAAAGCTTGTACCTACATGCTTTGTCTCCTTGCTGCAAGTAATAAAGAATGCCTTGCTGAACCTTACATGAATTGATCTTTGTATTTTCTTTAACAAAGGTAAAAACAGAAGTAAATTCAACCAGTCAGCCATGGCAGTTGCTATATAAAATCATGGATTTTATTCAAAGAATGAAAATAAAAACATAAAAGCAAGGCTAAACACAGATATCTGTGTTTTAGCCTTGCTTTTATAGTTTTATTTTCCTTCTTTGAATAAAATCCATGAGTTTATACAGCAATTAACATGGATAAAGCCTCACACTTTAGCAAATCTCTGAAACAATTGACTGGTAAATTGTGAAACGTTGTCAGAAATAACTTTGTGTGGACTACCATGGACTGAGAAATGACATTTCATCTTAGTAATGACTGCACTGGACATTAGGTTAGATAGCAAATCAATCTCAAACCAGTTCGAATAAGAGTTTACCAACACTAAGTAATGTTGACTGCTCCACTCAAATATGTCAATTGCTACTGTTGACCAAGGTAGTTCGGGAATTTGGCTTAGGTGAAGTGGGTTTTTTTGCAAATGCTGCTTAGTACTGTTGCACACTGAACAAGAAGAAAGCACTTTATCAATGTCTTTTGCTAGAGAAGGCCAAAATACTAGTCCTCTCACCCTTGTTTTGGTAGAATCAGAACCTGGGTGGCCACGATGCAAAATCTGAATGTATTCACATTGTAAGGAAGTTAGAACAATAACTTTTGGACTTTTGAAAATGAAACCATTTTCCAGCAGCATCTCATCTCTGTATGGAAAGTAAAGATGTACTTCTGGCCATACACGGGATTACTTTGACAGACATCCTACATTGATGAAGTGATTGAGCTTTTGCAAAATTGGATCAGTCTTTGTATGATCTCTCAGCTCATCAAGTCTCGTGGTAGAAAAATTATGCACTTTCATGACATCAAAGTCAAAATTCTCTGAATCAAACTGCTCCATTGTATTTCTTGGCAATCTGGATAAGGTAGCAGCCAGATAAAGAAGTTTACCCTTTGTATAAACCATTTTGAAATGGTACTTTTGCAATTAGAGCATCATTCTTTGCAGTCTTGCTGGAGCAGAATACATAGGCTTCTTTAAAAAAGTGACTAGAGGTCGATGGTCAGTTTCTATCTGGATAGCTCGGCCATAAATATAATCATGTAACTTCGAACATGTGAACACAATTGCCAGAAGCTCCTTCTCAGTTTGAGCATACTACATCTCAGTTTGGGTAAGAGTTCTAGATGCATAGGCAACAGGTCTACCCTCTTGAAGAATAACTGCACCAAGACCGAACTATGAAGCATCACAGGAAAGAACTACTGGTTTGTGGACATCATAGTATCTTAATGTAGGCGGGTTGGCAATTTGCTGTTTGAGGTTATCAAATGCTCTCTGGTTTTGTTCTAACCATGACCATGCAGCATTTTTGCATGTCAGCTTTCTTAAAGGTTCTGATAGCTCACTAAAATCAGGGATAAATGTGCCCAAATAGTTAAGCATACTAAGACAATGTTGTAGGGCTTGGACATTGTCTGGAGCTGGTATCTCGAGAGTGGCTGCTTGCTTAGAAAGATCTAGTTGTAAGCCTGTACTGGTAAATAAATGACCTACATAAGTAAATTCTGGTAGTCTGAATTTGCACTTCAGAGGATTGAGCTTTAAATTCACTTCATGTGCTCTGTCCAGAACTTTCTTGAGGTTTCTGTCATGCTCTGCTTCACCTTTACCTCCAGCTAGTAAATCATCAACTATTATTGCACACGGGTAACCTGAAAAAATTTGCTCCATTGCAAGCTGATATACTTCAGTGACAGAATTTATTCCAAAGGGCATCCTTAGGAATCTGTATCTACCAAATGGGGTACTGAATGTAGTCAGTAGTGAAGATTTGTGATCAAACATTATGTGCCAACATGAACTCTTTGCATCTAAGACAAAAAAACAGTGGCATTTGGCATAAGGGTTGCAGTCTCCTTGACTGAACACATAGGAAGATGAGGTTCAAGTTTCTTGGGTCAATGCATATTCTGATTTCATCTGAATTTTTCATATGAGCAGCTACCATGGACGATACCCACTCAGTTGGTTCGGTGACTGGACAAATCACACCTTACTGCACCATTTTGTCTAACTGAACCTTGACTTTGTCCTGCACAGCTTTCAGAACTCTTCTTGCTGGTCTGACCACTTGACTGAACTCTGAGTCTAATTTCATGGAGTACACAACTGGACGTTTGCCATCTTCTCATTGAAAACATCAGCATACTCTGAGAAAATAGCATCAGTAAAGCTGGAACTGGGACATTAGCTTACATGATGTACTTCTTTGGTAAAAAAAAGCAGTTTCATTCTCAAACTGTCCCTGAGACCTAATAATGACTACACAGGTCTTTGGACTACATAAAACTGCAAGCTGTACCTGTTCCCAGTCAAATAGCATGAAAGCACTACTGATGCTTCAGTTTGAATCTCTTCACCCCCATAAGCAACAAGCTTCGCACAATTGCTAAAATGATGTTGCTCACCAGCCTTCACGTTAGCAAATGTTTCTGATGACATTACATTACACTTTGAACCAGTGTCTACTTTGAGCTCTGTGGGTTTGCCATTGATCAGGGCAGTACAAAATACTTGGTTCTTTGCCAGTAAATCTACTGCATTAACTTTTTCACTGACCACTAATACACCATCTACATAGAAAGTAGGGTTGCAGCTCTCTACATGGTCAACTTGCTTTTTTGAGTGACCTTTCTTAATAACTGAATGAGGCTTGTTTAATTTACAAAACCTTTGAAAATGGCTCAATTTTTTTTTACACTTGTGGCATTATTGACCAAATGCTAAGCACTTCTCCCTTTTAGACTTATGGTTGGCACCACAATTATGACAGTTAACAATAAGACTTGACTTGGGTTTTGCTGACTCACTCTTATACTGTACTGAGCATGCCCTTTTTACTGAGCTAGTCCTGGAACTTGCTAGAAAGCTATGGTCTTTCCTTGCCACACCCACAGGGGTTGCTGCTGCCATGTGCTTAGACCTGTTTTTGCCTGACACATGTTGCCTGCTGTCTATGTTTGCTCTAGAGGCTGTTGAAACCATGCTCTTATCACTTGTAAGCATATTAGTGTGCCTTGCTATGAACTCATGGATTTGACAAATCTCTATGGCTTTGATTAATATTAAATCACTGTCACAAAACAAAATCTTTCTCACTGCAGCACTATTAACACCACACACAAGCCTATCCTGCACATTTCTCTAAATTTGTGTTTTAAGCACTGAGGGTCTCCCCTTGATTCAACTGGTACCACAATATGACAGTTTCCACCTCTATTGCATATATTTCTGGTGCAATATATATATATATATATATATATATATATATATATATATATATATATATATATATACACACACACACACACACACACACACACACACACACACACACACATATATATATATATATATATATATATATGAAGAGATGATATAGCTATACAGACACACACATATCTGAATGTAAAGGCTCTTACTTGTCAGGCTATACTGAGCTGTGCAAGACATCTTCTAATATGGTTGAGTTTTACCAGATGTGACCTTACCAGTGACACTTGTACATCCAGTGAAGTAGAATTTTATATTTAAATTCTGAACTAATCAAATTTGTTTTTCTTGATTTTGTTGGGAGGAAAGACTAATTGCTGCTCTGTAAAACAAAGTAACAGGTTCCCTGACTCAGGGGGCAAGAATGTTCAAAGTGTTTTTTATTTATTTTTTTTTACTGTTCAAACACCAGTACCCTCTTTGCCATTGTGCCCTATTTTGCTTGGCTGTATTGAGCTGTACAAAAGGTGTCCTGCTGTGGCTGAGCTTTTCTGGGTGTGATCTTGCTAATGACCCATTCTACATTCAGGGAAGTGGAATCTTCTTTATATTTACATTCTGAGCTAACCTAATTTGTTTTTACTTTTGCTGAAGGGAAAGTCTATTTTTGCACAAAATGCAATTACTCTGTGAGAGAAAATAAATGGCTGTCTCAAGGCGTTTTGGTTGACTGAGGGAACAAGAAATGTCAACTTGAGTGTCTGTTTTTAGCCTGTGTCTTGTCTATTTAAATAGTAGTGCTTTGCTTGCCCCTGTGAAATATTTTTCTGGGTGGCTCTGAGCTGTGTATCATGGAGAACAGTTCACTCCACAGACTGAAGCAACTAAAATTAGCTCTGTCAACAGTATTGGCATCCCCTAATTATCTGTCTTACCATGTATTATTCTCTTCACTCAGTGCTTACACTTGCTGCTTGCTATCTATTACACTGTGAGGCACAGTACACAGAAAACTGCAAGTTACCTATTGTTATAAATCTTACTAGTTACTGATAATGTAAATCCTGCCTTACTAAGCTGTTACAGCTTAGTTCTCCATCCTTCTTGCAAAAGGGAAGCATGTTATTGGTACACTAAGCTGTTAAAATAGCAAGTCTCTGTCCATAACCTTTCGTTCACCTATTGAGTGTAATCACCACCAGCTATTGTTTTTAACCTTCCTTCTACCTCACTTGACTAACTGCTAGGTAACATGTGTCATTTACCCCTCACAAGAAGTAAAATCAACAGATCAACATGGATGTTAAATTAGCTCGTGTCTCATTTATATCCAGCCTCGTAGCACTGGGTGTCTTTAGGTAGTATTAAAGCTCCCTAATGATCAAAGACAGGAAATTAATACTTGAGAATCTTAATCTGTTCTGAAATGAGCAGGGATTGGATCAACATTGATGAAGACCTCTCACCTTAAACAAAGGTCTGTGTGCACCCCACAGCCACAGCAGCTTCCACACATATGCATATACATATACCAACTAAATCAACATATGCTGATGTTGTCAAAAAATTAGCTCTCACATCTCCTAGCTCTAGAACGATCAAGACTCAGCATAAATTCACTACCACAACATCACCACACTCTCATGCAGCAGAGTCACCAGAATGTAAACTACAAGTAGAAACGGTCTAATTATTGGTGACTTTGCTTGTCATGTACACATACACTGTGCTCATGAGGTTGAAAATAAGAACAAGGTAACAGTTACTGGTCTCTCCAGTGCCAAGATTTGTGATATCACAAGGGTTCTTCAGTTCCCCACACAGAACAAATATGAAAGAGACTTAGTGGTTGTCCATGTGGGACTGAATGACTTATAGCTCTCAAACTTGTGGAACATGTAAAGAGACATGTTCGATTTCATCAAGCATGTGTTGGAAGCAGGCAAGACTCTGGGCCTAACTGGAGTCTTACTTTCACACAGAACGATGTCTAAATACGAACACAAGATAATTGACTTACTTCAATGCTTGACTAAGTAGTTGGGGTAATTCTAGGGGGTCCAATGCGTATCACCTTTGATGGAGATCAAAGATAGGTCAACTTGCGTAACTAGACATGGCTTCCACTTACTAGCCAAAGCCCTTCCTGCTCTCATGGTCCCCTTTTTTAGGCAAAGTCTGAAGACTGGACATTCCATCATTAATAGTTTCATAGCAAATGCTAACTCTGATTTCATCAAAGGTGTTTTTCTTAATGCCAAAGGTATTGACAACAAACTGCCTGAAAAAAAGTGTACAGATGAAGCAGTCCCCACTACAATTAAATATAATGAGAAATTTAAAGAAAAGCTACCTTGGTGGTCCATCAGTAAAAGCAAACTCTATTAAAAAAAAAACATTTTTAAAGACCTATACCAAATCGTCCCACATTACAAATGCGACCAAAAGATGAGCAAGGAAATAAAAATAACTATCAGAGAGACCAGAAAGGAACAAAAACTGAAACTGGCTTCAGAAACTACAGATAACTTCAAATCCTTTTTTAGTTACATTAGAAAGCTGAGAAATAACACTTTGCAATATGTGCGTGCATATGTGAAATAATCAAAATTACTCACTCTGACCTTAAAGACATAGCTAATGTACTTGCAGAAATTTAGTACTAATTTTACTCTCGATGTAGTCACTTAAATTCCACAAATACCTGAATCGCATTCACTCTCTAAGACTACCAAAAACATGCACTGCCTCTAAAATTAAAAGCACCGCTTCCATGTGCCTAGGCAATTTGCCTGGATGCTAAAGTAATAGTGCTAGATGCAACCTCAGTGAACTGTGCCTGCCCTTGTTTAACTTAATCCTAGCCACGAGTATATCTCTAAAGTTTGGGAAAACAGCTGTAGTAGTGGCCATCTTCAAAAGGGTCCCTATCGCAGACCCTTGGATTTACAGGCCAGTCAGCCTAACCAACCTGTCAAGGTCTTGGAATGTATCATAGCTGACCTTTTAAACTATGATGTTAAAAATGTCATGCATCTGTATCCACAACAATTTTTTTTTTCAAGTGCAGTACCTGTTTACTCAACTTGGCAGGCTTCTTTGAGAAGGCTATAGATAGAGTGGACAGTGTCCACTCAGTTCACACAGCATATCGGGACCTGAACACGGTCTTCAATACTGTACTCCATGCTGGTATAGAACAACTTCAAGAACTAAAGGTAGGCTCTTACATGGTAAGATGCATTGCCAACTGGTTTTAGTATAATGCTCACACAATTAAGGCAGCACATACCACTTCAGAAAGTAAGAAAATAACCAGTGGAGTACCACAGGACTCAGTACTAGGACCACTCCTTTTTAGTATAGTTTTATGGACTGTTATACCAGAAACCCTGACCTTTACATATATACATACATGCATACAAATATTTCAAGCATGGCCATTAATTCCCTTTCTAGCCTGCCAATATACCAAAACACTTGTTCCCATAAGTGTCCAGGCTGTTCTTAAAAATATTTAAACTAGTACTTCCTTTAATGTAATTTGGTAGTCGGTTCCATGCATCAGCTACTCTGTCAGAGAACCAATTAGTACACTTCTCATTCCTATAGAATTTCCTACATAGGTTGTCTGATGATTCTCTAGTACTTTTTGATAACCCCAAACATTCCCAGAGGTAGTTGTCTCTAAATGTTCTATATACCTGAATAAGATCTCCTCTTAGACATCTATAAGAGTACAGTGTACAAGTTCAGATATTTTAGTCTTTCATAATAACTTAAATTTTCACATCCATGGATGTTCTTGATATATTTCCACTGTACTCTTGCCAGTGTACTCATGCCCACACATACCTCTCATCCTCTTACCACAAAAAATCTGGACAAAGCCAAAGACAATGGAGAGGACAAAGCCCCATAGACAGGGACACATTTTAAATATTGCTCATAAACTTAAGTTAGTAAAATAAAAGGTCTTGTTACCTTGCATTTTCTGAAGGATATTAAGCCTGAAACTCAAATGCCTGTCATTATTTAGTAAATTCAGTCCTCACTGATTTGCCAACAAAATACAGAAAACCACAGATGTTATAAGGAACAGTCCAAAAACATGAGGCAGAAATCTGGATATTCTGCAAAAATCTGGACAGTTGAGAAGTATGTTTCCATATTGTTAGTCCATACTCATGCTTTGGTCTAAAGTAACTAACAAACAATAACTTCATCATTTCTGATTTCCTAGACTTTATATTTTTTTTATACAACCTATAGTTCTATAACTATCATTAACCAATTGGTTGATATGATTAGAAAAACTCAAAGGTAGATCTACCCATATACCCGGGTCTTCAAATGAATCTACATTTTTAATCACTGTGTGCTGTATTAAATATTCATCTTTCAATTTATGTCTCCCCAATATCATATGTTTAGTTTTTGATGTATTTATCAGCATATTATTCTCCTGTACTCAAATGGTCAATTTAGTCAAGTTCTTTTGCAGACATGCCTTATTTGTAACACATGTAATCAGTTTACCCAGTTTCAGGCCATCTGCATATAGACTGTAGAGCACCTCGGATGAAAAAGTTAAGTCTGAAGGATACAATCTAAAATAGTAAGAGCCTAGGACAGAGCCCTGTGGGACATTCTGACTGTAACAAAAATTTCACTTGTCCAATTGCTGTATGATACTTGTCATGTCTTGTTTGTAAGCCATGCAGCTATCCATCTTATCAAAAGTACATTGATACCTAGTTGTTATAATTTTTTATCAGTATTCTTTGTATGACCCTGTCAAATGCTGAAGTTAAATCTAGATAAATTACAACCACAGCACAATTTTTCATTCATAACTATTATATTGTTATTGAACATCATGTTACAGGTGGTAATAGATCTATTTTTAACATATGCATGCTGATATACAGTTTCACATCCAAACCTATCCAATTCTGACAATAACTTATCTAATATTACCTTCT
>NC_056735.1:845067687-845102687 GCF_019279795.1 Protopterus annectens | reverse complement strand
TATTTTCACTGTGATCCTAGCCAATCTGTAGCCTTGGACTTAACAACATTATATTTTTCCTGGTGGGATGGAGACGCTTATTATGTAGCAGGAGGTTTACTTTGGTAGGTTTTCTGTAAAGGTCTGTGTCCATTTTACCTTGGTCCAAGTCCTTAGTAATCTGCATATCTAAGAAGACTGTCAAGATAAGGCTGTGGAAAGAGGTGAAATGCAGGAAGCTGATGGTTTGATTCAGATAGTTGATACAATCTTCTAATTTAGCACTGTCTCCTTTTCACACAGTAAAGATGTCATCAATAAAGTGCAGATACACTGTAATATGTTGCATATATTCTCTGTTGTTAAAAACATAATCCTCCTCCCACTTGCCTAGGGCTATGTTGGCTAGGCTAGGGGCCATAGCTGCCCCCATGGCAATACCAATCTTTTGTTTATAGTACTTTCCATTAAACATAAACAAAAATTTTAACTTAGCACCATATCTAAACGTTTACCTGTTTTTTGTGTTGTGCTGTTGTGCCATTGTTGTTTTTCTTGTACAAATCATTTTTATTTCAATACAATAATTATCTGGAAGTACAGTACATAATGATTCAACATCTATTGTTAATAAAATGCTATCAGCATCAATTGTAATTTTTTTATTTTCCTTAAAAGAATAATTAGTCTTTTATGTGTGAGCTGTTCTTCTCAGCCAGAGGTTGTAACAAAAAAATCCAGGTATATGGCAGCAGCTTCAATCAGGGACCCCCCCCCCCCCCACTTGTGACCATGGGTCTGTAAGGAGGGTTTTCTCTATTTTTACATGGCTTAGGGATTCCAAAGAATTTAGGGAAGCAGGGGGAAGATGTCTACAGATAGTCAAACAAGTTATCTGTTAATAAACCATCAAACCATCATCATACAATTCAGTCAAGGCTGTGTACTAGTTGTTGTATGATGCCTTGATCTCTTCTAAAGTTAAGGATTCATAATAGTGTCATTCAGCATTTCTTCCATCCTCTGGTTATAGCTGCTGGCATCAATAACAAGAATACCCCCTCCCTTATCAGCCTTCATAACCCATTAAGACGTATCACTGCCTAGCTCTAACATGCTTTTTTTCTCACCTTTGTTAAGGTTGTAGAACTTTCTCCCTGCTGTTTTTGCAGTACTTTCCTGATGCCAATTTCTCGTTTTACCTCAAAGGCTGCTAGTTTGGTATAAGGGAGGGCAGTAATTACTGGGTCTTTTTATTGTTTCTGCCATATTTGTTTCTCAGTGGTATCAGATTTGCCATGGTACAGAACTTTCAGATTCAATTTTCTGACATAGGATATTATATCAACCAGTACCTGTGCTATGTCAGACCTGCACTGAGGAACAAAAGTTAGTCCATTTGAAAGTACACTAATCTCAGTGTCAGTGAGTTCTTTTTTGGAGTCATTCAAGACAACAGGGTAAGTTAATAACATGGTTGGTTTCCATCTGGTTCTGGGTCCTGGAGTGTACTTAGGCTCCCCCAAGTATTTAATATCCCTCACTCCTGTACATTGCTTGGCTCTCCGGTTTTCTGGAGGGGCTTTGGCTGGAGTTGGGAATCACTGAAACTCCTCTTGTGCTCTTTGGAGTCTCAGGGAATCATAGTGATAGCCTTCCTGGTGACTCTGATAGTATTGTTCTCCTCTGAAGTTCTGACACTGGTCCTGGTAATGGTATTGGTACTGGTCCTGTTTGTTGTGGCTGATGTCTGTACTGATGATAATGTTCCTCTTGGTAGTGTGGGTCTTTGTGTTCCAGGTGCTGCTCTTGGTAGCCTTGTTGTCTTTGGTCTGGGTTGTCCTGTCGGTTCTAGCTCTGAGTACATCTTCAATAATGTGCCAGAAAACCACATATTTTATGAGGAAGAGAACAACAAATATCAGGAAACAAATCTGGACTTTCTGTGAAAATCTGGAAGGCTGAGTGGGGATGAGTATATGGATTACATGTACCTGACCAGACACCTAAAACAGCTGGAGAGGCCACAAAAGTACCTCACAAACAGGATCCTAGGCCTTAAACACATGTCCTACATGGACAGACTAAAGAAACTTCAGCTGTTCTCAGTCTCGTATCGTCTACTTAGAGGGGATCTCTGCTTGACTTCCAAAGCCATGTCTGACTAAGCCCTACTTGAAATGCTACACCTAAAGAAATCCCAACCACCCATGCCACATGCTCCAGAGATTCTAACCTCATTACCACAATTAACAGAACCTGCTAGAGGGACAAGTTCATCTCCCAAAGACTGCCCATACTCTGGAATAAGCTTCCCATTCATGTCAAGCAGAGCACCTCTCTGGCCCTCTTCAAGAGAAATCTTGATGAGTGGATGGATAACAGAAAGTTCACTCAAGGAATCATTCCAGTTGCCCTACTGAATATGGGCACTGTGAACTAACATCGGGTGGCACGGTGCCTGGGCAATTTTTTTTGGGCTAGGCTTGTAAAGACTCTAGGGCCATTAGATTAGTACACACCTATGAACCTATTACAAACAGTTGCATTTCACAGAACATTCACAGGCAGCATTTATAAACTAAACCATACTTCTGTTAAAATAAACATGTCACAGTAATATACAAGCATGATAAGTCTTTCAGATGTTTTTAGATAATAATTCTTAAACTTAAATGACAGAACTTAAATAGTTCATTAAAGTTCAGTAACCTACAATTCTCAGTCTCATTCATATTGAACACCAAAGCTTTCTTGCATCGGTGTCTGGCCTTACTTTAGGTTAACTTCCTTCTGGTCCCCTGACCTCTCTTGTCTTAGCCAGGCCTTACCTGGGTATCAGGCTTCTACCTCTATAACAATCATGAACAGGCATTTGCTTGGTTAACAGGCCCCTGTTTGAGTCTCACTGTAACCCATCTGTTTTCAGAGGTGAACATCTCTCTTGCTTCCAGTCCATCTCTATACATGACAGATAGTTTGACTCCTTCTGGGTCTATCCCACCCATGGATCATTTTAATGGTTTGTAGAAGATTACTAGGCTAATGGCTTAAGAACCTTTACAAGCCTAGTCAATATAATCTGATTTTAACCAGTATATGGCCCCTAAGGACAAGAAAAATGGCATGAGTTTCTGCCTATGCCTTGAGTATCTTACAGATTGCCCCTGTCCATAAGGGACATAATACCCCAGGAGTGAATTTGCGATTTCTCATCCATTGATCCGAATTGAATTTGAAGAGGCTTAGGGAAATGCTGTACTTAATGGGAATAGGAAGCCTTTTCCAAAGAAAGGACTATCTCTAACTTACATAATTTGTTTCTCCAGCATGTTTTGCTTGAGTCACTAAGTTTAAATCCCTAGAATGGGAGACCCTCATACTACTTGAGTTGCGGACTATTAGGGCTGGATTTGTCAGTGCATTGTGTTTTTTTATATATATATATATATATATATATATATATATATATATATATATATATACAGAGAGAGAGATTTATAAATGCATGTACTTCTGTTTGCTAGTTAGATGCATATACACTTCTGTTGCTATAATATACGTAGCAATAATATAGTAAGCTAAATGCACACATTTCTGTTTGCTAGCATACATATATTAAAGGGTTAAACTGTTCTCAGCTAAAATCAAATAAATAAAAGGCATTCAGCTGTAATGTAACATGAATGTTCAGGTTCTGGTATAGCTTGAGAAAAATGCTGATAAGAATAACTCCTTAAAAAGACATTTAGCTGAATGTTTGGTGTTTAATGCAAGCTATAAGGATTACAGATAAGGAATTCCTGAGATGCAGGTGCAAGAAAGGAACTGGGGTGGAGGCAAGGATAACTTACTGAACTGTCATGTAATTCACCTTGAAACAAGAACACAAAGTAGCTTAACAACAAACTGTATGACATCAGAGGATATCAAAGTAACAGACAGCAAATTCCAAAGGTATTAAACAATAAACTGTTCTCATTGATAGAAGCCAAATTACAGAAGAAAAAGTGTATAAAAGAACAGTAAAACTGAATAATGTTGGATCTTATTTCTTGTTAGATCTGAACACTGGAGATCCTTCATGCTGTATGAAGAGCAAATCTGAAAACATTAAAGCTATAAACTGTGCAATATTGTACGTGTCGTCTGTTATATAGACAAGTTATCTTAGTAGTTCTGCATAAGAAAGATAATACTATACTGCTGAGAAGGTAAATAGGCTGCAAAGATTATGTGCACTAACCAGACTTTGTTTTTTACAAGGCACTAAATCAGCAACTAATCAGAGTTTGGTTTCAGGACACAAAAGACGCTTTGCATTATTTCTACTAGGCACCAACACAGAAGTTGCAGTCAGCAGTATAAGTAAGATAAGACTGTCATCATTCATTTTAAATAACTTTTCAATAGCAAGCCTTGCCTGCATTCAAACACAGGGGGAGTGGTGCCTGTGCCTCATACAAGGTCACTTCAATAAAAGCGCAGTAACTAACATTTATGTATGTGATTGAGTCTGGAATAGGAGCACTTCAATTTCCACAGTTTGAAGCAGTACAGTTCCTCAGACATCTGAATCCAGATTAGGGCTGCTGTGCAGGAAGTAAGAAGTGCCATAAATTCTCCATTTTGGTAAAAATTCAGGTTTGAATCTGCAACTGCCAGATTTGTTAGCTTTTCAAGTAACTACACAAGTTTTCAAGCCATCTACAATAAGCAGCATGACCAACTGTCTCTGTGGACTTTGGTAAGAAAATTGTTGTTGTTACATGACAGCATGAATGCCATAAATCAGGCTAATAAAAAGGTAGTAAACACAGTATTACTATTATTGTGCCAATTTTAGATAGACTACAGAAGTTGTATAAACTGCATATTGGCAAATGTGAAACATTATTAGGACAATTTGACAGTCAGGAATTATGTAAATGAATTACGTTTGACTGGTATCTTAAACAAAAACATAATTGGTATGACAGTAAATGTTTATTGTGCAAGTCATATGAAACTGTACATTTTTTTCTACACTGAAGAAGGCATTGTTTTGCCGAAACCGGTCTGCATAATAAAGTTATTTATAGTTTGATACATATGTATCATTCTTAGTGTTTTTTTCTTTTTCTGACACATTTTTCTGCTGGCCTCCCGTTGTTAATATGGAATTCTTTGGCCGTGCATTGACTTACGTGCATAGCAGCATGTTTGGTTGTGGAATCTTAAACAAAAACATAATTGGTATGAGAGTAAATGTTTATTGTGCAAGTCATATGAAACTGCTTTCTGTGTGCAATGTCATAAAAGTACAATTCAGACCATTGCTAATGGTAAACAAACAGATAAGGGTCATACACTTGCATTATGCCATGTCACCACATATGAAATATTAATTTCAGAGTTACAACAGCAGTAAAATTAGTTATTGACAGAATCTTCTGTACAACTTGTTAGACAAATTGGCATAAAACCACTGCGCAGTACAAAACATATAAGAACAGAAATGAGGTTCATGGTGATCTGACAGAAAGATTTAATAAACTTCTAAGAGACAGACAGAGCAGTTCAAAAAGTTTACACAACATATGCAAACACTTTTTCAGAAGTGCATAAGAGATTTAGAGTCAGCAGAACAGAATACTGAGACATATCAGACAGCCCGTGCAAAATCACAAGACAAAAATAATCTGGTTAGTAAAGCACATAAACCACAAAATCAGTGTGCAAAGCAGTCACAGCCCTTAAGGCCAAATACAACACCAAACATACTTGTCATAGGTGACTCCATAGTCAGACACACTGACATCCCACTCACCAGGCTGAACAAGGAGAGGGTCACAGTAAGCTGTCTATCGGGCGATAGAATCCGCCACATAACACAAGCACTCGGGTCACTCCACGGCAAGTACAAATATGACACAGTCATTGTCCATGCTGGTGTGAACGACCTGAGACATACCTCCCTGGACTACATGAAAAGAGACATAGAGGAGCTCTCTGATTATGTAGCCCAGGCAGGTATGACCCTGACCCTGAGCAGTATCCTTCCTTCACCAAGAATGATGCCACAATATAGAGACAAGATGATCAGCTTTAACAATTGGCTTAATGTCTGGTGTCATTCAAAGGGGATCCAGTGTCTGTCTGCCTGGGATGACATGCTTGACAAGCCACGCTGCTTCCCAAGGGACGGCTTGCACCTGTCACCCTGGGATTCCGGATATTGGCTAAGGCTCTTGCCACCCCATAGTGCCTTTTTAGGCAAGGCTCAAATTCTAAACCTACCACCCTAGAAAACAAAATGGGAAGAAACTGAGGGTAATGCTGCTCAATGCCAGAAGTCTAAATCTCAAAATGCACGCACTCGAGGCCCTTCTCAGTATGGAGAACATCGATGTCTGTGCTGTAACTGAAACCTGGTTCAAGGCTCCTGAGAGCACCCGGCACTATTAGGTTTTACCTCATATCATGCGTTCGGCCCCAAAACCCAGACCACACCACAAAAGGAGGGGTGTATCCATATTCATAAAGGATACCCACACCTCCAGGTTGGTGGCAACGCAAGCTTTGGAAACCATCCAGGTGCAACTAACCATAGGCAAAACTGCTCTACAAATTGTAGCATGCTACAGGCCACCCTCTCAAACTCAGGAACCCCACACAGCCTTCCTGAAGACACTGGAGGGTATAAATGTATCGCCAAACACCATCATATTGGGTGACTTCAACTACCCGAATATAGACTGGGAACATTACTCAAGCCCTAACTTTCTAGCCCAACGGTTCCTGGAGTTCATAAATTCAAATGCCATGGAACAGCTAGTCACTGTTCCCATGAGAGGAGAAAATATACTAGATCTCATTATCACAAACATGGGGACAAAATGCTCCACACGGAAGTATATCCCTTATTGGTGAGATCTGATCATAAACTAATCTCACTGGAAATCCACATCCCACCCCACCCCAAACAAAAAGACCACAGTGAAGAACTTCTCTAAAGCAAACTTCACACTACTCAAGACTGGTGTGGTATCCTTCAAGGCCCCTGAGCCAGTGGAAACCACAACCCAAGCTGCGGAAGCCCTTACAAATGCCTTCTATGAACACCTCCAGGACTGCATGGATCAGGCAATCCCAAATAAAACCAAGACTCTTTCCACAAAGGGCAAAAGTCCAGTCTGGTGGACCCCAGCCATTAACAAACTTTACAATAAGAGAAGAAAGCTATTACATGATAGAACAAAATCCATAAAAGGGAAGTCACCCCTGATCATTATTAGTAAAAAATACGAGCACTCATAAAATCAACTAAGGCCAATTTTGAGAGAAAAATTGCCATGGATTCAAAGGACAATCATAAGGCCTTTTTCTGCTATGTTAGGAACCTGGGTGGAAACTCCCAGATATGCTCAGAATTAGTCCAAAATGATACATAAATCACTGAACCCACAGACATTGCCAACATACTGGCAGACAGGTTCAGTGCAAACTTCACCCCTCTCCCCAAAGGAGAGATAACTATCCCAGCGGAGTGTAGCCTCCCAGACATCTCAAATGCGCAGGTGAAAGCTGCTCTCTCTAAAGCTAAAAACACAGCATCAATGGGACCGGATGGTGTCCCCGGCTGTGTGCTACATGAGCTAAATGAGGAATTAAACCCGCACATAAGGCAGCTGTTTAATCTCAGCCTTACCACAGGATACGTGCCCAAGGAGTGGCGTGACGGCAACTGTGGTCCCACTCCACAAAGGCGGTGCCTCTATGGACCCTGGTAATTACCGCCCATAAGCTTAACAAGTCTAGTCTGCAAAGCTATGGAGAGGATCATAATGGAGCTCATAAACAAAGATATAGGAGACTTGCAGACATTGGACCCGACCCAGTTTGGCTTTGTCAAGGGCAGATCATGCCTTTTGAACTTGGTCGACTTCTTGAAACAGTCACCAAGGCCATTGATGAGGGAAAGGCAGTCCATACAGCCTACCTTGACCTTGCAAAGGCTTTCGACACAATACCCCACTCGGGTATTGTAGAAAAACTTACCAGCTTAAATGTAAACCCATATGTCACAAGATGGGTTGCAAACTGGCTTAAGGACAGAACCCACAGGGTTAGAGTTGCTGGCGCTATGTCAGACTCCAAGCTGGTCACAAGTGGTGTCCCACAGGGCTCGGTCCTTGGCCCCCTATTGTTCGGCATCTACTTCTCAGAAGTACAGGCCAACATGGGAGGACTTTGGCTGACAAAGTTTGCAGACGACTGCAAACTGGGCGCCATAGTGGAAAGTGCATCGGACATGGATGTCCCTCAGAAGGGACTCACGGAAACAGATAGCTGGTGCCAGAGCCATGGCCTGAAGTTAAACGCCAAAAAAATGTATAGTCATACCCTTTGGGAAAAACAAGGTAACCCCAAGCTACCATATAGGTGGCAATCCACTAAGCACAGAAGAGGTTATCAGGGACCTGGGGACCCAGGTTGACAATGGCCTTTCTTTTGACACCCACATTGCTAAAGTGGTTAGAAAGACCTTCTACATTGCCCACCTGATCATGAAGGGATTCACATCCAGATGATAGTGAGGTCATTGTTCCCCTGCACTCTTCACTTATCAGACCAATGGTCGAGTATAATGCCCCATTCGGGATGTATCTCACCCGACATCTGCAGCAATTGGAGAGACCCCAAATGTTCCTCACCAAAAGGATAAAGTGACTCCAAAATCTGTCATATGCTGCCAGATTGAAGAAACTCCAGCTCTATTCAGTCGCATACCGTCTGCTCAGAGGTGACATGTGCCTGACATACAAGGCCATGTCCAACCTGGAATTAATGGACATGCTCCACCTCAAAAAATCCAAATCCACCAAAACCACTAGAGCAAGCGACTTAAACCTTAGCACGGATATAAATAGGACATGCTGGAGGGATAGATTTATCACTCAGAGACTCCCTATGCTGTGGAATAAAATCCCGGTCCATGTGAGGCAGAGCACCTCGCTGGCTCTGTTCAAGAGAAATCTTGACCTGTGGATGGGAGATCGTAGGTTTACCCCAGGAATCATCTCTGTGTCACTGCTGGACAGAGGCACAACAAACTAATGGGCACAGTATTTTTTCATATAAGGGGTGGCGTAAGCCACAAAACTTTGGGCTAGGCTTATAAATGCCTTAGGGCAGATAGCCTAGTATAAACCTATGAACCTATGAACCTATTAAAAGGACAAATTCTAGATCGGACTCAGCAGTTAATTACATTGACAAAAATAATTTACATTTAGAAAATGGTTGATGTACACAGCAGAACATTACTCAGATGTTTCTGATTTTTTATTCCCAAATGTTTTAAAACTTTCATCCAGTTTAAGCAAGACACATCAGTTAAACAGTAATGTAAAACATAGTATGCTGTTCTTATAGCATACACGCAGGGGCAGCATCTCATAGCTAAGCTGTTAAATAATTTCAAAATCACTATTTCAAATAACAGAACAGTTCTAGGGCATAGAAATCAAATGAGACTAGTTAAAAGCAGTAAAGGCATGAGGTCACAAGACTGACATGCATATAATTTTCTTTTCACCTAAAGTGCATCTGTTTAAAATGCACTAGAGCAAAAGGCAGACAATAGCAAATGTAAATAATATAAATATATCTGTTTTAAAGGAGTATCACACCCACAGACTCAAAAACATGTTTAATTTATCATGGCTTGATGTTTCCTACATTTTAACAGCACTCTGGGACTATTTACAGCATTTTAAATATTTTTGTATGTAATTCCAGAGTCTGACCACATGGGGTCTAGTATCTTGACATGGTTTTGATAAATCAGTTTGGCATTCAGTATCCCAGAATGCAGTGTTTGGCTCTAAAATGTTACATCATGCAGGCCTACTTTTGCCTAAAGCTCCTGTCATTCCATATATGTTACATACATACATTGCTCTCTTTGAGTCAGTACTTTGTAGGAAACTTTCCCTGCTGCTGAATAAGTACTTAAAATAGAAGCAGTGCAAATGTCACAGAACAGACTTTCAAAGTGCTTTTTACTGCTGCTTTTTTCAGTTACCTTTAAATGCCACTAATTTGTGAGAGACTGAATTCCTGTCCATCTACTTCTCCCCTCCCTCATAACATTTGGCTTCCCTAGCTGTCAAAGTCCTGAGGGTAAATTGAGCTCTTAATTCCTGTTATTGGCAGCTCTCAGTAGGGGGCATGACTCATCTAATGTTCCCTTGTTCCAGCATTTCCTTTGGCAGAGGGGAAATTTATTTTTGATGCACTATAGCCATGGCCTTACCTGACTGCATTCACATGCAATTTCTCAAGTAGTAATTTAAGGTTTAAGGTATCACTTACTTTATTAGTTCACCTTCTTAAAAATTGAGATTAACATGCCCAAACTATGTTGGTATGCAGTGTCTGCAAATGTTTGCACTGTCCCTGCATTTAACTTTGTACATACCAACCACATCACCATATTTTCCCTTCTCTTTTGTTGTGCCCAGAAACCAGTGTGGCCATTGGTGAATGCTTCAATGTCACTTTTCACAAAGGGCTTTTTAAAGCAAGGGCATCACTGTTAATTTACCTGAATCAGATTATAGATGTCACTGCAAGGACTGACCTTCTAAAATAGTGACATGCACGGACAAAATGTATTACTTAATCCAGTTGTCAGCCTCCAGTGCAATTGGTGCTATGTCTGTAATACACTGGTGTGCTTAATGATGCCTTCAAAAATGCCCACTATTACAAAGCAGTTTTGCAGTGTAGTAACAACCCTATATGCCCATACACCTTTATCCATCAATATGCAGCTAGTCCGGTTTATCCAACAACCCTGTGAATATGTCAATTTATTTTTATCAGACTTAAGGTGTAGAAACTACAATCACTGCTTCTAGGTGGTTTTTCAGGTTTCATATGCTGCGTGCTTACAGGTACTCTCACTTGTTTTGTCACTACAGATATGTTGCAATGCCAGCTTCAATAACATGCCAATGTTTTAATCTTTCTATTCCCACAGGGCAGACTAGGAGTATCTAGTGCAACCCAGACACTGAGCACTATGCGAGCAACACATCACTTCAGCAGCATTTGCCTTGGAGAATGTAAAAGTATGCATACAAAATTTCGATGTTGCCATATGATATAGAAGTACAGCAAGAATGAAGAACATTAAGTACCTGTGATGAGCTGTAAGTAACTACTTTGTCCTGTGTAATAAAAAATTCCATGAATCTTTGGCTGTTTAGTTTGCTTTGCTTTACTGACTATCTGTAGAGGTTTGCTGTCTATTTCTTTGCAAGCATTTCTAGTTGGTGCAGGCTGCAATATTTATTTTATTTAGTTATTTATTTTCCATTTGTTTGCCAGGTTAGTCCAACTGGACACAAGGTGACTATCTTCAGCGCAGTCCTGTGGGGAAAAGCTCCAAATGGTGCTATCTCAATATTCTGACTTTGTACTGTAGTCACTTTAGTGCTGCCTTCCATTGACTGTCTTTACTACAAGATTTTGTAGGCATTGAATTGCTTTGTTTATCTGCCTTTCACCAATGAAATTGGCCTTGTCGACAATCACCAATCTCAATCCAAGTAGTACTTCATTCCACCTACACACATAACCCAATGGTGGTCAACTGGTCATATACCCAGTCGAAGCGTCTGCTAATGTAACTGCAACAGTACATCACACAACCACAGTAATATGAAATCTAATCCTGTTTTTTTAATGTGCTCCACAAAACAGAAGTCATCGGATGCTTCAGACAGTCATGCAAGATTACTCCATACTGTTCTTTATTGATGACTTTCACTAAAGTTTTCCCTTTACCTGTAACTCCAGTCACTTTTCTACCACTACAGTAATGGTGTTAATAATGATTGCTCTAGTCTGTATCATACTATCAGTTGGTTAACTGATACCACCAGGCAGGTGTTTTGTTAACTTACCACAATGCCAGTGTTCCTTTACATCATCAGTGCACTGTCATCTGAGCATATGCATTTGTTCCACCATTTATAAGACCGTGCACAACACATCACTGCATATTACATTGTCCAATTCTAGTGCAACTTGGAGAATTGGATGGGAAACTGGAAAATCATCCCTGGTTTGGCACCTATGGCTCTGATGCAAATGGGTAACCTGTAAATGGTTCCTCTCCCAGGGCCATGCTTAACTTATTAAGGACATCAGAACTTGTCAAAGATTTGGGATGCATGGCTAGCCTTAATGTGTTAATAGCATTTGTGGTCGTTAGCCTAGTAAACACCTATGAGCCTATAAACCTAATTATGCTATCACCACCAATCTGTCCATACAACTGAAGGAGTATTCTTCCAAATGTTTTGTACTGACTCAAGATGACTAACAATTCTCTGGCGAGAAATATTCTGCTGAGATAGTGTACCACTGCAAAGATATGTATACAGTGTTGCACAAGGCATATCTGAATTAGCCTGTGGAATGTCCATTTCATCTATCAGGCATTATCAAACAGTTCGACTGGATGAACCATCTCTCTGAGCAATAGGCTATTCTTTATACCAAAAAAGTCTCTTACCTTAATCAAAATCAAGCCATGTATTACTCGGTCTTACCAAGGTGACTTTATACCAGTATTGGAGGAACAGCACTCCCAATGTCTTCTGACCTTGCAAAATACATCAGCCATGACTCATTTATCATGTTCATATATTATGCAGCCGGCATTATCCACATCACATGGCTCAACATGTAAGATCAAAAGCTGCTGGTTATTGGCCAATACCTTGCTATACAGGAGAAGATTATTACATTCCTTACAAAGATTTGCCAGTGCTTAACCACCAATTATACACTTTTATACAGTGGATATAAAAGTTTCATACCCCTGTTAAAATACAAGGTTTTTGTGATGTAAACAAATGAGACCCCAATAAATCATTTCAAAACTTTTCACACCTTTAATGTGACCTATAACCTGTACTATTCAATTGAAAAACAAATCTGTTAGGGGAAAAATATTAAAAATTGAAAACATACAATACACTGGTTGCATAAGTGTGCACACCCTTAAACTAATACCTTGTTGAGTGTGCACACCCTTAAACTAATACTTTGCTGAAGCACCTTTGTATTTAATTACAGCATTCCATCTTCTTGGGTACAAACCTGCCCGCAATTAGAGACTCTGATTTACCACAAATAAAGTTCAGCTGTCCTAGTAGGATTTTCCTCATTTGCCTGATATAGCAAAAGCCATAGTTCGCAGACAGCTTAGAATGCATCAAAGGGATCTCATTGTAGAAAGGTATTAGTCAGGAGAAGGTTTCAAAAAAATTTCCACAGCATTGGATGAACCATGGAACACAGTACAGACAGTCATCAAAAAATGGAGAGAACATGGGACAACAATGACGTTGAAAAGACCTAGACGTCCCTCCAAAATTGATGAAAAGACAAGACAAACACTGGTTAGGGAGGCTGCCAAGAGACCTACAGCAACACTGAAGGAGCTGCTGGAATTTCTGACAAGTACTGGTTGTGTACTACATGTCACAATAATCTCCCATATTCTCCATATGTCTGGACTATGGGGTAGGGTTGCAAGATGGAAGCCTTTTCTTATACAGAAAAACATCCAGGCCCAGCTACAATTTGCAAAATAATATATCAAGTTGCCCAAAGGTATGTGGGAAATTGTGTTTTCCTCTGATGAGACCAAGGTTGAACATTTTGGCCACAATTCCAAAAGGCACGTTTGGCTTAAAAACAACACTTTGCATCACCAAAAGAACACCATCCCCACAGTGAAGCATGGTGGTGGCAGTATCATGCTTTGGGGTTGCTTTTCTTCAGCTGGAACTGGGGCTTTACTCAAAGTGATGGGAATTATGAACAGTTGCAAATACTAGTCACTTTTGGCCCAAAAGCTTCAGGCATCTGCTAGAAAGCTGAAGATGAAAATGAATTTCACCTTTCAGCACGACAATGACCCCAAGCATACATCCAAACCAACAAAAAATGGCTTCATCAGAAGAAAATTACAGTTTTGGAATGGCCCAGCCATACCCCAGACTGAAATCCAATAGAAAATATGTGGGGTGACCTAAAGAGGGCTGTGCACAAAAGATGCCCTCGCAATCTGACAGATTTGGAGAGCTTTTGCAAGGGATAGTGGGCCAATATTGCCATGTCAAGATGTGCCACGCTGATAGACTCCTACCCAAGAAGACTGAATGTTGTAATTAAATGAAAAGGTGCTTCAACAAAGTATTAGCTTAAGGCTGTGCGCAGTTATGCAACCAGCATATTGCACTTTTTATTTTATATGTTATTTCCCCTAACAGATTTGTTTGTTTTTCAATTGAATTGTACAGGTTATAGGTCACATTAAAGGTTGGAAAACTTTTGAAATGATTTATTGTGGTCTTTTTTATATCACAAAATACTGCCATTTTAACAGGGGCGTGTAAACTTTTTATATCCACTGTATATGCCAACAGTCCAAAGACGGTACTTACATGACGTATGCACACACTGGCTTTTGGTTACAATGTGAAAATGCAGAAATTTATTGCACTGTTGTGACAAACCTCTGTACCACTTCATGGTAGCCAGCATCACAGAGGTCCACTCACACCACAATACTACTCGCAGCTGCAGCCAGAGCCACTCATCTCACCACTATCATAGCACTCCTGCAGCTTCACAGGTTTCCACAAACATGTATCCTGTTGCCAGTTAAGCAGTATGTACATCTCAATTCTGTCCTCAAAGACAAGTCCTTAAAACTGCAGCTGCAAAAAAAAAAAACCTAAAAAATGCCACTACATTGTTGCATCATTCACTCGAGCCCAGGCTGGAATGCTGGCACACAACTCCACCAGTTTTACTACATATTCAGATTCTCTATTGGGCAACAGACAATTATAAGACTTCTCTTAGCCATGACACTCCCTTGAATTTGATCACTTGACTTTAATGAGTATATACTTACCCAGTCATATATAAATGTCATTGTCTATAATCAAAACATTCTGCTAAGCACTATTTTCAAGCAGATGCTATGCTGAAAAACGCTTGACCGTGCAATCCTAGACACAGTACTAGATGGGTGGTTATATACAGAATTGCTACATCTTCAGAAATTTCTGGTTGCTCATGGTAGTTTGACAACCCTTTAATTATCGGGGTTGTGAACTGACCAGCACCCACAGTCTCCACACACCTTTTATCAATGCCGCCATGATCCAGGGGGTTTAATGTGCCATTATTTATGATAAGGCCGCTAGCATTCTTTTCCACAATACTCAGTTGTAATCCTTTTCAGACAAGCTCCTCACCAACCATCCCTTCACCCAGTCAGACACTACCATACATAATTATGATCAAAGTGTATGAGCACACAACAGTAACACTACTTATCCACAATAAACTCTGCTTGTTAGTAAACACATCCCATACACAGCATCTAACAGAAGGATGCCAATGTGCATGCTCAACTCCCTTCACACAAATTACATACATAGAAAAAGATTTAAATTAAGCTTTACATGTAGCCTACTTGCATGATGAGGTATTTCCAACCTTAACAAACTGCATATGATTACGGTAACCCCTCACACAAGTGCGTTACAAATGTCTAAACTGAAATGGACATTTGCCATGTGTAATCACCCGCAAACATAAGAACGTTAAGTTTCTGGACATATATTTCTTTTCAGCAGCAGTCACCGCTTAGTTTCTTCAAAAGCCGATGCCCTCAGTACAAGACAACCTACAGGTGGATATTACCAATATAACTATTGACAAATTCTGAAAAAGCAGCTCGTATAGGGACATAATAACATATATTTCACTAATTGTTTGCTCTTTCACCACTTACAATACATGACAAGAGCGACTCACTCTGCCACTTATGGCAAAACCCATGTAATTCTTTGGTGACTGTCACTTGGCAAGGGCACTGTGTAAAGAAAGCCAAACATACAGTTCTTATTCACATTCCAACAAAAAAATAAGCCTTTCCATGTTGCTGCTTTTAACAATGGCCACCCCGTTCATAACACAAGATTAATACAATTATGCATTTCACTATTACTCATTTATTCCAATTACAAATATCGGGAACAATTGTCCCTGTCGAATACTAATGTACAACTATTGAACAATGTTAACTGACATATCACAATACAGCATAATACATAAGCAGGTTACAATTAACAGGACAGTAAACAGACTCAGTAGCCCTAGGTCACCTACAAATCAGCAAGACAACGGATGGTGAAATCGGCTGAAAGCATTAACTATACCATTTCAAAAATACTTTCTGAAGAGGGAGAAGGACACATAGGTCTGTAAAAAAAAAAAACTGGGGTAGAACTATGCCAGAGTCTATATGCAGCCCAGTAAGGGTGTAGTGCCAGGGACTGACAAGACCTTCACTGCACCTCTTTCCTCAGATGGGCATGGGGACTAGCCACAGATCTACACCCCTGCTTTATGCCATCACCTGTTTAACTGCACTGACCCTACCATAACTGATGGGAACACAATAAGAGTAAGGATGAGCAAGACTGCCAGGTGGACAAGTGGCATTTGCACTGTTTACCATACGATGAAGAAATAATGTGTTCATAGCAACAGTCAGCATGTCCTAAACTCGCAATGCTCCCTCCTCAGCATTACCATGTGCATACATTGTGAAGTCCTACAAAACAAAGACTCCAAACTAGATTTTGATTCCTCAAGTACGGATAACAAGAAGTTGTTCTTTACTTTCAACCCTTACTGGTAATGAAAGGCACACTATTGCACTCAAGTAACCAAAATTGCTACCACACACACTGAGAACAGTGGATATAGTTAACCTTGTGAGCTGACCTGTCACATGAGAACTTCAATCCCCTGTTGCCATGACATGTACCACATAACATCTATATCTATCCCCAAGTTGTATCTCTACAGAGCAGATCCGAGATCCCCTCTCTAAGCACAAATACACAAGCAATGTTGTGACCAGACAACACACCCAGCTGAGTCATATATTGGCTCCAACCAGAATTAGTACCAACTTTGGGTAGTGATAGCATAAGCACTGGATCATCACAGCTGACTGGAAGATGGTCTTTGTTGTCCCTTTGACCAAAGTAGGTTGAATCCACTCACCCCAGGACTATATCCATTTTTTTCCTTGATTAGCATTATTTGCAAGCCCATGGAGCAAATCATAGACTGCACTATGTACATCCTATGTGCATTTTTGCAGGCCTTTTGACATTAGCTACCACCCTGGCATCATTGACAAACTCACCCAGCCAGGTAAGCCTGCAATAGTGTGGTAGGTCACAAACTGTCTCACTGCTACAACACCCACAGGACAACTAGGGCAATCCACCTTCACAAGCAGACCAATAACCAGAGGTGTTCCACAGGGAGCATGCCTGGGACCTCTTCTGCTTGGTGCTATTTCTCATAAAGTAAAAGTCAAATAGTGGGGTCCTATGGATGCCCAAGTTGGCAGAAGACAACTTCTGTGAATAAAGGCCTTCATCTGTCCTACATGTAGCTGATCAAATCACTTTCACTTCTGTTTCATACTCATGAGTCATACGTGAACTCTGCCTTGCCTCTAAATCTGAAGGCACCTTGTCTTCACGCTGTAAAGACCTTCCCTTGGTATGTGACAATACTATAATCAGCCAGATGGATTTTGGTGTCCCACAGAGAGTACACAACCTGGGCACCAGAATTCAGAATATGTCTGAGCACCTCATTGTACAGCTTTGCCTGCAATGTTTAAAATTGTATGGGTAATGGTAATTTCACCTTGGGGGTGATCCACCAATATCACCTGGACAGGGACAATAGGTTATGATTGTATGATTATAAGGCCATTATGGACATTATATCGGATCATAGTAATTCATTACACTACACTGGTAATGAACCCTGCTCTGACTGCTTAATGGTGATACACGACGAGAATATGCACTCAAAATCCAGGTAAATATGTATACGAGCAAACTCAAATGAGTAAAACAGATGTAGGGTATGAAAAATTATGATTCAAATTGTACTTACCCAGTTCATGGTTTCACTTTCACTGTATTACCCAGGATTTTTCATACTTTTTCTGAATCTAGAAATATGTCTTTCAATCACACATGTCTTCTCTGGCCTTTCGCACCGAGCAATATTCTTCAGAATTGCGAGAACTGATATGGGTTGAGTTTCCAATATGCCTCTTTTGGCTTTTATGACCTCCATCAGGTCATAGATGTAGTCAGACTTTTGTTTCTCAAAAATTGGTTTTGCTACCCAGTCTTGCTTTGCCTTTGGATACACCACATTGGATCTAAGCTCTCCCTTCGGTGCTGAGTTTCAGGTAGGGAATCAAACCACTACTTGTTCACGATGAAGGTTTTGTTGTGATCCAGGTTGGCCAAAATGATTCGTGCCTTCTTTCCTGAAAAACTGAAATGCTCAAACTTTGGGCAGTACTTGCACAGTAATGCTTGGAATACCTCTAGGTTACCAGTGTGGCAGAACATGGTAACCTGCTTTGAATCTTTAATAAAAATTCAATTTGAAACAATCCTCTTCAATCCACTGTAGCATGCATCATCTTCATCCAGCCACTTCTTCTCATCTCCATTGACAACTGGCATCTCATGACCACAAAATGAAACCTTCTTTGTACCACTCCAGCTGTGTTAGTCTATTACATGGTGGAGGAACAACAACCATTTCTCCTGTAGTACAACTTCATCACCTTCACACATTTCAGCACACCACCACCACAGGTGATTGGGAATACTGTGGCACCACTGCAGCAATTCTCTTGTTCCTTGCCTTTTGCCAGCTTCTGCAATTTTTTTGGTCAAGCTTTTGGCCATATGCCACACATTGAACTGTTGATCCAATGCTGGGAATTCCTTGCACATCAAAAATCTTATCCCTGGATGTTGGTCTGTTGCCACAAGACTTATCTTAAGATTCCTTAACAGCAAGTTAGACAGGCACTTCTTGAAACCTTTATTCTCCAGTGCCACTAAAGATACTCCTGTGCAAACCTGCTCAAGTGCAAAATCAATGATGAGTCCAGAATCCAGGTCCCTCATGCTATAGCTGCAGTATTTGGCTGAGTATCCTGGACTATCACACTGCCCGTCACCACCTAACCTTATTTCCTTTCCCACTGTATCTGCCAGTAGACTATTCTGATGCGCCCTCCAGCTATGCTGCAGAACTGGGAACAAATACTGTCTTTGGATGGCATAGAAGGTCTTCTCACTAATAAACTCCACACCGAAATATGCACAGAAATGTACGATATGTATGGGCATACGTACTTCCACTAAACAATAGAGACAATGTGAGTAGTAAGTTGCCAGCAGGCATTCGGCCTATTACTGGTTGACTTTGCCACTGAAGAACTTTATGTCCACTAGTTCAGGACACCTTCACAGATACATATGACCCCAACTTAGTTTTCTTTTCCACTTCCACAGCAGGACTTTGGCATTCCAGCCAGGTCAGCTTTAACAGCAGTGAATCAAGGTAAGACTCAAAAACAATGAACTTTGGTTCACTTATCATCTTTTCATCTTCGTCCTCTTCCACCACTATATCTTCCATCTCATTGGCCATCATGCTGTCAGAAGGGTAGCTCCAATTTGGATCCTTTTCCATATCATTTGTCCACAGAGAATCTGAGGAGTCACTCTGCATGCTGCTGTTATGTATTTCTGGTGCAAACTTGGCTGGAGTGCTGCAAGCCTGCATCTGAAGAGACATGTAGGCACTTGAGCTACATGTGGCTGCTTCACTGCAAGTATCATCCTCTTGTTGAAGGCATAGGTTGAGACTCGTGCTACAGGTGCCCTCCTCATCCTTGGAACTGCGATCTTGTGGTGGTCCATATTCTTGTCATTTCAGTGTGAACAACTTGTGATTTTCGGCTGTATGTGTGGTCCATCAACAGTGACACTCCAGCCTCTGGAAACTGTACAGCTGCATCCCGCATCTTCCATGGTCTTGTATTCGGTTCCAGTAACTTCGCTTGAACTCCTACACTGCAGCCTTTATTTCGCCAGAACTTTGGCATGCTACCATCTTCCTTTTCACTGCAATCATTTTGATGCCTTCCACTACCTCTTCATATACTTGCAACTGCAAAAGAGAAGAAAATCACATGAAATGCACACTGCATTGCAGGCTGTCATAAGCTAAATAACATAAGCACAATTATTATTACTAATTCTGGACATCAATGCATGCACCAGTATTGTGTTCCAAGGATGCTCCTCAATTCACATTTGCATGCTTCACAATGTCACTGTCAGTGGCATTGTCTGAAGCATTACTATGACCATTAGCATTGCATTACATGGTATCATTACTACATGTAGCTCTCCAGCAACTATCAACAGGTAGTGTGCTCATTAGGCAGCCCAATCTGTCATTCTAATAGAACTCATTATGGAAATGGCATAGGACTGTGTACCACCACTGTTAACACTGCTGCAGTACTCCAAAGTCCTTCAGTGACGATCAATCCCCAAAACAGTTATAGTAGTTCACACTACACACAGTATTATCCTCTGCCTTAAAGGACATTACAGCAAATGCACATTCTTCACTGGTCTCCACACAGTACACACTCAATGTATACTCCAGCACTACTCATCTTTATCTCCAAACTAAATGGTCCTGCCTACTGCAACACCCATAATCTGAACAGTACACAAATGCTTTCTCACTTAAACCTCGACACGGCTATTAATAGGACGCATGGGATATATAGATAGATTCCCAAAGACTCCCTCCCTGTGGAAATAAATCCCGGTATATGTAGAGGCAGAGCACCTCGCGGCCTTCAAGAAGAGAAATCTTGACCAATGGATGGGAGATATACCCAGGGATTACCTCAGTGTCACTGCTCAACACTGCTCAACAGAGGCACAGCAAAATAATGGGTATAGTTCCCCCATGGCAAGGGTGTGGGCCATGGGCTAGGAGGGGCTGGGCCCTCGGCCTAAATGCAGATAGCCTAGTATGAACCTATGAACCTATGAACCTATGAACCAGTTCATATAGCACAGGTCTTCATCCCTACTTACCTCTACAGGTTCTGCCATCACAGAACGCACTTCCAGGTGATCGTTAACCACAGCAGGCTCTGCTTCCTCATCAGCTGTCTCACTTTCATTCAGCTTCTGGCCACGGCTATTTGTCTGTGACAAGCAAAACAGGAAACCATAACATTATAACACTGACCATGGATGTTATCACAGCCGGATATAGGTAGACCAGAAAATGACATTAGATTTACCTTGCATTGTCAATACAGTTGTTCATTCACAACATCTGGCAAGGTAGGCTGTGTTGTACTGAAAAGTTCCTCAATAAGCTGCAGGGGCTAATAAAGGCATTCATGAGTGATAGTCCAGAACTGTTATAACATATACTCTACATGTCACCCTAAGCAAATGCAACTATCCCAAACAAAGGTATGTAGGCCACTACTCTTACAGTTTAATGCTGTTTGCACTGCAGCTGTTGTTCTGAAGATTTTATAGTATTTGTGGTTGAAAAAGTGAAAAGTGTAGGTACAGCTTCTGCAATTGATGGGCTGGATGCCTTGGCTTCATGTGATCTGGAAGTAGCTGACTCTTGAAGTCCAGCTCAAACTGGTTCTCCGCAAAATGTTTTGAGCACAGGAAATGACATGGCTTTGAACCGCTGATCGCTTCTTTCACAAACCTGCCTATGTTACCGACATCTGTCCCACAGTTAATCATCCATTGTGTACACAGTTTAATGTCATGTGGAAAGTGATGGAATGTTACACCGGATGTCAGATTGTCTCGGCAAACATGGCAGGCATAGGCGAAACATGTTGGCATGGTGACACTCACCTGAAGAAACAAAAAACAGTACAGGATCAACTCATATTCACCCCATGTTTTTAACCAAGCACAGGAGAGGTACACCAATAAATAAGCTACGTCACCCAATACTTATTAGTACTTATACAAGTTTACCAGGATATCAACATCAGCTATAGCTAATCTCCATTTACATACCTTCCAATGGTAATTCTACCCCTCTTGGGACACTCACAGACACTTGCATGCTTCCTGATGGTCAGTCTCACACCTTATCACACCTTTCTCAGCCGCCACTGAAAGCCTGGGCAGTTAAGTACACCATGAACAATGTACTCCCTCCTCACAGCATTACACACTGACTGCATAACTTGCCTGTGTAATAGCAGTACCTGTGTAACACTAAATTTCCTTATGACAAGAAGTAAGCCTCTACCTGTATGTTCATGTGCATTTCATACCCTGTAAGGCTGAATGGTGTCCAAATACTGGTTGCAGTCATGAAACTGTCATTCGAGTCTTCCTCACATGGTGGTAGCTGTAAAAATACTAAACTGTTTAAAGTATACATAAACTTGACCTTTGGAGACAGGCTATTCATGCATAGAGTGTTGAGATTAAGCATGTACACACAAACAAATCTGAGTCAGATAATGATTCAACCAATTTATTAATACTCATCCAAAATTACAATAATGAATGCCATAGAAGCACTACAATGTGATGTGTTCTCTTATTCACTTTGAAGCCAGTCAGTGTTGCTGTGTAACTTTACATTTGCCGAATGAAAGTTCAGTCCTCATTAAAAACCCACAGTCCCGCAAAAGGAAGAAACCCAGTGTAACCCTCATCTACTTCTGATGGAAAGTTTGTTCATACACACAACACCACAGAAGCGGGGAGGATGACTCTGTTGCCGAAGCCGAGCTTGCAGTTGTACACCCACAGAACATAGGCTCTGTATGCCACTAGATGGTACAACCTGAAACAACAAAAATTAATGTCAATACAGACCTGCCAGTGGAGCACCTTGGTACATCTGTCCATTCTTAGCCAACACCTCCTGAGCACTGTCTATACTGTTTGATAGACCACAGCTGCCACGCCACATCACCCTTAACATTGGAAGTCACTGCTAGCATACAACCCTTGCACATCTACTTGCCCTGACTTACTGGCATGCTAGTATGGTACTATTCCTTCCATAATTATCTGCTGCCACCTATATTTCCACAGGAATCTTACACTAACAAAGGTAGGCCATTATGTTGGCCACCCACTCAACAGTGGAGCCACACAATCAGTCATACCTGTTGCTCCACTGTGCTCATCTGAATCTTCCTCTAACCATATACTGATGACTGAATATCATTTGCAGTACATGTGGTAATAAGCATGCCAATTCGAACTGTGGATGCATAGTAATGCATGGATTTGCTGATTCTGAGTTTATTTCTCTCCATTTCTAGATAGCACGCTGTGAAGACACACTACATTGGCATTCACGTGACGTGTTCATTAATGCGCACTGGCCACACAAGCACCATGTCATTAGACATGTCATGTGATTAGAGACTTCAGGTTCCACTGACTCCTGCTACATATCACTGTTGGCGCTCCTACGTCGCTTCTTCATTGGCTCTCCGGGATGATATGTCGGCCCAGACTGATATCCTTGTCATGAAATCTGTCCTTGAGAACTCATGGGGGCAGTTGTACTATGGGAGAGAATACACAACCAGAAAAATTGTCATAATTGGCCATCCAAAGAATGAAAATGTTTAACCTCCTGCATTGTGTCCTACATGTCTACATCCCCATCTGTTGCTGGCCGCCATAATAAGCATCAAGCACCCTAGTTGACATATGTTCATTACACAGGGTAGCAGCTAATCAGTTATGTTGATGGAATTTACTTTTCAGATAACCTTCACACATTCAATGACTCACAAAAACTTTGAATTTGCTTAAAGTGAGCACATCCAAGATTGAGTACTAACACACCTCTGCAGGTATACTGCTCCTCAATACATAAATGACTCAAGTATGGTTCTAATGTCATGTGCTGAGGCACTGTCCTAAGTGCGCTAACAAAGCTGACAAGCAATGCAGGTACAGATTGCAAATAGAACTTTGCACAGTAATCCGCAAGACTGTGAATGCTTCATGTTAATTTCATTGCTTGCAAAACAGTATGGATGTACTGCAACACCCGAGGAACCATGGCCACCAAGCCTCATTCCAGTAGTGGTTTAGCATGGCCATGAGCTACGTTTAAGCCAAGCTGCCTGCATCATGTCTTCCACCCCCCCCCCATTTAGTATGAAGGTCCCTTCAACTAAGACAATCAAAAAATGATCATTCAAGAGAGACAAATGGATGCACCCTCCACCAAGGGCCAATCACAATACCAGAAGACAGCCTGGTACCCACCATTTCTGCATGCAACGGTTCAAGCTGCATTGTCCAAAGCCAATAATACAGCGCCCATGGGACATGACCATATCCCTGACTGTGTCCGGCATGAGCTACAAAATGAACTGGCACCACATCAGTGTGCCCTGTTCAATCACAGCCTTACCTCAGACTATGTCCCTAATGAATGGCACACTGCTACAGTCATCCCGCTCCATAAAGGGGAAGCAATTACAGACCCTGTGAACTATCGCCCCATTAACCTGACGAGTCTGGTATGCAAAGCTATGGAGTGCATTGTCATGGATCTGATTAGCAAAGATATAGGCAATCTCCAAGCTCTTGACCCCACACAGTTTGGCTTTGTCAAGGGGAGATCCTGCCTGCTGAACCTGGTTGACTTCTTCAACGCAGTCACCAAGGCTTTGGATGAGGGTATGGCAGTGCGTACAGCCTACCTTGACCTGGCCAAACCTTTGATACCATTCCACACTCAGGTATCATTCATAAACTCACCAAACTAGGCACCAATCCTTACATCACTAGGTGGGTTGCAAATTGGCTCACAGACAGGACCCATAGAGTGAAAGTTGCGGATTCCAATTCAGACTGTTGACCAGTCACGAGTGCAGTCCCACCTGGCTCGGTCCTGGGCCCTCTCCTCTTTGGCATCTACTTCTCAGAAGTCCAGGCCAACACAGAAGGACTCTGGCTGACCAAGTTCACTGATGACTGCAAGCTAGAAGTCATTATCAACTCCCCAAGTGATGCAGACATCCTACAAAAAGGGCCTCTATGACACCAATGACTGGTGTCAGAACCATGCCCTGAAGCTTAACGCCAAAAAATGCATCATTATCCCCTTTGGAAAAAACTCAGTTCCCATGAATTACCATGTTGATGTGAGCACACTGAACACCACAGGGGCCATAAAAGATCTGGGCACCCAGGTTAACAGCCACCTCACCGTTGACCACCATATTGCCACTGTGGTCAGAAAGTCCTTCTACGGGGCACATCTTATAACCAAAGATTTCACATCTGGGAAGAAACAGGTCATCATCCCTCTCTACTCACCCCTCATTTGAGCAATCATCGAATATAATGCCCCATTTGATATGTACCTGACCAGACACCTACAACAGCTGGAGAGGACACAAAAGAATCTCACAAAAGGGATCCTAGGCCTTAAACACATGTCGTACATGGACAGACTCAAGAAACTTCAGCTGTTCAGTCTCATCATCTACTTACAGGTGATCCCTGCTTGACTTACAAAGCCATGTCTGACCCAGCCCTATTTGAAATGCTACACCAAATAAATCCCAGTCCCCCCATGCTGCACACTCCAGAGATCACAACCTCATTACCACAATTGACACAACACGCTGGAAGGACAGGTTCATCTCCCAAAGACTGCCCATACTCTGGAATAAGGTGCTTTTCAAAAACCTTAAAGTACACAAACCTGTTACTTCTCTGCTTCCAAGTATATAATTCCTTCTAAGCCACAGATAAAATCAGCCTCCATTAATGCTTCAATCACTGTTCCTACATTCAAAACCTTGCAGAAAGAGAAATGCTGATTGCACTATTTTACGCTTCTGGGACCACATCTCATTGAAATTCTGAAATACCTAAAGAGCCCAACATTCTTTATATCTGTAGTTAAAAACAAATGAATACAAAAATACCATCCCAGACACATGACAAAGCAGCACCCCCTCACCTCTACCAATTATGCATAGTACATTACAAATGTTAACATGCACAGATCTTTTTCTGTCCACAGAATAGTTTTTGGTCCAAATCATTGTACTAGGTCAATTATGCTTCCATAAAAAAAGCTTTTGCTTGCTTTAAGCATCCTTTCCCCAACCATGCCTACCCCCACCAAAACAAGAACTTTACATAACTTAATGTTCATGCTTGATGACAGTATTATTTTAGTACTGATTTTTATCTTAAAAAAAAAGTGAATACGTTTACATATTGGACCCATTTTACATTTTCACTACATCTACACAACTGTGTCATCTTCACCTTTTAACAACTATTTAAAATGTAATCAATTCTGGTCAGTAATGAGTTATAATATTACAACAACAATCAATGCATCCTAGGCTTTGGGCAACACAAATCTCAACAAAAAAAGTTCAGTAAAAGAGCATCGCATACAGGAGGGCTTAATGCAAAATCTGCTTGGTTAGTGAGATTAAGTCACATTAAAAAAGATCTGAGAAAACCCACATGAATGAAGGGAGACACTGCACACTACACACAGACGGCACTTAAGCCAAGACGAGTACAGGTAGCAGCTTTCAGTTACGTTTGTTTATTCTTATGTAACGAATCATTAAACTAGTGCTAATCAAACACTCAAATATTCATAGTAGGTCCACAAAGTTAGTGCCAACATAGAAACAACATGCGGCAATAACTACAGAGCATGAAACAAATGCAAGGTCAGCATATTCACCACCCTCCAAAAAACAAAAAAACAACAAACAAGCAAATGGTGATGGCTTGGCAATGCACATAACGTTAACGCACAGTCAGCATATAACCCATTACGATTTGCAAAGCAGATATCAACTTCTTTATGATCACCAAGCTATCACACTGTTTAAAATTTATCTTTCCATCTTGAAATCCTAGAATAACAAGATTTATGTTAGTATGCATTTTTTCTAAAGGATCTGAAATGTAAACATCAAATATCTGTCATTATTTAGCAACTTCAATTTTTGTTGAGGCACAAACAAAAATATGGGGCCCAAATGTGGACATTCTGCCCACACCTGGCCAGTTCAAAGGTATGCTAACCATCTCTTACACACACACACACACACACACACACACACACACACACACACACACACACACACACACACACACACACACACAGCTTTCCCCGGTGCAGGGCGGTGCCAGGCCATGTGTGATCCATGTTGTACCTATACACTGTGCATGCATGCTGACATGCACTCACACACATACACGTGCATGTACGCCTTCATGCACAGTCACAAACATGCAATTATTTATTTTTTATTTATTTATTTGCAGTTGGTTTACCAGGATAGTCCATTGGGCCAAAATGAACCCGTTTTTAATGGAGTCCTGGGGAGAAAAGCTCCAGGCAATATAGATTACAGTAGGTATTAGACATACTTAAACATTATAAAAAATCTCAAGTAGACAAATACAAATGCAATGCACAACAATTACAATTAATTTAACAGTGTTAAAACTGATAGCAGATTAAAAGGATTATACATAAATTCAAAATTCTACTAAAGTTATTTCATAAAGAGAGTTCTCCATGTGAGAGGTAGAGTGTAGAGTGTAGAGTATTCTTACACATTCTATAGTAATAACAGGAATGTGAGAGTTATGGATAATGAGAGAGAGAAATCAAGGGTATAAGCAGGAGTAGGAGGAAATGGGGATGTTCAGTGTAGTTAAGTAGAGTGGGAGCAAGAGCATTCCCACTGGGAAAGTAGATGTGAATGAAGAGATTTTTTGAACATAAAATGGTTAGAGGTAGTATGGATAGATGGAGGTAGAGAGTTCCAGAGGCGAGCTAACCCATGTGATAGAAGATATTTGCCAGGGGGACGGTTTGGTTTGTACACTTCTAATAGATTTTGGTTGTTGGACCTTAATATTCTATCAGGTATGTGCATTTTAAACACAGAAGAGAGGGAAGGACAGAGGGAGGGGTTGAAAATAAGTTTATGTGCAAGGGATAGTTGTGTATAGGTGAGATGATTGGGTAGTTCTAGCCATTTTAGTTGTTGGAGGGAGGAGCAATGGTGGGTGTAAGACTTTTGGTTAGTAGCAAACTTGGCAATTTTATTGTAGCAGGAGGAAAGTTGTGTTTTCAGGGAGATTTGTAGATTAGTTAGTAGTGGAGCTCCATAGAGAAGGGAGGGAATAAGAAAGGAAGTAGAGAGAGTGATTTTTGTGGCAGTTGTAAGGTAGTGCTTTTGTCGATAGAGCATCCCTAGTTTTTGATGTTTTTTTTTTTAATATTTAGTTGTAGATGGGAGTTGAATTTTAGTTGGGTATCAATTTGGACTCCAAGTAATTTGGTCTCTGTCACTAGTTCCAGTGGAATGTTATTCTCACTAGTAATAGAGAATGAGTTTGTATTGAGAGAGTTGAGTTTAGAAGGGGTGAATATCATTAATTTGGTTTTAGAGGTGTTGAGTGCTAGGTGATTTGTTTTCATCCATAGTTCAATGGTAGAAAAAGCATCCTGAGTTAGCTTTATGAGAGTAGGGATAGTTGAGGCAGTGCAGATAATGGTCGAATCATCTGCATATTGGATGATATTGGAGAGAGGGATAGCTTTGTGGAAATCATTTATAAATATATTGAAAAGGAGGGGACCTAATATGGAGCCTTAGAGGACACCAGTCGGGGTGTTAAGAAATGAGGAGGTTGCCTTTTTCCATTTTACTGCTTGATATCTATTAGATAAGTAGCTAGAGAACCAGTTCAAAGTAGAGGAATTACATATACAAAGGCAGAAACACATGCACTGACATACGTGCTGGGGCGCAGACGTACACACCTCTCTCTCTGTATTGCATCACCATGACAAAATGGCCAGTTCTATAGAAATCAATGATACATGTCTACTATTACAAGAGCAACTGATGTTATGTCAATATGCCCATATCCATGCATGGAAATCGACTACAGGGATATGCACAGAACTCAACCAATTACACACAGAAATTAATGTGTGTGTGTGTGTGTGTGTGTGTGTATGTGTGTGTGTGTGTGTGTGTGTGTGTGTGTGTGTGTGTGTGTGTGTGTGTGTGTGTGTCTATATTTTTATGTATATATATATATATATATATATATATATATATATATTTATATATATACATATACACACATACACACACACGTGTGTATATATATATATATATATATATATATATATATATATATATGTATATACTTTTCCAGATTTAAATATTTTTTTCTCTGTTTTTTTGCTCCGACTGCCTTTTCCCGCCTAAAAAGCGAATTTCTAACTGATCTGTGCTTTAAAAAGTTAAAATTGCATTTGCCTTCTGCTTTTTACAGTTTTTGCACTTGTTTTATATCAATTTAAGTCGTTTTTGTATTGTATAACTGTTGTAGGCTACACATTAAAGTATGCTAGCCTGTTTATAGCATTTACAGTGTTTTCTTTGTGTTTTTCTGCTGTTTCCTGAAAAAACAAAAAAAATATTCTCTTTTCCCGCCTTTGCTGAACTAGATTAGTCCAGAGTTCAGGTTTTGCTGAATTCCGGACTGTGGTATAGTTTCCTGTGTTGCCCATATCCTTACTTGGATAGGAGAAAGCTTCTCTGTTCACCAGTGAGAGTGGGGAGTTGTGAGCAACCTATCTGTCCCTGGAGGAGTGGTCTCAGCCCTGAAACTAGTAGCTTATTGGCCGTTTTGGGTCATTTCCTATCTCTTTCAGTTTCCCTGCTTTAAAATCCGCATTTGCGTGGTTTTGCACGATTTTGTGCATAGCACAGCATTGGGCAGTGCCGCTTAAACAGGTTTAAACTATTCCCGGCTCCACAAAGTCTGCTCTTCACTTTTTTTCCCTTAGAACTGTTCTAAATCTCAAAGTAAGCACTCTATTTTCATTCTAAAGCCCTGCAGTTGCTCGTATAAGAAATCTTATAAGTAAGCACTACTAAAATAAAGCACTACACCCTCTTATACCCCCTTTAAGTACTTGGCTCCCTATTGGTCCTTTTTGATCAGCCAAAAAGTAGTTCCTTATACTATTCTGGCATGTCCAAAAGTCAGTTTCGGGTTTACTCTCCAGTCCAGCTGGTGAATCTGGGAATCTTGAGGCAATGTTACAACTGCCTTATGTACACAGACCACCTCTCCTCCTCCCAACAAGCTCAAATATATGTGAGAGATGCAACTATATAGCCAAACTGGAGGCTGAGCTCTCTCAACCGAGTACTGGCGCAGTCAGTCAGGAGGAGAAGGAAACCACACACACCACAAATCCAGTCTCACATAGACCTATCGCAACAGCAAACCAAACACATAAACACACAAAAACATACTCGGAGGCCCTCAATAAAAATCTGCCCAAGCAGCAGAGATCTCCAAAGCAGACATCCAAGCAACCGCTACCCCACAACATTACCCAAGTATCACATAGTTCACAAAGTCAGTGTGCCACACAGTCACAGCCCTTAAGGCTAAACAACACACCTAATACACTTGTAATAGGTGACTCTATTGTCAGACACACTGACGTCCCACTCACCAGGCTGAACAAGGAGAAGGTCACAGTAAGCTGACTGTCGGGTGCCAGGATCCGCCACATAACACAAGCACTCAGGTCACACCAAAGCAAGTACAAATATGACTCCGTCATTGTCCATGCTGGTGTGAATGACCTGAGATGTACCTCCCTGGACTACATGAAAAGAGACACAGAGGAGCTCTCTGATCATGTAGCCCAGGCCAGTATGACCCTGACCTTGAGTAGCATCTTACCCTCACCAAGAATGATGCCACAGTATAAAGACAAAATGATCAATTTTAACAATTGGCTAAAGTATTGGTGTCATTCAAAGGGGATCCAGTGTCTGTCAGCCTGGGATGACATGCTCGACAAGCCACGTTGCTTTGCTAGGGATGGCTTGCACCTGTCATCCCTGGGCTTTTGAATACTGGCTAAGGCTCTTGCCAGCCCATGCTGCCTTTTTTAGGCAAGGCTCAAAAGACAAACCCACCTCCATAGACAACACAAGGAAAAAGAAACTGAGGGTAATGCTGCTCAACGCCAGAAGTATAAACCTCAAGATGCATGCACTCAAGGCTCTCCTTAGTATGGAGAATATCGATATCTGTGCAGTAACAGAAACACAGTTCAAGACTCCTGAGAGCACCCCAGCACTACCAGGTTATACCTCATACCATGCTTTTCGGCCCCAAAACTCGGCCCGAACCACAAAAGGAGGGGGAGTATCCATATTCATCAAAGATACCCACACCTCCAGGTTAGTGGCACTACATGAAGCATCGGAGACCATCCATGTGCAACTAACAGTGGGCAAAACTGCCTTTCAGTTTGTAGCCTTCTACAGACCACCCTCCCAAACTCAGGAACCCCACTCGGCTTTCCTGAAAACACTGGAGAATATGAAGGTCTCTCCAAACACCATTATATTGGGTGACTTCAACTACCCAAGCATAGACTGGGAGCACTACTCAAGCCCCAACACCCTCGCCCACCTGTTCCTAGAATTTATAAACTCAAATGCTATGGAACAACTGGTCACCACTCCCACAAGAGGGGAAAACATATTGGACCTGATCATCACCAACATGGGGACTCTATGTTCCATACCAGAGGTATATCCCTCATTGGTAAGATCTGACCATAAATTAATCTCACTGGACATCCATATCCCGTCCCCACCCCCAGCCAAGGAAACCACGGTGAAGAACCTCTCAAAAGCAAACTTCACACTTCTCAAAACCGAGGTGGAATCCTTCAAAGCCCCCAGGCCAGTGGAAAATACGGCCCAAACCGCAGAATCTTTTGCAAACCCATTCTATGGACACCTACAGGAATGCATGGATTGTGCTATCCCAAATAAAACCAAGACTTACTCCTCCAAAGGCAGGAGACCTGTCTGGTGGACCCCAGCCATAAATAAGCTATACAACAGAAGGAGGAAGCTACTACATGATAGACCAAAATCCCAAAAAGGGAAGGCATCTGTGATCAGTACTAGCAAGAAACTGCGATCCCTCATAAAATCATCTAAGGCCAGCTTCAAAAGAAAAATTGCATAAGACGCTAAAGATAATCACAAGGCCTTCTTTAGTTATGTCAGGAACCTGGGTGGCAACTCCCAGATATGCTCTGAATTAGTGCAAAATGACAAAAAATACACTGAACCCACAGACATTGCCAACATCCTGGCAGACAGGTTCAGTGCAAACTTCTCCCCCCCCTTCCCCCCAAAAGAGCAAATGTCTGTCCCAACAGAGTGTAGCCTCCCTGACATCACAGATGCACAGGTGAGAGCTGCCCTTTCCAAAGCAAAAAACACAGCATCAATGGGACCGGACGGTGTCCAGGACTGCGTCTTACACGAGCTCCAAGAAGAACTGAACCCTCACATAAAGTCACTGTTCAATCTCAGCCTTACTACAGGATATGTACCCAAGGAATGGCGTACAGCAACAGTGGTCCCACTCCACAAAGGTGGTGCCACAACGGACCCCGGAAACTATCGCCCTATAAACCTGACTAGCCTGGTCTGCAAATCTATGGAGCGTATCATCATGGAACTCATAAACAAAGACATTGGGAACCTCCAAACACTGGATCCTACCCAATTCGGCTGTGTTAAGGGCAGATCTTGCCTCTTGAACCTGGTCGACTTCTTTGAAACAGTCACCAAGACCATAGATGACGGGAAGGTAGTCCACACAGCCTACCTGGACCTCGCAAAAGCCTTCGACACAATACCCCACTTGGGCATCATAAATAAGCTCACCAGCTTAAATATCAACCCCTATGTCATAAGATGGGTTGCAAACTGGCTCAGGGATAGAACCCACATGGTCAGAATTGCAGGTGCCATGTCAGACTCCAAACCAGTTACAAGTGGCATCCCACAAGGCTCAGTCCTGGGACCTCTCTTGTTCGGTATATATTTCTCTGAGGTACAGGCTAACACGGGAGGACTATGGCTGACCAAGTTCGCAGATGACTGCAAACTGGGTGCCATAATCGACTCCCTGACTGACACAAGCATCCTGTAAAAGGGTCTCACAGAGACGGATAACTGGTGCCAGAGCCATGGCCTAAAGCTAAATGCCAAAAAGTGCATAGTCATCCCCTTTGGGAAATACAAAGTGCCCACAAATTACCACATAGGTGGTAATCCATTAAGTACGGAAGAAGTAATTAGGGATTTGGGGACCTAAGTAGATAGCAATCTCTCCTTTGACAATCACGTTGCCAAAGTGGTTAGAAAGACCTTCTATATAGCCCACCTTATCACGAAAGGGTTCACATCTAGATCAAGAGAGGTCATTGTGCTCCTCTACTCATCACTCATTAGGCCCATAATTTAATACAATGCCCCATTTGGGATGTACCTTACCTGACACCTGCAGCAACTGGAAAGACCCCAAAAGTACCTCACCAAGAGGATCAAGGGACTCAAACAGATGCCCTACACAGTTAGGCTAAAGAAACTCCAGCTCTACTCAGTTGCTTACCGCCTACTCAGAGGCGATCTGTGCCTGACGTATAAAGCCATGTCCAACCCAGAATTAATGGACATGCTCCACCTCAGGAAATCCAAATCCCTTAGAACTACACTCTCCATGGACTTAAACCTCAGCACAGAAATAAATAGGACATGCTGGAGGGAACAGATTCATATCCCAGAAGCTCCCCTCACTCTGGAAGTAAACCCAATCCATGTTAGGCAGAGCCCCTCAATGACCCTCTTCAAGAGAAATCTTGACGAGTGGATGGGAGATCATAGGTTTACCCCTGGGATCTCTTCTGTGTCCCTACTAGACAGAGGCACAGTAAACTAACCTTAGAAGGGCTATCTTCTGTGACCTACTATACAGAGGCACAGTCATCTAATCTAAAAGAGTGGCGAAAGCCAAACACACTCTGGCTAGGCTTATAAATGCCCTAGGGCAGATAGCCTAGTATCAACCTATGAACCTATGAACCTATATATATATATATATATATATATATATATATATATATATATATATATATATATATATATATGTATGTATATTTACATGCATATATACATACACACACACACACACACACACACACACACACACACACACACACACACACACACACACACACACACACACACACACACACACACACACACACACACACACACACACACACACACACACACACACACACATATATATTTATGAAAGTAGCTTTTCCTATGGTATTGTTTAGTTGCTATGACAATGGTACTGCAGTCTCAGTTAGCATGTGCCACTGCAGTGTACTCTCCTATGCCTGTCCCCCAAGGTTCCTTACCATCTTGTATACTTCTAAAAAATACTATATCTTATATAGCCTACTTAAAAAGGTAAGGGAAAAAATAAGCTACTGCCTGCCCACAGTCATGACAAATTGTCAAGTTACACTAATTCATTAAAAAGTAAACAATACTAGATTTGTCCTTCAGTATGCTTTTTCTGACCGAAAGTCTAATGTCTGGCATTACTGCCTTCCTGTAAAACTCAGTGAATTACTACAAGGTGGGACATGGCGAAAATATAAATCAAAATTCGGAGTGCTTTGCAAAATTCTGGATAGTTGATCAGCAGGTCAAATACACATGGTTGGAGGCAACATTGCATGTAATTCTCTTAATGTGTCTACAATGACAGGAGAAATAAAATAAAACAACTCATCGCAATTTACTAAAGAAAAAAGAAACACTACTGCATAAATAAAGGCAGATGACTTGTCCCTAATTCACTTTGAAGGTTAATTAAAGTACTGGATTTGTTTCAACTTGCAATTTTTGAAACTCTGTGTAGGATTGGGATTGACTGCAGTGCTTTCTCCTATTTATCTGTTGAACCTGGGCATCCTGAGGCAATGTAGCAACTGCCTCAAGTACACTGACAACCCTCTCTTCTTACTTCTGA
>NC_056735.1:845051376-845067187 GCF_019279795.1 Protopterus annectens | reverse complement strand
ACACAGCCTAGCTATACCTCATTACAGCCTTTGACACCATTCCCCAGTCAGGTATCATAGATGAACTCACCAACCTGGGCATGAATCCATACATCACAAGATGGATTGCAAACTGGCTAACATATAGATGCCACAAACTAAGACTTGCTGGCTACATGTCAGACTCTACACCGGTAACAACCGGTGGCCCCCAGGTTTCAGTCCTGGGGTCCCTCCTGTTTGGTATAGACTTCTCAAATGTACATGCCAACACAGGAGGGTTGTGGTTGACTAAGTTTGCTGGGAACTGTAAAGTGTTTGCCATAATAGATTCCCCGGATGACACAAATATTCTCCAGAAGGGACTCTATGAGACAGATGTGTGGTGTCAGAATCATGACCTCAAGCTCAGTGTGGAGGAATGCAACCCTTTGGTGAAAACAAAGTACACACAAACTATAGGTGTTACCCCCTTAAAACTGACAAGGTAATAAGGGATCTGGGGACACAAGTAGATAGTCATCTTTCCTTTGACAACCATGTTGCCAAAGTGATTGGGAAATCCTATGTGACCCACCTAATAGCAAAAGAGTAACACAAACTGATGAACCAAAAATGGCCAAACGCCAGTGAACGAAGTTGAAGTGTAGGAAGCACCAAAGCAGAATCCACAATCATGAAAAGGTGTAAAATCCAAAATGGTTTATTAGCACTCAATAACGTTAAACACTAAACACTCCAAGTGTTTTTCGTCCCAGCCAATGCCGGAACTTCTTCAGACAACCACTTCCTGTTAAAACTACTACTTTTATACCGAACATTAAATGTTAATTTAATTAAGTAAAAGGTGTATTGTCCTGTTGTACCTATTGTACTGGCAATCCATAAACCGTTGGTTTTAGCATCAATGTGCCAAGTTTTCACTAAGCTTATAGTGATATAAAGTACCCACACTAGCTTAGTATAAGATTAAAAGGAACTTAATAAATAATAAAAAAATATATGTATATGTTGATGTTACCCTAGTGTAACACTTATTCCTTTACTATAATTACAAGTAGCCTCTACTACCATACCCCACGTACACTAATTTACTTAAGTTTTTACTATACTTGGTGGATATGTTCCAAACCTTTGGTCAGTTACAAACTACCCGTCGACTAACCCCATCATTTCATGTCTCCAAGTCCTTGATCTATTAAAACTTTATTTGGTTAGCGTACTTTTAATAAAAGAGTACGTGGATTCAACATTAGATCATAACCTAAAAGTACTTTTTTAGAAAGTTAATGGTAAGTACAAATGTGTAGCAAATCATATTATACTTAATTTAATTAATTTTCAAAAGGTATATGTTTTTAATTGATAAGTTTTATTTACATTTTATTGAGCTAGTCTTATATATAACCGACATGGGTAACTAACTGGAACAACACCGTTTTTTAAAAATTATTATAATATAACAGGTTGTTCTTTTAAAGTATGAATGAGGGACTCATCTAAGTGGCCCAAATGTCTGTAATTTAAGAGTCCGTGATCATGAAGTAAAACATACGGTATAGAATTAAAACATTCACTATATAATTAAAAATAATGAACTCCGTTCTCTAGGTACTGTGCGTTCCACAAACTGTCCCTGTTCGTTTTGTATGGATTGCCAGTAGAGTGAGGTAGGGAAATGATTATGGCAAGTGCTTGTACCTGTGCGTGCACGCAAATGCGAGGTGCGCTGTAAAGCGCTAGCAACTTGCTACAACTACTGTGTGTGTTCACTAATGGGTTTTACTTCTTTGAGTGGAAAATCATACCACGATCTAATGTTTGGTGTTTTTTGTTGAATACACAACTTTAGATTTAGCGGTGCTGCTTAGTGCCCACCTTTCGCATGTTTATGTAACATTGTTTACTGTGAAGGGTTGAACACCACTGTTGCTGAACTTTACTTACTCAAGAATTAACAGGACAATACACCTTTTACTTAATTAAATTAACATTTAATGTTCGGTATAAAAGTAGTAGTTTTAACAGGAAGTGGTTGTCTGAAGAAGTTCCGGCATTGGCTGGGACGAAAAACACTTGGAGTGTTTAGTGTTTAACGTTATTGAGTGCTAATAAACCATTTTGGATTTTACACCTTTTCATGATTGTGGATTCTGCTTTGGTGCTTCCTACACTTCAACTTCGTTCACTGGCGTTTGGCCATTTTTGGTTGACCCACCTAATAAACAAAGGGTTTGCATCAGGATCCGAAGAGGTAGTGGTGGCCCTCTACTCTTAAGTCATCAGACCCATCATTGAGTACAATGCACCATTTTGGATGTACCCGACTACGCATATCCAGCAGCTGTAGAGACCACAGAGGTACCTCACCAAGAGGATTACTGGCCTCAAACAGTTGTGTTATGCAACACAACTGGTAAAACTAAATCTGTTCTTAGTTGCATACCGCCTACTCAGAGGCACACTCTGCCTAACATGCAGAGCCATTTCCAACACATAACTGCTGAGCATGCTCCATCTACAGATAACAAAATTGAGTCACCCTACACACTCCAGTGATATGAACCTCATCACAACAATGAATATAACATGCTGGTGGGATAGAGTACCATCGCAGAGACTTGCCTTACTGTGGAACAGAGTCCCAATGTACATCAGACATAGCCCCTCGCTGACACTCTTCAATAGGAACCTTGATGAGTGGATGGGAAACAGGCAATTCATGTCAGGCATCACATCAGCAGTCCCACTAGAAAGGGGCTTAGGGTACTAACTATTAGAAAGAGGGCTTGGGAGACTACCCACTGTGGTGGTGAAAGCTGCACAACTTGCCTTGGCTAACATATGCCTTATTGAAGATAGGTTCATAGGTATGTAGTAGACTATGTGACAGGTACATGTCTACAGATAGTAGATATGTACTTCATTGTACCATCATGTTGTACAGCAGGCACATGGACCACATACACTGTAATGCTTACAGATACTGGTGGCTGTTATGTACACTGGGTGAGATGTGCACCTCATGTATTTTGTGCCATTGGGATGTGTGCTGGGTGGGACAGTCCTGGATGGCTCCCTGTCATGGTCACCCTCTTACACACATCTCTGCCCATCCATCTTTGGCTTATTATACTGTGTTCCCCCTATATATATATATATATATATATATATATATATATATATATATATATATATATATATATCTACATAGGTAGGTAATAGGCTATCTCCCTGAAGGCATATATTAGTATGGCCAGAGTGTGTAGCTATCACCACCCATGGAGTTAGTTCCCTAGGCCTCTGTGTAGAAGAGCTGATGAAGTGATCCATGGTGTGACAGTTCAGTTTCACATACACTCATCAAGGCTCCTCTGGAAGAGTGTCAGTGAGGGACTCAGCTTAATGTAGGTTGGGAGGGAGCCTGTTCCAAAGAAAGGGAAGTCTGTGAGTATTAATGTATCCCTCCAACATGTTCTATTTATTGTTGTGATGATGATATCCCCAGAGCATGTAGTACAGTGAGCTTGGGGTTACTTCAGATAGCACATGTACATCCATTCTGCATTGGACATGGACCTGTCTGTTGGGCAGAGATCACCTGAGTAGACAGTATGCAACAGAGTACAGATTGAGTTAAATTCAGTCTTGTTGCATGGGGCAACTGTTTGAGGCCGGTAATGCTCTTGTTGAGGTATGTCAGTGGTCTTTCCAGCTGCTGATGGTGCCTAGTCAGATTCATCGCAAGTGTGTTGTGGTACTCTATGATGGGTCTGATGACTGATGAGTAGAGGGAACCTCTTTTGACCTACATGCAAAGACCTTGGCAGTTTGTGGGAACATATAGCAAAAATTTCTAACCACTTTGTGAATGTGTTTCTGGAAGTAGTGATGACTATCCACATGTGTCCATAGATCCCTTATTATTACCTCCATATTTAGGGTGTTGGCACCTTTGTGGTATTTGTATGACTGTAGCTCGAGCCCATAAGTTTGACACCACATCTGTCTGACTGAGACCCTTTTTAAGGATGTCTCTGTTGTCCCAAACATCGATTATGACAACCTTTTTGCAGTCATCCACAAACCTTGCTAAACATAGCCCTCATGTTTGACTGTATTTCTGAAAAGTGTACACCAGACAGGAGGAGTCCCAGGACTGAGCCATGGGGGACAGCAGTTGTTACCAGCTTGAACAGGAGACCACAATTCTTACCTTGTGGGATCTATCTGTGCCCCTGTTGGCAATCCATCAGATGACATACGTGTTTATGCACAGGTTGTTGATTTTGTGGATATAACATGTGTGTGGGATGTTGGAAAACGGCTTTTCAAGGTCTATGTATGCCATGTGTAGCTCATTTCATTGATGCATGTCCTGGGTGACTGCCTTGAAAACTGTATAGCAGGTTTAGGAACTATGATCTGCCCCTGACCAAACCAAAATGGGTAGGGTTGGGTGTTTGTAGGCTCTCAATAGCTCTGCTTATGAGTTCCATAATGATGGACTTCATGGCCTTGCACATCAGGCTTATTAGGCTTATAAGACAATAGTACCCATGGTCTGTTCACCAACTCTCGTGGAGTGTGCCAAACGTTGCTCTAACCCATTCAACAGTTTCATATCCTGTACAGACAGTGATTCTCAACAGACTGTTCAGGTGCACGGTCTGTTCGTTTTGGAGTTCACATATGACACAGCCAGGGAAATCATGTTATCCCATATACGCCGTGTTTTTAGGTTTGGAAAGAGCTGTTTAACCATTGTATATGTGATTTCTGGGTTTTCACAATCTCCAGGTATGATAATGGGCCCTTTTGTCAGTGAGAAGGGGGTAAATATGTATGAACCTGTCTGACAAGCTGTTGGCAATGTCAGTCATGTACATGTATTCATTTACAGTTTGCACTGACTCAGAACATATACGAGTTTACATTGATATTTATGACATAGCAAAAGACAGCTTCATTGTTCTCGATGGACTCTTTGACCATGGCTTGGATAATGTTAGGAGTGCTCATTGTTTCTTGATGATACTGATCAGAGCATTATTGATCTTATTTGGTTTTTCACTTTCTTTGAACAACTTGGAGTACATAGTTTGATTATGACAGGTGTCCAATATATTATATGGATCTGTTTTCATATCAGTGTGTGCACAAGGCAGGATTGGTGAATAGTGACAAGTGTCTGGAGTAAGAACTGCAACTGCCAGATATGTGTGGTCCACAGTATGTTGCTGACTGCAATTTGCTAAATTAGTTTAAGTGTGTGAGCATGCCCAGTATGAGCATATATACTACATGTGCGTGAAAATCAAGAAGGTTTTTACTTCAGGGCTCACCTTTGTGTTGTACATCGACAGGAAGCACAGTGTGCCTGCAGGGCTTCCATGAGTCATTCTATATACAGTGGGGACAGCTATTATTTGTACATTTCTACACGGGGGGGCACACCTGATTGTTACTGTGGGTGTACATAGGATGAAGGGTTCACCTGATGCTTATACACATTTGCTAGGCCTGCACTGCTATGTCAGGTACTCCATTTCAGTCTGTACTGTTGCCTATTGTACTGGCTTGAGGCATACTACTGCACTACAGACCTTAGCTTCCAATTACACGCATATTAGTTTGTGACTTCATAGCCTACCCAACCCACATCACACTGCCTGGCCTGCTGTTATCTGTCTGCATAGGCCTGGGGGAGGTTACTCATATGCCTCTTCAGAGGGCATGACACAACATTTGTTTGTGTTTGCGTTTGTCTACATTTGTCCTGCTGGCTGTGAATGTTAGGTATGTGACCCCCCCCCCCCAAATGGTATGTGTGAGTGAGTTAGGTTGTGTCTGTGCCAGTGAAATGCTGTCATGGCTTTGTGGTTCAGTACTGTGACTATAGGTTCACAGGTTCACAGGTAGGTACTAGGCAATTGGCCCTAGGACCTATACAAGCCTAGCCAAAAATGTACCCTGGCTTTCACCACCCAAGAAAATTATTTTCCTGTGCCCCTGTCAAGCAGAACCACAGAAGTGATCCCCGGGGTGAATTTCATATTACCCATCCAATCATCAAGATTTTTCTTGAAGAGTGCTAATGAGGAGCTCTGTTTGACATAGATAGGTAGTCTGCTCCAGAGTATGGGAAGTCTCTGGGACAGGAATCTATCCCTCAGGCATGTTCTGTTTATTGTGGTGACAAGGTTTAGGTCCCTAGAGCGTGTAGCTCGGAGGATTGGGATTTCTTTAAGTGGAGCATGTCCAACAGCTCTGGGTTTGACATAGCTTTGTATGTTAGGCAGAGATTGCCTCTGAGTAGGCGTTATGCGACGGAGTAAAGCTGGAGTTTTTTGAGACGGTCTGCGTAAGGCATCTGTTTGAGGAAAGTAGTCCTCTTTGTGAGGTATTTTTGCGGCCTTTCCAGTTGTTGTAGATGTCTTGCGAGGTACATACCAAAAGGGGCATTGTACTCTATAATGGGTCTAATGAGTGATGAGTAGAGGGGAACAATGACCTCTTTTTTTCTGGATGAGAAACCTTTTGTGATGAGGTGTGCCACATAGAAGGATTTCCTGACCACTTTGGCGATGTGATTATCAAAGGAGAGACGACTGTCCACCTGTGTTCCAAGGTCTCATCACACTTTCGGTGTTAAGTAGACTACCGCCTATGTGGTAGTTCATGGGTACAGAATTTTTACCAAAGGGAATGATAATGCACTTTTTGGCATTGAGCTTGAGACCATGTCTTTCACACCGAGCATCTGTCTCAGTGAGGCCCTTTTGTAGGATGTCCACATCGTTAGGAGTTTCAATTATGGCTCCTAGTTTGCAGTCATCTGCTAATTTAGTTAGCCAAAGACCTTCTGTGTTAGCCTGTACTTCAGAGAAGTAGATACCAAACAGGAGAGGACCCAGGACTGAACCCTGTGGTACTCCACTTGTCACTGGTCTGAAGTCTGATTTGGAGTCTGCTACTTTCACAGTGTGGGTTCTGTCAGTAAGCCAGTTGGCAACCCATCTTGTAACATAGGGATTTAGACCTAGTTTAGTGATTTTATCTATAATTCCAGAGTGGGGGATGGTGTCGAACACCTTGGTGAGATCTACGTAGGCTGTGTGAACCACCTTACCCTCATCTATGGCTTTGGTGACTACTTCAAAAAAGTCTATCAGGTTTAGGAGACATTATCTGCCTTTTACAAACCCAAACTATGTGGGGGTCCAGGGTTTGGAGATCTCCAATGTCTTTGTTTATGAGTTCCATGATGATACATTCCATGGCCTTGCAGATGAGGCTCGTCAGGCTAATGGTGCGGTAGTTCCTGGGGTCTGTTGTGGCCCCCCCCTTTGTTGAGTGGCATAACTGTCATGGTGCGCCATTCAATGGGCACAAAGCCTGAGGTGAGGCTATGATTGAATATGGTACTTAGGTGGGGTGCCAGTTCATTCTGTATCTATAATGCACAGTACCCTGAGTTCGAGCCTGTCGCTGTTTTTTATTTTCCTGCTGGGCAGACCAGACTGCTTAAGGAACAGTAAAGTAGGTGTGAGCGTGTTTATCTGACTTTGCTCAACTTTGCCCGACCTTGCTCGACTGTGCCCAACATTGCCCGACTTTGCCCGACTTTGCCCAACATTGCCCAACATTGCTCAACATTGCCCAACATTGCGCTGGTTAGCGCGGTGAGCAGCTACACGCAATTTTATTTAAATATGCTCGATACTGGTAAAATTGTGCATAGCAGTAGGTAGTGTCAAGTTAGGCATCCCTTTTACTGTATGTTTGAGTCAGAGAGAGATGTCATTTCCAGGGTTCCTACGAGTCACACTGTGCCTGTGCAGGCCCTGGCAATGGTGGGGGACTATTTGGCCCTGCCGCATGCTGTTCCTGCTGCAGCTGTTTTCGCAGGATCATATTGTGTAGCATGGTACATACCATGACAATTTGGATACATGTAGTTGGTGAGTACTGCAAGGCTCCACCAGATGTGTCCAGGCACTGGAACCATGACTTGAGCATCCCAAACACATGCTCAATAATGTTTCTTGTTTGTGCGTGTGCCTCATTATGGAGTTCTTGTTCGGGTGTGTGTGCATTTCTGATGTGTGTCATCAGCCACGGCTCCAGTGCGTATCCAGCATCCCCCACTAGGTGACTGTCAGGGATGTCCCCATTGGCAAATCTCTGGTACAGCTGTGTCAGATGCCAGATGTGGGAATTGTGATAGCTTCCAGGGCAGCCAGCACACATATTCATTATTATGCCCTGAGCATCACACATGACCTGGCAGTTGATGGAGGGGAAGCCCTTGCGGTTGATGTAGACCCTACCCCGCTCACTGGGTGGTGCTTTGATGTGTATGTGCGTGCAGTCTATTGCACCCACTACCTCAGGGTATTCTGCTATTTGGTGGAAAAGACGCATATTGCTGGCCAATGCCTCACGGGAATTGGGGAAATATACATGCTCACCGACATGTGCTGACATGGCATCCAGGAACTGGTGCCGTACCCTGGATCCTGATGTCTGTGAAATCCCCATCATATCACCAGTTGGTCTCTGGAAGGTACCTGTATCTAGTATTCTTAGGCCAGCACAACCTGTATCTAGTATTCTTAGGCCAGCACATACCTTGGTATCCACTGGGATGGGTTCCCCTCTATTGGTTCTGTGTGTGAGGTGTGGACGGCACAGCTCAACAATTTCTTGCAGTAGGTCTCTGTTCACCCTATAGCGCTCCACTGTCTCCAGCTCATGTAGTCCCTGGTAGGTTACCCTGGGTCTATACACTCTTCTCTGTCTCCTCACTGTGGGTTGCTCAGCAGCATTCACAACATCACCACCCTCAGCACCTTGCACATGTTGGTTTATGATAGCAAGAGCAGCCCCTAACATTTTGTCTGACTTTAAAGTTTTTAAGCTTTCCCTCTTTGTATACTGCAGTGTTGCAGAGTTCTTGGGAAAAAACAGGGAAGAATGCTGTCTGCAGATTTTAATGTGCTGGGCTGGGCTAGTCTGCTGCCTGTGTAATTGGCTGATTCTGATATATTTCACCTAGCAGCTCTGCTAGTTCTCCTTGGTTAACTTCCTACTACTTCTTTTCCTTCCTTTTCCCTTTCTGTTTCCACCCAGGGCAGCACCACGCAAACAAGTGCAAACACACACACGCACACAGGCGCACATGCTGTGTGCCTGTTTGCAAGAAATTTCAGATATTTTCACGGCGTACACCTTTGGTTTCTGGTTTTCAAAAAGGACAACTGTAGACCTGCCTCTTGCAATCCTGAGCAACTCAGGGCAAACACAGGACATGTCCTGTGCTCCAATAAGCATACAGCCCTTTTGACATACCCCCTCTACTACTCACCTACTCCTACACTTACACACTTGGGACATGGCTCACATGCTGGGGAAAATTGGGATTCACTATCCTTATCCTCATTTGCATAGGATTGCCTACTAATGCTTGGTTACATCTCTCACACTGAGTTTCCCCCCTTAGCAACCACTACTCAGTGGCCATGTTATCTTCAGCCTGCCATTCACCTGCATGGCAGGATAAGCATTTTAGTGAAAATGCCTATTTTTGGCTATTTTGAAATTATTTTCTTGTTTTTTTAAGCACAGCACATTTGCACGCTGCTGCACTATGCTTAAACATCGAAGATCGGGGGAAAAAATTAGATTTTAATCATTTTAAACATTTAAAAATGCCAATGGCCTTATATTTGGCCATTGGCATGCTTCCTCAACTGGATGCATCCTTTATTTGGAGCTGTCATAGCGCCGTTTAGCAATTTGCAGAACGGTAATCCGTTACAAACGGAGTACATTTCTGCAAATTAACACTACTCTTCCACAGACAGGTTAGTGTTTCCTGGATTGCAAATTAACCTCATTTACATAGCTTTCAGCAGCAATGAGGTAATTTGCATACCATGATGTTGTCCATGCAAGAGTAGCTTTAGAAGCTCTCATGCACGCTCCTGCCGGCTGTTGCTGCAACGCTCGGCAGACATATTGGCTGTCTGACGTCTTACTGTACTCTACAACTCTGTGCAAGCTTTCGTAAATCTGGCACCACATCTAAATCCAGCTACAACCTATTGTCATAAAGACCTGCAGTTGCGTTTTTTTTTATTTTACAGTGAGCAAATATGTTCTTTAGTAACCAGTTTCACGTGCATTCCGAACGATTTTCATTTTGTAAACTTATTCAGTTTCTCAGAAAACACATACAGCTCTCATTTCTTTTCATTACTAACTGCTCACATATTAGGTACTTCCGCAGTGTGCAGCGGTAGTGTTGTTGCCTCACAGCCAGAGGTTCTCCCATTCGATTCTCAGCTGGAGTGCAGGGAGTGCCTTCTGTGTGGAGTCTGCATGTCCTCCCTGTGGTTGGGTGGGCGTTCGACAGACATGCGTAAATGCGCGTGCCTTCGTTGAAAGTTGAATGTCGAGCTGGCACCTTGGCCTTCGTGAAAATCTACTGCCAATCATTAGCGGACCGGAGTTCCACTGTGGCGACCCCTAACCAGGAAAAGCTGAAAGACAACAACTAACTGCTCACAGATTATTTCTTAAAACTTCAGAACCAAAGCAGTGGTGCTTATCTCTGTTACAATAAAATATCAGATTGCTTGCATTTTCTATAACTGAAAATCCTCAGTAGGAAATTATCAAGATATCTCTTTCCTTCATTTATTTATTTGCTATTTCATAATAAGGTAGGATGGACTAGTCCAGAGACTCAGTCACAGAAGCAAAAACAATGTGTACAATAACATATTTTACAGAATTACACTTTGCACAGCCAGTAACGTAATTATAGTTCAATCAAAACTTAAGCGCTGTAAGATTTCACTCTGATTCCACGCTTTGGTTTTAATTTCATTTCATTTACACCACCCAGCAGTAGCATGCAAGTGCAATCCATCCAGTGTACTGTACACACATTAGCATGAACAGAGTGCCTGTGCATAGACTGTTTTTTTACACAAAGCCTTTAAATATACATTTTTCCTCTTATGCATATTTCATCTTCATGGTATTCTGTTTCTGAGTGTTTAATTTTCATACCTCATCGGCCAAAAAACTTTTTGTAAGAAACTTTAGCTTTTTGGTCATTACATTTGAATGGTATATTATAACTTTTAGCTTACATTTTGACACTGTGTTTGGCATGGCAGTCTGTATTTGTTTAACAAACTGTGAGAGGCTCACACCAGTGATACTATATGAATAGTACAGTATGTCATGAGCTTAATGAGGATCTGCCTGTATTAGTGGGTTTTTTGGCTGCCTGTGTTGCTCTGTCAGCTTCAATGTTTGATGCAGATTAATGTGGATTTGATGTAATATGAATGAAACAACAGTGAGCTGCAAACTGTTCGAATTTGTTGGACATAAACTGTATACCATCGTCTGTAACCAAATCTGTAGGTAGACCATATCTTGAGAACATAGTCTTGAATTTAGCTATTTGCTAGATAGTCATCATCAACATCATCATCATCATCAACAACCCCCTTTCTCCTACTTTCGGTGTGGGGTTGGGGTGGTGTGTTAACTGTCACCATCTCTCTTGATTCAATGCCACACTCCTGTCTTCTTTGACACTCATGCCTGTCTCAGACCATCTCTTACAAAATCCATCCTCCTCTTTGATGGCTGCCCTCATTTCCTCTTACCTTCTTCCTGTCTCTCCCAAATCTGCTTTCCTGTATATATCTCTGAACCACCATAATCTGTTCTCTTTAATCTTTTCTACAATTGGAACTACTTTGGCTTCTGCTCTTATGTCCTCAATTCTTCATCTGTCCCAGTGTGCATCCTACCAACCTTCTCAGGCACTTCATTTCTATCACCTCTTGCTTTCTCATCTGCTCTGCCTTTACTGCCCAGGTTTCTGTACCATACAGTACTACTGGTCACACCACTGTTTTGTGCACATTCATTTTCAGCTTTGACATTTTCTGTCATACACTATACTTGACACTCTATGCCAGTTGGCTACAACCCCTCTGATTCTAGCTTTGACCTCTTTATTCAGACTTCCCTTCTCAACCAGCCCCCAGGTACTTGAAGTTATTAACCTGTTCCACTATCTTCCCTTCTATCCCAGTTCTCAGCTTCTTCTGATTTCCACTATTTGCTGTCATTACTACTGTCTTATATGTACTTGCTTTCATCCCATGTACCTTCAGTTTTGCATTCCATTCCCCTATCCTTTCCTGAAGTTCTTGTTAAATTCTGCCTATAATGCCACACCATCTTCATACAACTTTGTTGATCTGTCCTCTTTGACCTATTTGGTAAGGTAGTCCATCACCAGTATGAACATTAGTGGGCTCAAAGCTGATCCCTGGTGTACACTGAGTCCCACTGGGAACCCCTCTGTGAGACTGAACACTGCTCGTACTTGAGTCATTGGGTCCTTGCACACAGCCTGCACTAATTCTACCAGTGTTTCTGGGACTTTGAACCACTGCAGTACTGCCCAAATCAGCTTTCTTGGGACCTTGTTATTTGCTTTCCTCCAAGTCTAGAAAGGTCCAGTTAGACTCTTTCCTCATCTATAGCTTCTTTGCAACTATCTGTCTCACTGCAATCCTGATGTGAATCTGAACTGCTCATCTCCCATCTTACCTTCTACTGCTCTGCATATCTGTTTATCGTTTACTCTCTCCAGAACTTTCATGCAATGTGACAGAAGTCTGATATCTCTGTACTGCCCACACTTGTGGATGTCCCCTTTTTTCTTGTACACTGACACGATTATGCTTATTCTCCAGTCATCTTTCTCCCCACACTGCTATGAGTGCCCTCAAGAACAATTTCTCTCTTATCTCACCCAACAACTTTATCACATCTGCAGTGACCTCATCTGAGTCTGCTGCTTTCCCTGACTTCATTTTCTTTAGTGCTATTCTTGCTTCTTCTAGGGTGAGCTCCTCTTCTTCTCTCAGGGCTTTCCTCAAGGCTGTCTGGGGCAGTACAGCTTCTGTGGGGTTTTCTTCATTCAGAAGCTACTGGAAGTATTTCTTCCATCTGCCTTTCATGTCTTGTAGACTGTTGAGCAAGTTGTTGCTGGCATCCCTTATGAAGGGCATCTGACTATCTTCTTTATCTTTCTATCTTTGCCTTGCAATCTGATATACTTTCTTTTGCCACCTACTAAGTCACTTTCCAGAAGCTGGTAGAATGCCTCTGCTACCCTGTGCTTTGTTATTGCAACTCCTTTCTTAACCTCTTTGTTAGCCAGCCAGTATTCCTTTCTAGTCTGATCCGTCTTTTCTATCTCCCACTCTTTCCTACACTCATTCTTAATTTTGATGATTTCCTGGACTTCTACCTGTTATTTCTGTAACTGGCTTGGCCACGTATCTGTTCTGTAGTCCTCACACATGCTGTTTTGAGGTGCTGCCATTCTTCTTCAACTCCACCTATCTTCTCTTCTTGGGGTGGTGGAGCGCTGAGAAATTTCTTGACCTGTTGTGCTTTTTCTCCAGTCATCTTCCAGGTCTTTAGCCTGTTGACCTTAGAGCCTTCTCTGACCACTGCTTGCAGCTGATTGTGACAACCACTTCTTTATGCTGTGGGCTGACTGTTTCACTGGTGATGACTTTGAAATCACTGATTCTAACCTCACTGCCCTTTCCTTACTAGGAGGAATTTTACCTGGCTTGCATGTTGGCCACTCTTATATGTGATCTTGTGACTGTCTCTCTTTCAAGCCATTTGCCAGGCAGAAGTCTAGAATGGCCTCTCCTTCTTTATTCCTTTTGCCCCACCCATGTGGACCCAGGCACTCCTCATATCCTGTTCTATCAGTCTCGATATGTGCAATCAAGTCACCCATTATCAACACCAGCTAGCAAGTCAATGTTGATACATTAAGTATGTCAATGTCACAGAAATAGTACTCAACAACAAAAAGGTAATTTATGCCTTCCGACTCACACAGGTCAGCAGTTACCTTTTCCCAGGGACCTAATGGTAATGGTACTGTCACTGGCATTAGTGATTCATGTTTTATGATAGTTTATGAATAACACACATGGCACATGTTGGCACTAGTTTGATAATGACTTGGTTGATATTTGTCCATCATGACATTTTGGTTCTTTCTTGTCATCTTGATGACCATTGTCCAGTGGCAGCTGGGAATGTCAAAGCAAGGGGATTTGCAGGAAGTAAATAAATCGGTGGGAATAATTGGAATAGGGTGGAGCTCTATAACAACAACTCAATAACTATTACCTGCGATCAACCAACTGCTTTCAGTCACTTTTAATGACAGACTGTCTCAGTACTTACCTATTACAGCCATATCAACGACTATACACACTTTAGATATATGACTGCAATCAACAAGGCTAACCTTAGTTGAAATGGAACTCTAGGCAAAGAACTCAACCCTCCCTTGAACATTGAACACTATCCACCACTGCACCTCTGCAGTACCCTTCACCTGTCAACCCCACTCATGGCCCCATACCATCCATATTGATTACTTCTTTCTTGTTTTTTCACAGTCTGCCCTTCCTTTTCAGTTTTTCCTCCATCTTTTTAATACACTCTAACCAAGCCAAGACACACTGGAATTGGTATGGAGGAGTAACTATATTAAAGCAGGGCTGCAGGGGCTACCAGGCCCCTGGAAGTCATGGTGTTCTAGATACTCTGAAGAGCAACTTAAGAGCTTTTTAATAACTTTTTCATGTAATGATGGCCTGAACAAAAATCAAAAGTAAGTAAAGAAATCCAGTCTTATTTTTTTCTTTCAAGGACAATGTTGTTGTGTATAAATCTTAATGTTCAAAGCTAAGAAAATAGTAGTTGCCAATAAACTGAGATGACAAATGCTTGCAATGATATAATTCCTGTCTGGGAATAGTGCCTGCCTCCCTACCCCTCCAAAAAAGAAAGTTAAACTTCTGTGTACCTCTCTGGTGTTAGACTGGGATAAAAGTAGAATAAAAGATGGCTGTAGTCATACATTATATACATGATAGTCTTGGGAAGGAAATTAGAGTACCAGTGTAAAAGCTACACAAAGACAGGGAGTATATGCAGACTCCACACAAAAGAAATCACAGCCAAAAACTTAACCGGAGAAGCGAGTGTTGTTAGCTGCTGTACATCACATCCTTCCCAGACTGTCAAATCACAGTCAACGGCCACAATACTAGCAATTAAAGTCATATTTATTAACTATATTTACCTTATATATTAGATTCTATTACAATAATTATAACTGACCACAATTATTTAACACACACACACACACACACACACACACACACACACACACACACACACACACACACACACACACACACACACACACACATCTGACCATCAGTTACAGCCACTTGTATGACTATGATTATACATCTCAGATGTCTGACTGTGATTAAACTAATGTGCAAATGCATGAATAACTACAACTGAAGAATGTGTCTTCTCAGCTGACTGCTGTAAGAAAATAGTGCATAACCCATTTCAAAGTCCTTGCTCCTAGCTTACCTCTCAATTCCTTAGCGCAAGAATCAAGGAGAAAGCTAAAAAATAATGAGGGACAAAAGACTGAAATCCGGTCAAAGATCACCATTAATAGACCTGATATAAAGGTGTATTTCAGAGCTACACAGTTAAGGCTCCTATACATAGCACAAATAGAAAGCTATAATTTAAAGTGGAATGGGATGATGATGAAATGGAGGGGTGGCTGAAGAAATAAGGAGAGACTGGGATTTTGGATGCAGATCCATAAGGAGAATAACAGTAACCATACATAGTATTATATTCATAAAGTAGCAGAACG